>NW_020799113.1:17463528-17549156 GCF_003259725.1 Athene cunicularia | reverse complement strand
CCGTGCGCTGGCAAAGCGCGGAGGGAGATCCTTGGCGGCTCCCGAGCCGCCCCAAACCCGGCGGCCTCCCGGGGGCAGGCACCACGGTGGGCCCCAGCCAGCCCGCAGCGTCCGCAGACCGCGAACCGTGCTCCTCGCTGACTTCAAGCCATTCGCTTGCTTGAGGTAACACTAATCATTTTGCCTTTCTGCCAGCCCTCCTGCTCTCAGGCCAGGTTTTTAAGCTCTTCTAAGCAATCACCACAGCTAGAAATGCACTCTGACTTTCTAAGAGATTCAAGGTCCTTTTTACGTGGCTCCAAGGGCTTGGGCTGTAAGGAAAAACGTAATGAAAATGAAAGGAGCTGAACAAGTGACATTTCATGCAGTTCAGCATTTTGACAAACGTGTACTAGAGATGGTATTAAAAGCAACTAAACCTAAAAAAGCAGGGTCCAAGCTGTCAAGGTGATTGTCAGAGAAAATGACAAAAGACTGTGAGTTCCCAGGAAGGAAGCAGGACTGCATCACTTGGCTCTTATAGCTTGGTGGTGGGTGGAAAGGGGGTTGTCACTGATACGATGGTAGATAAGATAGTATAGCTGCTGTGCTACTGCCACCTCACACTCTAAATAATGAGTCACACTTCAAAGCAGTGTATTCTAGAAAAATGTGCAACTGTGTTCCTCTCTGCATTATGCTTTTTGCATTGCTACTCTGTGCTTGCTTCATGTTTTTCAACTCTTCCCCTACTTTGAGGATATCTAGAAGTGTGGGTTTTCTTTTAAATGAAACCTGAGATGCTGAGATAATGCTGTGACTGCTGGAACTGGGGCTTCAGAAGCAAGAGGGCATGCCACGAAATTCAGGGGGAGGTTGTGATGTCTATGTTGTGTGGCCTATGCTCCAGTGCTAGCCTAGGAAGGGGAGCATTTACATTTCAATATCCCTCACCTGTTTATGAGAGGGTTGAAGAAATGTCATGTTGGTAGTTTTATTTGTGCAGAAATCTAGAAGATGGATAAAACATTTTGGAAAATGATGAATGAAAAATTTAGGTAATGGTCTGATGCTGTGAACCTCAGCCTTCTTCCCAAGTGTTTATTCTTTTCCATTATGAAATGTTAATCAAAATATGCTTTTCCTAATTCAGATGTGTATAAATGCAATTTATGAGAGCTGGAGTCACGTTAATAAAACACTTTTTTCAAGCTGTTGCATCTCATTACAGGCAAGGACCACTGTAATTAAGGTACTAGTTTCTACTCTAGTCCTTCTGTTTCACTATCAGTAAAAAATGGATATGTGGGGTTGTTTTCTGTGCAGAGCTTCTGCTTGCAAAGAGGGTTTTTTTTTTTCCCCACAGTTTGAGAAATCTGTCTCAGCTTTTTGAATACCAGTGCAGCAGTACTAGAAAATTCCCTTGCATTTTTATTACTCAGAGTAGCAAAACCTCACTGCAGGAAACAAGGTGCTTTTTCCCCCAAATCTTTTATCACATCTTTAACTCTTGAAAAAGTATCACCAAGCTTCTTAGGATTGATTTAAAATAAATGTGCAAAACAATTGGCCAACAGATTTTCTTTATTTTTGTGTTTGATTTCAAATTTTGGTGAAATTTCAAGTTTGAAAAAAATATTTACTTCCTCTGTGATCCAGTTGCATTGGTTTGATTTGTTAAATAATTTCTAATGTGTGTTTGTGTCTCTCTTTTTTTTTTTTTCCCTTGAACAGAGACTTTTGAGAATTAACTGCAGTTTTGGAAGTTTTTCTCATTTTTAAACCTGACTGAATTGGCAAAATGCCTGCTCCAGTTCCAGAACTGTGGAACTACATACCAGAAGAAATCCTCATCCAAATTTTCTATTATCTTTCTCTTCGAGATAGATACATGGTCTTCCAGGTATGCAGACAGTGGGCCACAGCTGTTTCTTCTAGTTCTGTCTGGCATTTCACAGAGATCAGGTAAGGGGATTGAGTTTCCAATGTCTGATAACCTCTGCAGGCATAACTAGATCATCGTTTTCAGTGCCTGTCAAACACACCACTCTACTGTGACATTACTGGCATTAATTGTGATTTCTCTGTGATGATACTATCTTACATGACTGGCACCTTTATATATAATAGAGACAATTGCATTATGTGCTGGGTTTTTTTAATTGCTGATGATGATTTGGGTTTTACAGGAAGTATTACATTCTTAGTACCTTGCTCTAAGTTGCCATTTGAAAATGGCAAGAGACAGTTGCTAACTAGTCAACTTCATCGTGACACACACTTCTGTCATGGGACTTTATGGGGACTGACACTTCTCGCCTCCTGACTCCTTCAGTCTTTGGCCTTACAGTGACTCTCCAGGCATCAAGTGAGAAGAAATGTCTGGGGAATATGTTGATATTTGCAGAAACACTAGTAGAGTATTTGCTCTCTGTTTGCTCAGCTCAGCATTCACAGTGACTAGGAGTTTTTTACCCTTTCAGCTGTGATTCAGAGGATGAGGAAGGTATGCTGCAGAGCCTGCTCCAGTTCCTCAGCCAAATCAAACACCTGAAGATTGTGTTTGACCAGTCCAAGGAGGTCAACCGGAAGAATGTGACACGCATCTTGGATCTTTTGGCAAAACAGAACCACAAACTGCAGCAGCTGTGCATTGTGTGCCGTGGGGAGAACCCCTATTTCTACTCTGGCCAGGACATCCTCCAGGGCATACGGAATATATGTGACACTAAAAACCAGATAGATCTTCAGCATATTGATTTTCGAAAAATGCCCTTCACTCTTGCTGATGAGCTAGTTGAACTCTTAGCTACCACCAACCCAAACTTGCACAGTTTATTTATCAACAACCGCACCCTGGTATGCAATGTGGTGCCAAACACCATTAGGAAAGTTCTCAGAGCATGTCCCAAACTCTCAGCCTTGGGGGTTTACTATGCCAGTTTGTCTGACGATGTATTTCAGGAACTGCTCAAGCCTGAAAGAGCAGCTTTCACCCATTTAGACATTTTCTGTGAGCGCCTGGACAAATATATACCAGTGATCTCAGAAGAACTCTGGGCTGCTGTAAGTCAAAAACATCCTCAACTCTGTGTAGACCTAGAGTTTGATCATACGGTCCCTGCCTGCAAAATACCACGGATCCTAAAGCTGAATATACCTGTGAGCACACTGCAACTTAATACCTATAATTACATGGTAAATCAGATTAGGTTTGTCACCCAGAGCTACAGCAGTACTTTAAAAAAGCTGATGCTGCAAACCACGTCCTCGGAGGACTTAAATTCCTCACTAATAGATCTGGCTAGGCAGTGCAGAAATCTGTTGGAGATCCACTGCTACTGTGTGGTCAGCCAGGAGGTGGTAGAAGCGTTCCTCACGCACTGCCCCAGTCTGAAACAATACACTCTGAAGGTCACCAAGGAACGGCACCCCTGGAAACCGGTAACAGTTCAGTGACCAGCTCCACACGATTTCCTGGGGAAATCGTGGGGTTCTGCAAGAGGACAGGGAAAGGAGATTTAGGGCTATAAGGAAAATGCTGCAAAATGCCCTCTGCACTCACTGAGAACATGCTGTTTCACCAGCACTGTTACATATGATGCACACCTGTTCTGCAGACCAAGCATTTACACTCGAATGTGATGGAGAAAGGATTATACAGAGAAATAGAATTGCCTCCTTTTTTTTTTTTTTTTTTTTTTTTTTTTTTTGGGGGCATGTAGGGCAGGTCTTTTTTCTTCTCTGCCGCTTTATTTAGCGGGAAGGCCAAGTTTACCCTTTGTGGCTTTTTACTGAGGGCCTTAGCAAAATTTGATTTTGCATATTGAAAGAATCTCAAAGTCAAGCACATTGTGTCAGGTGCTCGGCAACAACTATAATAGTTAAGGAAGTGGCAGCTTCGGTGTAGCCATTTTCTGCCCAGTGGGGTACTTAGCTGTGCATATTCAGTGAGCTATAGCAAGAACTACGGTCATCTGGTAGAAAATCCACTCTAACCTTGATAATTCCTCTTTCATCATTTCAGTGATGGTGATCTTACCCGTTACCTGGTTGTCAGGTAACTTCTGGCTTGGAGGGATATAACAGGAGCTGAATTGTGTTAATACAAGCAGGAGAAAAAGCACTTAAGGAGAAACATTCACAAGGCAGTATAAAAGACATGTTGCCTGCAAATTCTCTTTTCCCCCTTGTCTGTCTTTTGCTCAGAAATGCAGAGTTCCAGGTTATAATTTGAATGCCTTTTGCAAAGACCTTTGCTTTTATTACATTGTTAGTGTTTCTTGGGAGTATCAAGAGTGTTGACAGTTTTTGCATCTGATACCTGCATTCACATGCAAGTTATCTTGCATCTGAATTAAGATTATGTGTGTGTTGGTTTGCTGTAGCAAAGATTTTGGTGAATGTTATTTGAAGAGCAGTTCCTGAGTTGAAATGATCCTGGCATAAAGCTACACTGCAAGCACCTATTTAGAGCTATCTAAATGATTATAGTAATAATAATAATAAAGCATATTGTTACCTAGATTTTATGTGTTGCTGGTTTTATCACCCTCTCTTCTCACCCAAGAGCCAAATAATTTCTCCTGACAAATAACATAGTCTCTGTAGCCAAATCAGCTTACACTTTTGACTTTTCAAAACCTTGCCAAAGATGTGCAGCCCTGAGGTCTGGCCAGCCCTTGTTCATCTGTGCCAGCCAACATTTAGGACAAGAAAATTCCAAAATAACCGTTCAGGTGCCTCTACCAACCTGGCATTGCTGTGCCTGGGCGTCCCACAGACTCTCGGCAGGTGGGCTCACCCCAGTGACTTGCTAACCTCCCAGCATAAGGTGCGCAGCACGTGTTCCCTTTGCATGACGCTGCGTATTTATTCACGGCTCTGTGAGATCGGCTGCAGTGCATTTTCATTCTGTGTATTGTTCTCTGGGGCTGGTGATGCCATTGCATTGTGCTGAGTTTTTAAGAGTGCGAGCAGCACTGCTGATGTGACTCCCTGGGAGCCTACTTTCCACTGGCCTGGGATAAAATTCAGTGGTTCATTCTCTGTTGGATGCACGCGCGTGCAGGGAGGCAGGCACGCTGAGAGCGATGGGGTTAGTGTAGCTGGGGCACTGAAAAACTATGCAGGATTCACCCAGCTCTCTGGTGATGGATGGGTACTCCAGCAATGTGCCAGCTTTCCTAACCAAGCTCTGGACACTGGTGGAAGATCCTGAAACAAACCATCTCATCTGCTGGAGTACTGTAAGTACAGAAAATATCGGGTGTCACTGAGTGCCTGCAACACCAGGAAATACCCAGGTGTGAGCCCTCACTACTGCATCCCACAGCAACTTCCCTCAGCTTTACAGGTGCTGGCCAATAATAATTAACTGGGAGAGGGAAAGGACTGATACCTCCTTAGGGGGCCCGTTGGATATACTGGATATTATTTATCTGCAGTATTGTGGCTTTTCTATTTCAAAGGGACAACTGGCTTGGGAGTGTTTTAATAACAATTTTTACACATTTCACTTGAAGCATCTTAAAAGAGTGTCTAATCTTGAATTTTCTAAAAATCTAGATTCTTTAAGAGGAAAGAGGTTTTTCACTTTGCTTCAATCTGCAGTTCCCTAAAATTTTCTAGAAAAGGTGCAAAGCCCTTAAAAATTCCACTGCTGTTTGTATTACTTCACATGTGTTTCTTAGCAGCCTTTCACAAATGCCTTGGGAGAAGGCAGCAGCGAAACAGCATTCAGACCTCAGGCTAAAACATATAGTTTAAATAAATCTCAGCCTGGCACCCTAAATCACTCACATTTTGGAAGAGCTTTACTTAAGTCTTCAAAGAGTCTGTGTGATGATCATGGTGATGCGTGTATGTATTTTCTGTACAGCTTCATAGGGATAGATTGCTTTGCTTTGGCTTCTTGTTTGTCACTGAGGCATTAATATACTAAGTGCAATCAGAGAATTAAAATTATTTTTGACCCCCTCATACAAGCATTTTGATACCACTTTGTGCTTTTGACCTGACTTAAGACACTGCAAACAATGTGATTTGTTTTCAGCAGGGAATTATCAGATAAGTTGTGTGCATAAACTTGTTCTCAAAATCAAGAATCTATAACAAAAGCAGATTTAAAGAGAAAAAATGTCTAAAATAGCTTTTCTGCTATGTGTTTGTGTCCAGTAGAGTTTTCATTCAAAACTTGAGATAGCAATGCAGCTCAAATCCTATCCAAGGCAATGGTTGCTTTCTCATGTTGATATTATGTGGCCATACCTCTGAGAACCACCATGTTTTAGTATCATGTGTTTTAAATGAGCACTTTCAAATTAGGGAGGATTTTCTGACATGTGTAAATATCCCCCTCTCTGTTACACTTACTGTTATTTTTGACTGCCTACCACCACACTCTGCTTTCCTGCAACGTAATGTAGGCTACAGCTACATTCTTGAGAGGTTTTGTTAAGGCTTTTAGATGTCTAAGTTTTCCATGTCGCATGTTCCTGTGTTTCCCATGTTTTTTCTCCTGTATTCATCAGTGTTGTTGGACCTGAGAAATTGTGCATGCCTAAGATTTCTGGGTGTAATCAGAACTCTTAGAAAATAGGACTTCTAAGGACCTATGAACTGTTTCTTAGCATGAAGGAGAGATGGAGAGGAAACATGGTAATGGTTTCTATATACACCAAAGGCTGTTGTGAGGAAAAGTCAGCTGTCTGTGTCCATGATAGATTGGACAAGAAGTAATTAATGAATTTCTGAAACGGAAAATGCAGTTTGGAAGAACTAGCAAATTACTAGAGTAGCTTGTCTGGGCAGGGCACAGGGTGTCTGTCATCATGGGTCTGTCAAAAACAGTTAAGATAAACATCTGCTAGGACTGATGTGCTGCAGAGTGAACTTTGCCTTGAGCAGAGACGTGTCTCCCAGCTTGTGCTCTCTTGATGTAAGACAAACAAGGCACAGCTGCTGTGTAGAAACACGCTGGCACATGCACAGTTCATCCATGCACACGCAGGAACTCCAAAGTGTCTTGTATCTGTAGGAAACCTTTTGGGTGCTCCAGCTTCTGAGAACATTCTCAGAACACACTCCTGAATTCAAATGAATGACCTCTCAAGAGAGGCCATAAGGAGATGTTCATGTACATAAACTCCTCGTGTTTCTCATTTTTTATCAGTGTGCCCAGCCTGGGACACACTGGTGTGTCCCAGAGAGAGTGAGTAGGCAGAAGCACGAAGGAGGTGGGATAAACCCACTCTCTCCTCAGAACTGCCTTCTGTGTTGTGTTGGGAAACACTTGTCCCTGCTATCATGTCTGCAAGCTCAGTCTGTGAGAATAATTACAGCATAGAGATCATTAGTGAATCTCTTAAGCACTTGGCCAGCCTTTGTTTCTGCTGCGTGGTGTAAGGAATGATAGGAAAGACCCTGGTGATGGTCAAAGGGCACTGTTAAGGCAAGCAGTCATGCTCAGTGTTTCCAGCAGTGAACAAGGAGCAAGAAAGTACAGCTGACCCAGAGCATACCTTTGTGGGTGTGCAGGGTTATTTGCTAGAGCTGACAAACGAGCCAGAGCACAGAGGGAACTGGCACTATTTGGTGATGGAAATGTAGTGGCACTGAGTAGGGCAGCAGGGTTTGCTAGCTGGCTGTTTGGCGGTGGCCATGGGCAGGCTACAGGCACATACCAGCATCTTTTTAGTTGCTGAACTTTCTCGTGGTCCTGTTTATGCTCCCTGTTTTAGAAACTTCCAGGCAGCCCTGAGAGCAGCCATACAGCTAGGGACCCTGTGATGGGTGCATGGTGGGACCCACATGCTGCTGGTACGCTCCTCCTGCACACAGAGCCTGAGTGATCACTCTTAGGAAACACTGTCCTCTGTCAAAAACCGCTCTGCTGTGCAATAACCCCCCCAGCTGACACACCACTTGACTGCTGGTAATAACACTGAACACAGCAGGAGGATGACTGTGGCTGTGCTGGTCTCAGGCCCCTCCCTGCCAACATCATGCAGAGCCTGGTGTCTTTAGCTAGTTTTGCCTTGAAACTTGGCTGCACCTGAGTTGCTAAGTTCCTAATATCTGCGGGTATCTTTGCACTGGCGTAGGTCTCTGCAGCTTGCCTGTCCCCCCATAAAGCCGTGGAGAACTTAGGTTGCACGGTTGGGTGGTTCCCCAGGTAGCTCTTTGCAGCTCTTTGTCTCCACAGGCAAAGCCAATTTGAGCCCCTGGAAGATACCATTCACTGCAAGATTACAACAATGCCACGTGTGCCCCAGACTCCATGTCTGAAATCATGATTCTTCATTCCTCCAAATTCCCAGTGCTGCCGCCCCATCCAGAGCTGAGAGAGGATTTAAGGTGGTCCCCCCTTCACCATAGCCTGGAGACGCTGATCTGTTGAGTCAGAGCTCTAGAAAATGTTGTTTCTAAGTGTTGGTTACAGATGAAAATTAATTGCCGATTTTTCTGTCCCTCAAAAAGTTCACGTGAACTGCTGTTTGCAAAACTTTTCAAGGCAGCTTCAAGTGCATTGTGTCTCACGGGCCCTTTCTGTACCAGCTTCACTGTCAGCAGGTAGAAGGCCAGGCAGGGGAAACACATGGCTGCAGTGTGCCTGTCTCTGCCAGTGATCCCAGCCAGTTTGCTTTGTTTTGCAGTCACGGATCTTGGCAGTTCAACCTCAGAAACGGATATTTTATCTGGTTAACATGCCTGTTGCTAGTTTGGGCTGTAAAGCATGACTGTTAACATTTTGCGGTTGCCCTTGTGGCTGTGTACTTCCAAAAATAGTCAGGAGAAGGTGTGCAGAGCTTCTGGATCATTGTGGTGTTTCCAGAGATTATTTGCTTTCTTGCCTTGCTGTGTTTCTTGTACCACATCTCAGGGCAGTGCTCCCTCCAGGACTGCTGTGCTCTGGAGCAGATGGGTCAGAGTTAGACCTATATAAGCAGGTTGAGAGGTTATAATGGCAATTTCCACTTTCCAGGACCATCTTCAGACACCGGAGTCTTTCTGTGAGGTCCACACAAGGGTGGACAATTATAAGCTACCAACTATTTGTGTGCAAAAGTCTGTAGTTTCTTTCTCGCATCCAAGGCTCTGAACTAAGTAGTGGCAAAGCTCAGTAGAAAAAGGTCAAAGCTGCAGTCGTAGAGAACGGACTGTACCAGAACTGAAAGGAGCACATTCGTTATTCAAGGCTGTTATGACTCTTCTCAGCTTCAAGGTGACAATTCAGCGAGCATGACTTCCCCTGCTGTAGGACTCAAGGGAATTGCCTCCTCCTGGACACCTCTCATGGTCGGGGAAACTCCTCTGACTTCGCCTTTGTCCTTGTCTCCTTTGCAGAATGGTACCAGTTTCCATGTGTTTGACCAGGGACGCTTTGCCAAAGAGGTGCTGCCTAAGTATTTCAAACACAACAACATGGCCAGTTTCGTCCGGCAGCTGAACATGTGTAAGTTCAACCTCCAGACCCCGGCTGTGTAGGTCCTACAGACACGGGGGGAGCAACAGAAATTGGGAGTGGGACAGGAGGCATGCAGGAGAACTGTGGGTAGAAGAGTTGAGCTCTCACATATGCGCATTATTGTGGCAATACTGATTTTGCCAGAGGTCTTGCCTCTGAGATGCCAGGGAAGCGATTTCCTTGTATTGACCTTAGATTCCAGCATGAAATTTCTGTAGATTAAATGATAAGATGTGAGCTAAGAAATTTCAGCTACCAGGTTTTCTGCTTCTCTTGCATCAATTTGATGACATTATTATTTCTTTTCCATTTAATTTAATATGGGGCTTTTCCCAGCAGCCTGATACTGTGACACCTCCTGCAGAAACTGCTTCCTTTGAGCAGAGCATGCCCAGATCTTATTCATTTTCCCAGCTGTATAACTGAGCTAATTATGGAGAGTACTTCTCCCTGCAAACCTTGCCTTGCTGATCAAACATTTTCATCCCTTAATGGAGGTTTAAGTGTAGTTTTCAGCCACATCTAGACCACAACTGTATTAAATATGGTTCTTTTCTGGTAGTTTTTGGAAGGTTTTCAATGACTAATTCACTATTTAACTACTGTAATTTTTACAGTGGTGTTTAGATACAGTTTAGAAACCCTTCTAGGACTTCAGAGAAGTACCCAAAGTAGATTTCCAAATATGCATGGGACCCTTCTTTCCAAAAGTGGCATCTAATGCTGGTCTGTGCCTTTGAAAAACCTTCCTCTGAATCCCTTTGGCTTGCAAATCCAACAGATTTTATAAGGACGGGCATTTTGACTCCTGGCAGACAGACTGACATGCCCAAGGGATTGCTGGTGAGGCTTTCACAGTGTAGGCCACTGCCAGCATGTCCCCAGAGTCGCAGGATGTCTATCCTGTGGGATGCATGGGGCTCTCCCTTGCACTGGATTTCTTGTAGATACGGCCCAAAAGCATACCCAGCTGTGGGGAGGGGAAACAGCTGTGCCCTGAGCACCAGAGCAGCTCAGAAAGTGGGGGAATGAACAGAAACATCCTCAGAAGTGACGGGGTGGGAGGTGAGGAGGGCCTGGGTCTGTTGGCCCTTGACCCATGCCCTCTCCATGCAGATGGCTTCAGGAAGGTGGTGAACATCGAGCAGGGGGGTCTTGTCAAGCCTGAGCGGGACGACACCGAGTTCCAGCACCTCTGCTTCCTGCAGGGCCACGAGCACCTTCTGGAGCACATCAAGAGGAAGGTGAGGGGCATCGGGCGGGGACACACACACCAGCCTGGCCCCGGTGGGCCCCCCAGTGAGCCCCTTGGGTGGGAAGGCCGAGGGGCAGCAGACCTCTGTTCCAGAAGGTTCCACACCACCGCTGTGGAGAGGCTGCGTGGCACATCCTTCAACAATATGCCCCACAACTTAACTGTGTGGAGATGTAGCTCCCTTGGTTTGCTTTAAGCCTGTTGTATCTTCATTAATCTGTTTCCTCTAGGCTTCTGCTAGGAGAGAAGTAGTGAATACTTGGGTCCTGTCCCTCAGGAATCTTGAGCAGGAAATGCCTCTCTGCCTTTCTAACCCTCCAATGTCCCTTTTCTGGGGGGGATTGACCACTGCAGGGTCATTGTGAGGGTTTCTCCCACAGCTGCATTCCTCTTAATAACTCCCAGAAGGCGTGTTTGTTTTCAGACCACAGGCCCCTGTGCTATAGACGGCTCAGCATAACTCCAAGATCACCCTGCGGTCTGGTTTCTGTCCTCTCCATATACATGCATGGTTGGGGTAGGGGTCCTCAGTGTGCAGGTCTTGGCTTCCATCAGAGTTTTGTCTGTGTTTTTTTGCTCTGCTGCTCAGTATCACGAGACCTTTGTGTAGTGCTGCATGGCCAGGCTTGCCTCGCAATACTCTGCTTTTGAATCATTACCCGCTTACCTGGATAAATACGACATAACTCCTGCAGGGTCTCCCAAGAGTCATCTCCCATATAGAAGAGATAACCGACTCCTTCCCTCTGTTTGCTGTCTTTTAACCTGTTATTGATGCCCAAAAGGGGCTGTTCTCTTACTAAATGAGTGTAACAACTTCAGAAAAGGGACTTCAGCAAAAACCTTCTGGAAATCCAAGTGAAGCATTACCTCAGGCTCATCCCTGTAAAACATGAGACTGGATTGTGTCTCTCTGTAGATAAAGTAGAAAGATTTAATTAAACAACCTAGTTCAGCTTCTCCCTGGTCCTCAAAATACCTTCCCCCCACCCCCCCAAGCTGATTTGAAATAAGTGCCCACTCTGGTGAGAAACATTCTGCTGCCAACAGACCCTCTGTACAAAAGGATTTGTCCTGTTCTTTGCTCTATTTTATCCATTTTGCCCTTGCAATAATACCCTAAGGATAGTGCAGGCTTTTGTGCATGTCACCTGTCATATTATTTCAGCACATCAGAGGTTGGCTGGTGAAAGTCCTGCACCCAAGCCACAGCAATGACTCTGTCCACAGCCCTTCTTGCATCGGTAAAATCCACCTTTGATCTTTCCTCCTCAGGTGTCAGTAGTAAAAAGTGAGGAGACCAAGATGCGCCAGGAGGACCTCAGCAGGTTGCTATACGAGGTACAGATACTGAGAAGTCAGCAGGAGAACATGGAGTGTCAAGTGCAGGACATGAAGCAGTGAGTTGAATCCTACTCAGGCTGCTTCCCATGGGCATTTGCTTCACTAGAGTTGTTGATCTTGGGGAATGTTGGAAATGGGGAGCCCTACACACCTCCCTCCCATGGAACATGTGCTGAGCCAGGGAATAATCACAGGGAATAGATCTTTTGAGACAATAACATGTAGGATTTCTATGCAGACCTGATGATCTACAAAATATGAATTAATGCTCAGCCTCTCTGTCTTCTGTGGAAGGTAGACATTATGTTCTCTTCATGTATGTTTTCCCTTTACAGAGGAGGAAAGCACAGTGGAGGGTGTCTAGGAAATATGTGTATAACCTGGGGACTTAACTCAGATAACTGTATTTCCTCCAGATAGAAATGATGGTTAAGATGTTACTCTTTCTCATGCATAGAAGAGTCCTTGGCAGAAATGTGGTGGTGTCTGTTTCAGCTCCAGCTATTAAAACATTTTTTTAAAAAATCTCTGTCATCCTCCACCTCCAAAATATATGGCTGGCCTAACATATATATATAAGAACACAAGAACTGCTGTAGTGTTTAGTCCATGGACCCATCTCTCTGAAGACTGTGTCTTCTGACATGGCCAAAATTGTTGTAAAAGAGCAAAAAAAGCAAATGCAATTCTTCTTGAATGTGACTGCCTGACTTCCAGCTGCCTGAGACAGGGATTTTGAGTCAGACATGGTCACTAGGAATTTAGTAAATGAGTATGGCTTTATAAATCATGTACTTGGAGAGGTTTTTATTTGCCTCCAGAATTTTAATCCTTACAGAGAACTTTGTTTAAAAAGTACTTCAATAATCAAAAAGACCCCAAGCCCTTCTTTTGTAATGACAGCTAATGTTCATACATCACCA
This sequence comes from Athene cunicularia, assembly GCF_003259725.1. Taxonomy (NCBI): domain Eukaryota; kingdom Metazoa; phylum Chordata; class Aves; order Strigiformes; family Strigidae; genus Athene; species Athene cunicularia. The sequence goes on along the minus strand of NW_020799113.1, from coordinate 17,536,186 downwards.
GGTGAGACTGCCATCCTGGGCCTTGAGAGAACACTGTGCACTGTGAAACTTCATTCCAGCCCAGCACCTCATGTGCAACAGAGAAATGTTTTTATCCTACCTCAATTTTTAATGACTCCCACATGTAGCACATGCATAAAATCACACCATGAAATCCAGGTGCAGTGGCAATGAAGAGTTTCTAGGCTTGTATGTTATTTAATTTTTAAGGAATTTGGTGTCAATGATTTGACCTTGTTTTTAGTTTATTCTCTTTTTTTATTTGCTTGCTTTCTTATCCCATCTGGCAAAAGGCAAAAATGAACGTAATACAATCTTTATAAACTGAGACAGACCAGAAATCCCAGGCTGAAACCATGTTAAGAAATTTACACTGGTGCAGAGCCATTAGGACATAACTCCAGTACAAACTGTGAGACTAAGGAAAGCTTCTTTGCTGAAAATCCTGTCAGTGCCAATACAGAAAGTTCACTGCTGTACAAACAGCTACACTAGGGCAGCTACTGTGCTCTTGTGAGCCCTGGAACTTATCTTCCTAGTTCTAGGATCAAACCACACCTGAAAGACTAGAAAGCAAAAAGATTTATAAATTTCACCTGTATGATAGATTTTTCTGGCCTGTCAGTTTTGGTACATCCATATACTCTTGAGATAAATTCATTTGTTAAACCTTTTGCAGCATGGACTTGGCTGGCATCCAGATTTGAAGGCAGCAAAGTAAATAAACTCTTCCTCTCCCCATTCCACTTTCTGGGGCTGACTGTTCAAGGAAGACTGTAAACTCCTCTGTGCATTTTCAGACACAAAATAAATATGCTCAGTGCAATTGCAGGCTGGACACAGGTCTGTGCTAGATGAAATCAGTGACTCCCACTAATAATATCATTGCAGTCCTCCTAGTTCAAGGCTGTCAGATGCAGAAGCATCCCTTTAGCTGCTCCAGTCACACCCAAACATGCCTTTGTGCCACCATGTGCATGAGGTTTCAGCAGGCAGAATACATAGGATCTCTTGGTCTTTGGGGGCACTGGGGGCATCTGGGGAGAGGTTGGGCTTTCATGACTCTCACAGGAGAAACAGTCTTGGTGATCCAAATTATTCAGTCACAGATCAGGCCTTGCTGAAATTCTGAGTTTGTCCAAAATGTTCCATGAAAACTAAACACGCATGTCTTCTTGTTACCCTCCCCTATAAATGTTGGCTTCTATTTCTTTGTTTTTCCTCCATGCTTTGTCTGTAGTTCTTCTGAGGTCAAGGAAAAACAAGGAAAACAATTGTGTGACCCCGTTTGGGACACCTGAGAAGAGCCAAGCACTGCGAGAGCCCCAGAGTGAGACAGACTGTGCACAGTTTGGTCTAGTGTGCACCATGGCAGCGCCATGGGCTGTTGCAATGTTTCTGTGCTCACGGGAAGTTTCTGTTTCACTTTCAGGCAAAACGAAGTTCTTTGGAGGGAAGTTGTTTCTCTCCGGCAGAACCACTCACAGCAACAGAAAGTCATCAACAAGGTAGTGATCATATAAACTCCAAACTCAATTGTATTGCATGGTCTATGTCCTCCTCTGATCTTTCTTTTCTTGTCCCATAATCTTGTCCATACTCTGATATTATAGTATATTTATTTTCCCTCTCTTTCAAACTGTGTGATGCTCTTACATGTCCTGTGGAAAGTAGTCATTAACAGAGCATAGATTATGCCCTTGAGCAAAAGATTTCCCTGTCAGTCCTTGCTGTGATGTAAGAAACTACTTTTCTGTCAAATTCCTGATCAAGAGAGCACAGCTCTCACTATATGTTCTGTGTTGGCTGTGTTCTGGATTAATTTGGAGCTTCCCAAATCTTTCCACTTTTCTCTGTACAAGACAGGAGCGTCCCCCTCCTTCCCCTACTAAAGCTGCAGGCAGCAGGATTGCTTAGCCATTCCCCCACTGGGGACCTCCAGCAACTGTTACATCTTCTGGGATTACCAGTATAGTTGAGGAATTACTGTACCTTTTAGACAGAAGGAGCACTGCTGAGCCATTTCCCTTAAAGTCTGGCATGACAGGTACTAGAAAAGGTCTCTGCAGTGACTCCCAGACGTTGCTGACGTGACCAAGCACGTCACATTTCCCAGTCCCCCTGAGAGCCACGTTCTGACCCTCATGTGGCATCACAGAGTCATAGGACTGGATAGAAATGCATGAGGCTATCAAACCTTCCTCCGGCTCTGAGGCTGGACCAGCCACACCACTCGTTGTCGAGGCGTTTGTGCAACTCTATTTTGTTATGTTGAGCAATGAGTAAGAGACAGATGTGGTGTGTAATAATAATAATGCTCTCTTTGTTTGGAGGCCAAAGCAGAGCATTAGGCTCAAGCTGACCTGGGAATATGTTGCTAAGTGATTCCTCTCCAAAGCCATTCTGCATCCTTTTTAGTGTCCTGTTATATCAACGCTGAATTTCACAGGGCTGAAAAACTCAACTAAAAGCTCAAACTTCCATCCAGGGTGTCCCGTAGGGGGTTGCCTCTTTCACTTGCAAAGTCTTTGCCAGACTTTTATAAAGCCTCTTATAAAGTTCTCTAAAGACTTTTATGGAGGCCAAGTCTAACTCCAGGCCTAGGAGTGTTTGCATGTGTACTTTGCAGGCAGATTCTCAAGTCTAATAGTGGAGAGAAAGTGCTGAGCACATGCATCTAGCAGCCTTTGCACAAAGCAGGCACCTGGCTGTGTTGCTTGAAAGTCAGGCAGGTCATTTGAGTTCTTGGAAAGCTTAGTCCTGTTTCGGGCTCCAGTGTCTCATGCAATTTGGCTCCTGTATTTCATGGCTGCTCCCAGCTTTGGGGTGTTGTCAGGAGGGAGAAATGTGTGAGATAAGAATGGCTGCGAGAGCAGGGAGTGCTGAATCACTCTGCTGATAAACACCGGATTTTGATCTCTCCTGACAGCTGATTCAGTTTCTGTTTGGCCAGCTCCAATCAAGCCCTAGCAGCACTGGGATAAAGAGGAAGCTGTAAGTACCCTTGTGTGGTGCGCACACGCTCACGGGTGCATAATGCTGCCCCCTCACTAAAAGCACAAGCTCAGCTCGCCGAGGCAGGCGGTCACCGGACCAGGGCACCATGGTGATGGGAAATGAATGGGCTGAACTGCCGAGTCAGACCTGCTGACATGCCCCATTCAGTGGTCTTTAGAGAAGCACCGTGTCAGCTTGTGACCTTTATTTAGGGAACACAGAGCATGATGGGAGATGGGAACACTAACTAGTGGGAGGGTAAAGGGCAGGACCCCACTGCTGGTCCTACAGGTTCCAGTTTTGCCACTTGTCATCAATAGGAGCAGGGCTGGGCGTAGCCGGCCCACAGACACCTTTAGTTTGACCCACAGTCACTGAATGAGGTGTGTATCGTATCCAGCATGGGTTTGGTGGTATGTGACCTACAGGCCTTACGGAGAGGAAGGTGGAGAAAGATTTTAGCTAAGGGGTATCTTTAGAGTCATAAATAATCTCTTCAAGGCAAGTGGATAGAGGAGCTTGAATGAGGAAGCTTAGTGCCTTCCAGGAGAGCAGCTGTGCATGTTTTGCCCTGTGGTGCTTGTGACCTAAAGAGGGAAGAGGGGCTACTGAGAGGAATTTGCCTTTGTGGCTCAGGCTGAGGGCAGGGACCTGCCTCCAGTTCCCACCTTTATTACCTTGTGACCTTTGGCAACTCATAAACTTCTCCATGCCTCAGAGAAAGGAGCCAGGCTTCCCAAGAATGGCTGCTCAAGGGAGTTGATTTTCTTTAAGTCTGTGTCCTTGTTCTTGACTGACTCTTGTGAGGATTGTAAGGGAAACACAGATTTGTATGAAGGATCCCAAAATCCATACAAGCAAGTGGTACACTTACTTCTGTCTACCCCCTCTACTGAGCTTGTTGGAAGGGATAAACACTGCAAGGAGAATGGTAGCAAAGAAGAGGGGTCAAGGGGAGGATACCAGCTGCCCTGAGTCACTGAGGAAACCCATAATTTCTCCCAACATATCCAGCTCCAGTGTCTGTAGGATGAAGGGTGCTAGGAGTTATCTTCTGTCAAGCCTGTTAGACATTACTGTGGAATAAACTGTTGGCTTTTCCTGGTGACCTCTGTCTTCTAAATGAACACTGAAGATGCTTTTCCTGACTGCAGGACAGTAGGAGAAGAGGGATTTGCTAGGCAGTTTTATACAATCATCACAGCACTAACAATAGTGGGTGTGTAGCAAAACATACCATTTCCCAGATTCTCTGGGACTGTATCACAAACCCAAGGACTGCCACCCAGGAAGTTTCGTGATGGGAGGGCAGTGTCGTTTTGAGGCTCCTCATTTTCTCTTGGTTTCAATCATTTACTAAACATAAAGCACTCCTGCTACAGGACTCGGCTCACAGACCCTCATGTCAGGTCTAAACTGAAAGAGGGTAGATTTAGGTTAGATATAAGGAAGAAATTCTTTACTGTGAGGGTGGTGAGACACTGGCACAGGTTGCCCAAAGAACTGGTGGATGTTGCATCCCTGGCAGTGTTCAAGGCCAGGCTAGATGGGGCTTTGAGCAACCTGGGCTAGTGGAACGTGTCCCTGCCCATGGCAGGGTGTTGGAACTAGGTGATCTTTAAGGTCCCTTCCAACCCCAACCATTCTATGATTCTATTATCTGTAAAAGGCTGTCAGTCATTTTTAAAAAGCCTGTATGCAATAAGTTTAGGCTCTGCTCTGTTTTGTGTCTCCTATTTTATTCCTTAGTGGATGGCATAGGTTCCTTTTATGCAGTGCTATGTACAGAGATGTAGTTTTGCCAGAGGCCCTGAGCACGAGGGAGCTGGTAACAAGGCCAGATTCCCAGTATTGCACTAGTGTAGCTGCCTCCACTTAAACAAGCTGAGGATCTGGCCTAGAGCTTGAAATCACTAGCAATTAGAAGAAAGTATGAATTGAATTTGTTCAAAATATGAATTGAATCTGTTATTTTACTTGCACCTTTCAAATAAGATGTAGAAAACCTAGATCATCCCTTCTCTATATGGCTAATGCCATTTTTTAATGGTGACATCCTCCAAAATTGTTTTTTCCCTTCCTTGTCCATAGCACTGGGCAAGAAAGTACCTCACAGCTGAGGAAAAACAAAGTACCCAGGGGAAAACAACCCTGTCTGGAAGATGTTTCTCATGTGAGCAACCAGGAATCAGTCAGTATGTGCTGGGAAAACAAACCTGTTTCTCTTCACAGACCACTGATGCTTGACAACGGGATCTCAGCTCCGCAAGTGTCCAAGTTCAGCCGACATTTGTCTACAGACCCCCTCCATGACCCCTATTTCATACAGTCGGTAGGTTTACGCCATCCTCTGAGCTTTGTGGCATTTCTTTGGCCAGGGTGGAAGAATACTTGCTGCAATAATACAGATTACAGAGTAAGTAGTTTGTCAAGAGTTTGGCAGTGAAGAAAAGAGGTTTGTAAAGCTGAGTGATATTTCTTCAGCTCCCCTGTTTCAGGGAGGAGTGCATGCTTGCATGCGCTTGTGCTGCCATGTTCACGTGGGAAGCCACAGACTGTGGGAGGGAAAGGCAGATCCCACACACCAAACTCTCCTCAGTTTTACCCCAGCTTGGCTCACCTTAAGGACAGAGAGGAAGAACTATATTCTAGAAGTGGGTCCTATGATCTCTCTGACCAGAGTCAGATTTTTGCAGTCGCTGAGGGATCACCACCACCCTAACCCACCAAAGCAGACACCAGCCACATGACACTTATGTCAAGCAGTTAAAATACTTGAGCTGGCATGAGTGAACCATACGCCCCTGTTGGGCTGTGTTGGGTCTTTCCCTCCAGAGGAAGCTAAGCAGTCTGGGCAAAATGTCAGACATGGTAAAACCTCTCGGTAGCTGACACTTAGTCACAGTACTTATTTTACACCTGCTCCTCTGTGTGGTTGGAGGAAAGACCAGAGGAAATTATAATGTTGCATAGTAGATAAAAGCTTTTCTGGTTTCCATACAAGGAGGACTCGAGGGCACAGTGAGTAAACACCAACTATCTCATATAGGGCCTTGAACTTGTTCTGGGCTTCAGAAGGATAAATCCATATCATTTTTGCTTTCCTCTTAGCCATCGACAGAACCTGCCTCTTGCTTAAACAGCCCTGCAATTGCTGGAGGACCCATCATATCTGATGTTACTGAAGCATCATCATCCAACATTATAAATATGCAATCTCCTCCTGAAAATGACAGGTAAATGTGTTTGTGATGAAAAACAGGGAGAGTCGGGTATGGAAATTCATAACTTCAAAAGAGTTTTTTCTGGCTGTAATTCTGCCGAAGTTTCTGTCTGATTTGCAAATCTCTATAGAGATGGTGGTGGGCTAGAATATTTTTTCCAGTTTGCAGTGTGGGTCAGATTTTCAGAATTAGGGAGGGATAATAACAGCATAACTTTTGAAACAAAGTCATGAGCTTCATGCTGAGAATTTTCTCTCACCTCTTTGAGAAGTATTCCATGTTTCTTTATATTTTGTTCTAAAGACAGGCCTGTCACAGAATTTATCAAATAAGATACTAAAGCTTCTTGGGTTTGTTGAGAGAGAAAAGACATTTCCTTTTGGCTTTGACAAAGAAAAAACAGAATCAAAGTGTACATCTTTCTGCTAATGAGAACAGAAAGGTTGCATCACAACAACTTCCGATGTTTGACAATTTTTCTGTGAAAAGGTCTCAGTAACTTAAGAACTGAATGCAGAGGTATTTTAATGCTTATCTCTTCCTGCCACAGACATGCAGTGTATTTAGGACTAGTAGAAGAAGAGCTACAACTATGTCAGTGGAAAGTAAGTAGACCAGATGAATCATGGAAACAGTTTCTCAGGCAGAGAGGCAAGGCACTTATACTCTAGAAATTGCCTGTAAATCTGCCTCATAATTGAAACCGTAGCCGTAAAATTAGCTAAGAAGCATGTAAAGACCTCCAGTTTCTAAAAAACCCCCACAACTTAGGAGCCATTTCTAAAGCAGAAAAATTTTAATATAACCTTCAAGTTATTTCTACTAATTACTGAGTGCCATCTGGTGGCCTCTGATCTATGCTGTGTCTGCATGACGAGAATCTGAGCAGCCATGGCCCTAATGTGTTCAGGAGTATGATACTTCTTGAATCAACATGAGCTTCTGGTGGGAGTTTAGGATTCATGAGATGAGAAGAGGATCTGAAAGGAATGCTGAGGAAGGCTTTGTAGTGTCACATACCACCCCATATGCGACGTGCTCATGAGCTGTCTTGCAGCAAAGTCTGTAAGTGTTGTGAGATACTATTTTTTCAGTATGGCTTTCCATGCCCTGCACCTGTTGATCTACATGTCTTTGTCATTTTGGCTCCAGTTGTGCAGGTTCACAGGGATCTGTAAAATCTCCTATAAGCAGAGTAGGTTTTTTACATAAAAAATATTCAAAACTTCAATATCATATGTCCATCTAGGAATAACATGGAGTGTCTCTTCCACTGGAAAAGGGACCACCACCATCTCTTCCTCTGCTCCCAAACAAATAAAACATCTGTCTGGGACTGTCAGATCTTGACAGCTTCTGTTCCAGATCCTGTAGGGCCACAAGATCCTCACCTGTGTCACTGGGATTTCTAGAGTGCTTGCTGGTCCAATCCTAACTCCTGCATGTGAGGGTCTTACTGATCCCACTCCTATCTCTAGGCTGGAGACTTCTTTTTCAGGGGAATGCCTCTAGCCTAGTGACCCTTTAGCCTGTCTCAAGCCTAACGCTCACCTGGGGAATGATCAACACATGGAAGTGTATTTTCCATATTTGCAAAACAATCAAATGCGACAAATTCGTTATAGGTATGACTGATGAAGTGACTGAAGATATTCTAGCTGGACATGTTTCTGGAGCTTGCTGAAAAGAAAACAAGGTTGCTGGGGTTTTTTTGCCTATCTAGGGGAATGGAGAGACCCTGTGGGGCAGTTTAGTGTGAAGTGGAAGCAAGGCCTTGTGCTGTTGCCCTTCCCATCAGGCCTTTGTGGAGCAGATGTGTGTGTGGTGCTAAGTCTTGTCTCTGATACAGAGAGAAGTGCCTCATGCTGATCAAGGAAGAGCCCGTCAGCCCTGGAGTGAAAGCCACCACTGAGCCTGAGGTCCCCCTGCCAGGCTGCCGGACTTGCTCTGAGCCCCCTGTGCTCCCGGTCGCCATGGTTCAGTCTGTTCTGGAAGGCAAAGGGAGCTGTGGTGCAGCCCCACCAGGGACCTCACAGCCATCCGAGAGAAGAGGCAGAAGGGCATTGTTGGACAGGTGAGGGGAGCAAGGGAGAGCTGTGGCCCTGTGTGTTTCATGGCCCTCTCTTCCCATGAGCAGGGGGAGAGGGAGGCTGACTTTAAGTTTTCTAATGCAGCCTGGTGAGCTCCACCCTGTACCTGTGGCACCTGCTTAGAGGACCCTTGAAGCCCTGAGTTCACAGGGGTAGGGGGTCTTGAAGCACCCAACAGAAGAAAAGCTGTCAGAGCATGTGCATCAGAGCCATGGGAGCAGGAAGAGGCTATTTGCAGTGAGAGGGATTTTCCCAAGGTCCAAGTGAAAGCTGGAGCCCCCACTAGCATCCATGCCCACAGACTTGCAGGCCACTGGACCACACTACACCTCCAGTAGCTTGTGTGCCCTCTGTCATTTGTTTTGTTGAGTCTTCAGTTACGTAAAGTCATAAGAAAATATTTGTCACTGGTGTTTCTGTGCAGTGAATAAGGTGTCACTTGTGTGGAAGATGGCAGTGAATCATCGTTATAACCTCTGCACTAAGTAGAGCATATATTTGATAAGGCATCACAGAATTTAGCAGGCCCAGGCTTGGCTTGAGAAGGAAATAATTTGTCTCCTTTCTTTTCCTCTCCTGTGCTGTGAAGTCAACTAGACTTTTCTCTTTAGTCTGTTGTCCCTTTGCATCTCCTTCTATCACCTTTCCAAGGTGACTTTCCTGAGTCAGTGCTAGATGTGTCTTCAGGGGGTAGCTAGTCACTTTGGCACTATCACATGGGCCACATGCTTCTGGGGAGGTACCGGGGAGCTCACACTGCAAGAGATCTTGGCTTCCCCATCTCTGACTAAGAGTGAAACCCCATGAAACATAGCTGCATTGCTGTCCTTGTCTCCTTGACCTGAAAGGGCTCAGTAAAATGCTAGGCAGTCCAAAGCAAGGCTTTATAGAAGGGTATAAAATCACTCCTTGTGGGGATGGAGAGTTGGGAGTTTGTGTTCACTGAGTGCAGAGGTCTAATACAAAGGGATGGAGGTTTCATTATTTTGAAACCAGGGTGTGCAAGTATCCTGCGTGTGGTGGTCACCCAGAGAATGATGTCCTCTTGCAAGGGGGATTAGCACGGTGTCACTGGGCTCAGCCACAGCAGTCTGGGTGAGCCACTTTTGGAGCTGTGCTCTGCTGTGGTCTGAGACGGAAATCCCGATGTCATGGGTGAGAGTACAGCAGACTTCACCAGCAGGAGGAAAGCATGGTTACAGCTTGGTGGATGATGTGGAAGTTAACTGCAGAATTCTTTCTTGATGGCAACAGCAGCAGTGTAAGGAGGACCGGGGGGAAAAAACCTGAAACATTCAATAAGGTTATCAGAAAGGCTTCTATTTTCCTTTGGGTCCTTACAGAGCACCAAATTCCTCCTCCTGAATCCACTGGCTACTTAAAAACATTTTATTAGAGGAAAAATCATCCTATTTGAAAGACTCTGGATTTTAAGAGAAATTTTTATAGCTTTTTGGGGAGATTAAACACAGCAGGGCCTCACAGTTGCTCCTTTAGCGGAATGTCTCGGGTAGATGCAGCCGGCAGGCAGTTAACAGTAATTCAGCCGTATTGGACCATAGAGGATGGGAGTGCAGCCTTTTCTGGATACCAAGTGCCTCTCTAGAAGGATTTATTCTAAGAAAAGCTTTAATTTTCCCACTCTTGAGGAGATGTGCACAGACTCTCCATTCTCCCAACCATGCGTCACCCAGGAGGGAAGTAGTCTCACTTGTTTAATCATCAGTGTGTTCTGCTGGGTTGTACCTCTGGGGTTAAACCAAGTTAGATGGCATAAACCCGAGCTGACAGTAGGCTCTTGGTTTTCAAAATGAGATTTAAGCATAAACCTCATGTTGGAAGGCTGCTCAGTCCTGCTTTCTGTATCTATGCAAGTCATTTGTGGCAATATTTCCCCTTGTCTTTTCTCAGAACAGATATTTCAGACCCATTGGAAGGCACCGACTGGAGCTTGGAAGGGCTGCAGCTGCTGCTGAGGAGCCAGCAGTATGGCCTGGAGCCTGCCAGCCTCCTGGATGTGAGTGTCAGGCCCTCTGCCCGGGCAGCTGCAGGAGATGCTTGTGAAGTTCACGGCAGTACCTTTGGGCTGTAAATCAGATAGCCTGTGCTGCTTGCTCTGTGTGGCGCTTGAGCTGTCACATTCTGCCAACAGAGTCATAGCTCTGTTTTGACCTGCTTATAAGAACTGGCAGGATTTCAGACTTTAAATGATGTTTTTTTACATTTCTTCTGAAAATAGACTTATTTGAACTTCTAGGAGTAGAAACCACAGTGCATTTGGTAAAGACATAATCATGAGACCTAACACATTTACCTAAAGTAGCTTTAATATGACTCTAGCAAGTTTGGTGTTTGCTTTGGGTGGCTTTATTTTCTGCATCTTAGATACTCCTAGATTGCATTTAGCTCTGCTGCCTTCCCCTTTTCTTCATGCTCTGGGAAGTGTAGCCAAAGTTGAGATCTCTGCTGACATATTTATCTGTCTGCAGTTCTCAGGTTACTTTTCTTTACAAACTAATGGTGGCTTTTTTCTTAAGTATATGTGCAGAAATATGGTTTATTTCTCCTGCTCTCCCTCTCCTTGTACGTATAGTTATAAATGAAAGGTTTTTGCCAGTAATCAAATAACTCTATTCATAAGAAAAGAATCTATATGTCAAAAATATCCGCCCTTGAGGAGGTGCTTCAGATACAGGCACATGGTAAGCTTGCATGGATAAACAGGACTGAAAAATAATTTCAAAAATCAATCTTATTCTCTTAAAGCCAGTTCCCAAGTGTCTGTGATTTGATTTTGACTTTACAGAAGGCTTTTCTAATGGCCTGCCAGAGCAGTCACTGACTCCATTGGTTTCTCTTGTTTCTCATTAGGAGGTGTTTTCCTGTTACTGACACACTTTTCTCTCTCTGTGCAACTGAATGTCACAAGAGTGAAAATGAATCATAAAACTGTGCCCCAGACAAACAGCTCTTTTTCCCAGATTGCTCAGACTTCTCAAGAAAATGCCATCGAGGCATTGATGCAGCAGTAATCTGCCCTCTGCTACTGTGTTTCGGAATGCTTTTTAAAAACCATATGAATCTGGAGTTGTGCTAGGAACCAAGAGCAGCAAAAAAGGGCTTTGACTTGCATGTGCAGTGACGCCAACAGCTGTCCTGGTTATGACACGCCTGTGGCACCAGGTGCCTGCGCTGTCCTCCACTGGCAAGCAGCAAGGCTTGCAGAGCAGCACAAGTGCCCATGACTCAGCCCTCACTGTTCTGCCTGGGCTAAGATCAACACACATGAGCCTCTGCCTGTAGCTTCAGTTAATATGTCAGAGCAGCTGAGGCACAGACAGAAGTTGCTTTCTGGCATCACTGCCAGCAGGCTCCAGCTCCAGCAGACAGCCAAGGCAGACAGCTGAGGCTATGAGCATCCTGAAGCATTACACCTTTCAGAGCCCTAATTGTATTTCTCTCCCAACAGGTCTTTAATCCCAATTTATCTTTAAGTGAGTGGAATTTGACTGAAATGGAAGCCAGTCTGTCCCCGGTAAGAGACATGTATTTCTGAGATATAATAATAATGTAATTGTGAAGCAGAGCTTGTGTATAACTGAAGAATGCTTAGTTATCTTATAGCCAGAGGGGAGAGTGTGGTAAAGCACAGCAAGTACACATCTCCCGAGGGTAGGCTGAGAGTTATCTTACACTCTTGACCTGCCTTTCTGCTCAGACAGAGCTTGTTTAGATATGTGTTGGTGTCCTGGAGTCTTTAATTGAAAATGGCTACTCTAAACTTTCTCTTGTCTTGCATGTCACATGCTACTAATACCACAGATTCATAAAGTGGTTTTGTGCTAAAGTTCTTTATAAAATACACCTTTACAAAGTGCAGCCATCCCTGTACTTTTCAGGAACAGTAAAACCACATGCAATTAGAATAGAGGTTCGTGCATACCCGTACAGAAGAAACAAGGAGAAATTGTTCGGCAGTATTTGTTTGGAACTGACATTGACAGACATTTCTGAAGTGTGTATCATGATTTAATAAAATGGTGAAGGAAATATGTGTTTCATGGCTGGGTTCTTTTTCCTGCTTGATGGAGAATGAATTTTCAGAGCTCTCACTGCCAGCCAGGTCAGGTAAAGACTTGGATGCTTCTGCTGTCTCTACAGACATGCAAGCAAAGTATAATCTATTCTAATGAAATGAAAAAGCTCTAAGCCTTCTTATTATATCAGTATCCTTTTTAAGTTTTGATCTAATAATTTTTAATTTACTAGGTAATTCCACTTCCTGAGTGTTAGGAAGGGGAGTCTCTGAAGAGAGAGATAATATTAGCAAGTCCTGGAAGCAATGGGTGGTCTCTATTTAAAAGGATTGCCTGAGAGAAAAGGCTAAGAGGTAGGCTGCAATGTTCAATAGTTCAGTCCTCCAGTCCACTGAATTTCCCAGCATCTGGTGCAGCCTACCGTTAGGCTTGCTTGTCCTACAGAAAGTCATGAGCATAGAGAAGCCTGGAAGTAATACCTGCAGCACCTCTGTGCCTAGAAGCACTGTGCAAGAAAAGGCTAGTTTCACTTTAAAGCCAGTCATAGGCAAATGGAAAGAGAATTCCTTTCATATTTGTTGCTGGCTGCAGAGGACTATGGGTTTGCTCTGTATGGCAGCCGGGTGGGGACAGCCACCGTGCAGCTTGCCTGGCCTCCGCACCTGACACAAGCCTCACACCGTATTAGTCAGTGCTAACAGGGGATTACATCTCCCTTAGCCCTCTCCTTCAGGCATATCTGCCCTTGAGCATGCTCTTGGCACTTTTAGCGAAGGGCAGGTGAGGCTGGGAGGAGAGGCAGGGCTGGAGGATAGCTTGCATTACTGGTGGATGTTGTGCAGCATTGCTGAAGCACTGATTTTCAGAAACGGCCTAGTTCTAACAAGCTCCCCTGTCTTTGTATAATTGTACATTGTAGTTTATATTTTTGCATCAAGATGCAGCGACTCACAGTGGATCTGGAGAAGAATGTAACTGAGCTGCCCTCCAAAATGTTCAACCCACCATTTACCAACGCCTGCCCAGGTAGGAGCACCAGCAGCTCTTGCATACTTGGGTGATTAAGGTGTTAAACATGTCAGCAGCTAGATGCAGCGTCCAGCACTGACCATTTGCTACTTTGAGGGAAGAAAACACATTTGTTATTTTACTTTCATGATTATCAGCCAGCAATGTTTCCACAACAACTGCTGAGCTAGTTACTGAGCAATGGGAAAAGTATGGGGGATAAACTGAGCTTTAAATGTCATTTAAATTTGTCTGTTTCTGCTTGGGTCCACATCACATATGTCAGTGTCTCCACTGTTTTCTCTGCCTGTTCATCGCCACCTGAGAGCGATGTGGTGATCTAAGTGGGTAGGGGTGGTACAAGCTGTATGGGTCCTGTGTTTCCTCTGGCTCTTGCTGCAGAGGAGGTGACCCAGTAGCTGCTCACAGCCAGAGGCAAAGGTTATGTCTCAGTTTCTCCAGACCTTTTACCAGACCTCAAGGGAACTGTCCAGCTGATCTTCTCCCACTCACTGACTGTTAAAGTATGTCATTGACCTTAGATATGAATCTAGAAGTGTTTTCCTGGTCTTGGAATAGTGATACATTATTATTTTCATGTGTATTCAGCTGGGATAGACCTGAAAGAGAAGCTTCTGAGAGCCTTAGTTTAGTGCTGTAGCCACCTGACCCCACACGGTATTTTACTGTATTGTGTGTTGTTCAAGGACTGCTAGTTTCCACCTTAAGCTCAGCATCCTGATGAGCATCAGAGGTGTTAAAAGCCCAGCTATGCTGGAGAGAGTTCTTCAGCAGGCAGTAACTGAACTGCACAAGAGGAGCATCCCCTGTTTGTGAAGCCTTTCTGGTCCATGCAGTGGTGTGCTGCTGGAATAGTGGGGCAATTGACAGATCTCATCTTCTGCAAAGATGAGAAAAAACAGACAGTTCCTGAGTGAAGGAGGAGAGAAGCTGCTCTTATCTACTTCTCAGTGTCTCCAACCATTTGGTCATCCCTCTTTCACTTCTTGTGAGGCATATCAGCATTCACGCAGAACCCAGCTTGGCAACCTGCAGAGATTCCCATTGATTTTAATGAGCTTTTGAGTAAGTCCAAGTTTGACTCAAGTGTTTCCAAGCATTTTTTGCCTGGAGTGAGGTCTCATCTCCTGTTGCATTAGGGATTTGCCACTTTTCAGTTCTGTATACATGAAGTCTGGTATCTTGCCTTCCAGAAACTGAATTTTCTGTTGTCTGTTTGCATTCCTAGGAAAAGATGTCATTCTCGAAAGCACTCAGCAGTTCCTCATTGATCGTCAGTCCATCTTTGGAAATGACCTCATCAGCTTGCCTGAAAGCTCATCACTTTATGTTCCATCTGAAAATATGGCTTCCTACCTGTCCTCTGTGGGTGCCCAAGGGGATATCCCATTAAACCTGAGCTCTTCAACCGACAACAACCAGTGATTTAGCTTCCAAGAAACAACATCTCCCTCCCACCCATCCAAGCATCCACAGGTTTGAATGTAAGGAAACAAAAGTGACTCAGAAACCCACAAGAAAGTTTATTTTTGTGCCCTTTCTTTTTGAGTAGCTGTTGCATTACACTCCCTGCACCTGGATTTCGGTGTTTGCCCAGGGTAACAATTTTAAAACAAAACACTGCTTTTGGTGCTTGCTCCTATGGGGAATGAGAACTTGGCAGGATTTTTTTTTTCTTGAAAATGCATTTAGAAATTTCAAATCTTCTAATAAAATTTAAATGAACAGTAGCTTGAAAGAACATCAGGGTCTTCATAAAATACAGTGATCCTGACTAGTGTCTGCAATGGCAAACTGTGGGATTTTATTGGGGCAGCACAGATTTGTTAAGATGTCTGAGCCCTCTGGATGTGTTTTTAAGTAAGAATGCCAGTCCAATGCTCTAAAACTATTCTTTTATACACTTTCTGTTTCTGATGGGGTGTACTTGTGCATTTCCTTTATCATCCTCTGGTGAGTAGGAAAATGAAGATCTTTCAGGGTATGCATAAGATCATTTTCTGAGTGACTACTCCAAGAATGTGTCTCTGGCTCCTAGGGAGCTACAGACCATCACAGACCCCAAAATATCTCATGCTGAGTTGAGAGGGTTTGTTCTCTGGGATTTTTTTTTTCCCCAAAATTTATTTTCTCTAACATAAAGGCAGGGCAACCCATGCTTTAAAAAAAAAAAAATATATATATATATATAGACACTCTACACACACACTTTGCCACATGCAAAGAGGACTGTGGGAGCGCACTCTGGGTTTTGGTGCTGGCTAAGTATTCCATGTCCAGTCCAATGATTTTTTTTCCTTGGCCTTGACCTGTTCTATTCCCCATGAAGATGTGCCTGTTAGTTTATTGATGTATAAAATCTGATGAACCAGTTAGTTTGATTGATTGGATCCCCTTTTTAGAAGGACTCTCAGCTGCTTAGTGTAGGAGAGAAGCAGAAGGGTTAGTCCACCATGTCCCACAAACTTTTCTTCTGTCCTTTGTGCATCTGAGACCAGCCTCCAAAGGTTGAATTAATATTCCTCTTCCCTGTGGTTTCTGACAACTGAGTTTCTCAACAAAGCAGAGCTTTGTTTTTTATGCTGTAGTTCTAATGAGAATGTACTATTTATCTCAGTATCCTCTGAGTTGCTTTTCCTTAGGAAAGCTACCCAAATACAGTAAGACAGACCCAGGAAATTCTACTAACTCAGGCCTCCTGAGGGCCTAGACAGGAAGGTATAAGCTGTGCCAGTATCATTTGAAGAAATGCTCTGCCCACTTTCATTGCCATGATGATTCTTGGTTCTAAACCAGATTTCTGAGCATCTTAAATGGTCAAGCAGCATCCACTCCAAAATGTAGTCAATCATGCAGATGAATGCAGGCTCAAATTCTCCTTAAGATGAGCATGTTTTAAATGGACCTTCCTGTCACAGCCCTTTCCTCCATCCATTTATCAGTATGTGAACAGATGTATTAGTTCAGAAACATTAACTTCTGAGCACATTTTTCCCCAGCTAATTACTGTGTGCTGGGAGCTCTGTCACCACCTCAGTGGTGCGGTCTTTGCAGAAGCAAGGTTGTGAGAGCTTCTGAATTAATTCCAGCCACTGTTTGCATGTTCAGGACTAAGGGAAAATCCTGGCAGCCCCCATTGGCCTGGTATTTAGATGATGTGCTTGAGTGTATCATGGACAAGGTTTTCCTTTTGGACAGATTTGTGCTTAGAAAGGTCACCTAGATCAGCCCATTTGCCACTGTATTTTGTCATTTCCAGCGATGGAACATCGTTGAGTTGCACTCTGTTTACTTCTTTTCTCATAACGGGAAACTGTCTGGTGTCTCCTATCACCCGACAGCATATGTTATCCCTGTTCAGGATTTACATCCTTCTCTGAACCTTCGCACGCTAGATTGCCTTAATGTTAACACTGAATGTATTGATCCAATAAGGTATTTAAGCACAAGCTTAACTTCAAGCTCTTGAGTAGTTTTCCCGTATTTTTGTGACGCCTATCACATGCTTGAGGTTAGACATATGCTTCAGTGTCTTACTGGATTGTCTAGTTGGGGTTGAGAAATGAACTGTCTTAGGAGAGCTGCTTGCAAGTAGACAAAGGTGCAGCTCAGCCAGCAAGGCTGCCTGACACCATCTCAGGCTGCAGCGTTTGTTACAGTGCCAAGCAGCAGGCTGCACTTGCTGTGAGCAGCCACTCGGGATGGGTTTTGGGTTTTTCTTTAGGCTTTTTGCTCAACTATAAACGTGAGTTTGGAGCTTGTTGGTGAGAGAGGAATCTCCAGGAACAGTATTCGAGAGCCGCTCCTGTGAAGAAGGAAGCTTGTGTTCCTTGGCTTTTTACACTGTTAATTTTACTTGAAGGTGATGTGCTGAGACTGCGTTTTTGCACTATGCTGTACATTTGTAAAGTTTTACAGAAAACACTAATTAAACATGTTTCCTTTTTCTCATTTAGTCCTACTCTGGCCTTTCTGTCACTCCTTTCGCCTACCCCTTACTCCTTTCCTGGTTCCCAAGTCCTCACTGACAAGTGAAAACAGTTTCCAGGAATTCAGGAGATCCACCTGTGAGATAATGTAGGGATCGCTGATGGGCTTTGATGACCTGTGTGAAAAAACAGGGGCTGGAGAGATCTGGCATGTAAAACGTGGCACAGTCAACACAGCTCAGAAAACAGCTGAATTCTTCAGTCTAAAATGCTGGTCAGGGTGGGTACAGCTGGTAAAATCAGGATCAGAGTAAAAGAATCTATAGTTCTTGAAATTACTTCCATTTTTAGCTGTTGATTATCCTTTTTTTTCTTGCTTTCAGTGATAAAGAGTGCAAACTTCACTCTTGGAATTACTTTTTAAAATCTTTTGTTTATAAATATTTTTTCTTTGTGTGATGTGATAATATGGTCCTTCCTGCTTATTTGTTCTTAGTGTAGTAAGGGGGTACCAGCACAGGCACTAAAACACACAGCACAGTAAATGCACAACCCAAAGCATTCAAAGTAGTCCTTATCCAGCTTTCTGTCAGAAAAAGGAAGCAGGAATTTTTTAGGACTGAGCTCACAAATGTTTTAGCAGCATTTGTGGCTTTCTAAAGAGAAGATTCCCATGAAGATGCTTTCAGACAAGCCTGTTCTCCACAGGCCTCTGCGCATTCTCCTGCACTGTCCTGGAGGCCAAGGATTTTAGCAGCATGTTTTCACTCATGGAAGGTGGAAAATGGCTGAAGTTTAAATCAATTGTGTTTTCTTCCCTGAGGGCTTTTATGATTATTTCATGTTATGATTAGGACTAGTTCTCTTACCACCAGATGGCACTTAAGCCCAGCTACTTGGAAATACAGCTTTTCAACGCGCTCAGTACTTGTTTTCTTTAACTGTGCACATCTCTAAGATCTATTCAATTCTATTTACTACAAATCACTAGAGATCTACAGAAATATGAAAACAGACATCCTAAACAGGTATGGAATAATGAAGTGAGGTCACCTAAAGCCTAGCTTGTTCCTGATGTTGCAATTGTTTGATGTATCATAAAAACATCAGCCCTTGAAGATAAGGCCAACTCTTACGTTGTGCTTAAAGAGTGTACAGTTGTTTTTTTAACTGACTAGCACAGCTGCTTCTGCATTAAGTGAGAGCCGTTAATGCCTCAGCAGAATCAGGCAAGAGTTGCCTGTTTTCCCCAACTCTTCTTTTGCAGTCTCGCAGAGGAAGCACTGCTCTCAAGCAATCTTGACTTCCTTGAATTTTATTCTCTAGCTCAGAAGTGGGAGAAGGGGGAACAATAAAGGAAGGGGAGAGGACTTGGCTGAGGCATTGCTGCTGTTATCATTCATTTCACTTTGGCACAAGACTACCACTGTGGTGTAAGAGAGAAGCTAATGAAAGAAGATTCCTTTAGTCAGCTTTTTACACCAAAGCTGTCTTTCTACCACTACTGATTGGCTGGTTATTTTTCTGTTATATTCAAAATCCAAATACTGAGACGCCTCACAATGAAACATGATGCAAATGGCAGATATAACTATATGCTTCATCATAGATAGCCCTAAAAGTTAAAACCAGATTTTTCCATGCATGGATGCTGTTCCTACATCTGTTTTTTGCATAAACAATCATAGTATCTATGAATATTAGATCCATAAAATACCATGCTAAGCAGCAATCTCCATTTGTCATTGAAGTCCATCTGGTATGAGGTATACTAGGAAGGAGATGGTACAAGTTAAAATAGATGTGGTCACAAGTAGAATCTTTATTTAGTTCAAATGACAGAAACATTACATTATGCATTGAAACTATGTATCTAATAAACCCCCAAAATAGAAATGTTTAACTAAGTAATTTCTAGAAGGATGCAAAGGAAAAAAAAGTCATGAGTGTGGAATTTAACCTTAAACCAGTAGTGCCTTCACTATCAAAGCAGTGGGTGCTGCCGGCTGCCCTGAGGAGCTCAGAGCTGCTCTGGCAGCGGGAGCACAAGGCACTTGCTGCCTGTGGGTTGCAGGGGATTTACGGGCTTTTTTCATGCTGACACAACCACGAGTTCTGCCCTGCAGCCTCTGATTGACTGAAACACTAACTCCTCCTGTTGAGGGCAGTGGGGTTTATATCACAGTAAGTGTTACATCAGTTTTAACTAATGCTCCCACTGCTGAGCTCTGCATTTTGAGAATAACCACATGCAGCCAGCCAGGCGCTGTGCTCCACATTTGGTCTGTTTTTTCAAAGTGATTAATCTAATCCACTCTCCCTGTCCTTGCCATCTTGTGCTTTGTGAGGGCATCCTTCACCCTCAGACAGACACTGTACTTCTCCATCACTGCCATTCCCTGTTAAAAGCATAAAGGAAAAGGCAAATGAAACTCACTGGTCTTTAATACTGGAAAAAGAAATGTAGAGCCCAGGTTTTTTTAAGTATTTAAATAAAACTCAGTAAGAAATCCTCTGTTGAAAAAGCAAAGATAACACTTTAATTCCTAATTTACTAGGATTCCCACATAAATAAAAGGAAGAGGTGATTGTTAACTAACAGTGGACTGAATTTTTTTTTCAACAAGAGCTGAACAAATCCTTACTTTCAGTGTGTATGTGCCACCCACCTTTTTCTCTGGGATTAACTATGTCACTGTAATCTTAACCAGGGCAGGTAACTGTAATCTTACCATCCTCTTCCCCTGGGTTTGGGTCATCTGGTTGATTGAAGACTGGTGACAATAGTAGATTATCCTTGGGCTCAGTGACAACCTCTTCTATCAAGGGTTTCAAGGGGGTGTCTTGTTTATCTTTGATCTCCAGGTATCTTTCTGAATTAGCAGGCTCTGTAAAGAAGCTTTCAACAAGGGGTCTCAAGTGCTCCTTCTCATGCTCTTTATATATCTTATACACATTTGAAAAAATTGCTGTTGGAACTTCTCCTGAATTCTCAAACATGCTTTCATTGTTTTCCTCCAATGCAGAATTGCTGTCATTTGTCATTTCAGAAATTATTTCAATCTTTGGGTGATATTCCTGCTGTAAAGGTAGAAAATGTAATTGAAAATGTATCACTCTAGATGTAAAAGCTAAAAGATGGGTAAATATCTCTTGGATCCACATAACAGTGGTCAGCCTTGATGTGCTGTTCTCCCAAAATCCATGGAAGATGTGCCTCACCCATAGCTCTGCTTCTTTGTGGATGAATCTTGGGTTAACTATTTCTCAGGCATTAGCCATGAACTGACCATAAACTATTAATGGTTCATAAAAATACCTATTTCAGCAATGTGTGGGCTCAGTTCTATTTCTTTACCTCCAAATGGAGGGGCCTGACTAACGTCTTCATCTGACTTCAGTTAAGAACTGAACACTTTTGAGGCGTGACAGCTGCAAACACATGATCCTTCAATGTTCCCTTCCCTTATCTTTTAACTGGAGGCTTTGTTGGCCAAGAAATTTTCCAACACTATTATTATGAGTCTGTGACCAAAAGAGCAACTAAATTCCATGCCTTACTGACTGTAGGAAAAGTTTGCATTATCTTGAAGGGACTTGTGAAAACATGTACTGTATCAGCCTCTGTCTCCAGCCAGGCAAGTATGAGTCAACATCAGCACGACAACCAAAACTGTGCTTTTAAGATTTGTTCTTTTCCTTTTTTTCTCTTCTGTTTCTGTTTATAGGCTTTTCCTAGCAGATTAGTTTGAGCACAGCACAATCCTAATGTGGGCATGAGCTGCCATGTATCTGACTAGCCCGCAGTGGAGCAGAGGAGTTTGAACATCTCTGTGTTTTCAGTTCAAAAGTCTAATTTTATTCAGTAGCAGGCAATTTGTTCTATCTGTTCAGTCCTTTGCAGTATATTAGTACTGAGCAAGTATATTTTAAGAGTTATCTTCATTAAAACACTACATGCTACTGAGAAATTAATCTTATTTAACTGTTGCATTACTTGATCCTAGGTTTTCATTCTCCTATATTTGCAACACCATAATATAAAAAATCAAATTTAAAAAATATTTACAAATGGATAGAGAAGATCTACTGAAACATCCATTTTAGTTTATAAATGCATAACCGACTGCATCTCCCAAAACAGCATTTCACAACTTGGATTATCCTCACTTTGCAAAGTATGTTTAGGGAAACTTCATCACTGCAATTAGTAAGAATCTTACCTTTTGGACAAAGATTTCCTCTTCTGGGGGAAATTCATTTACATCTATATCTTCTAAATCAGGCAGCTCCTGAAGACAATCACAGGATCATTGATCAGTGGGAAGAGCTACTGTAACCAATAAAACATGACATCTCTATCTCATTGGGAATCGTCTTCAAAGCAAGGCTTTTCAGGGTAAGAGGCCACAGCCAGCAATACCACACTGTCATCTTCTCCTTGATGACAGTTTTCTCTGTTGAGCACATGTGGGAAAATGAAAATTCATCTGTCTCCAGAAACAGCAGATAGGAAGGCAATAACCTTAACATCAGACTGAATGCTATTTTCTCCTACTCTTAATGTCAACTGCAACCCATCTTTACAGGTAAGAGCGAAATCAAGATCGGCAGGCTACCTGAAACTGTTTATCAGTAAAATGTTAACCTAAATACATCTAATAAAACAATGTTTTACTACGAATGCCTCATAATTAAGGATATAGAACCACAAACTTGCTGAGAACTTTTTCCTCAGACAGCTCAAATCTTTTATTAGAAAATATTACCTAAGACAACTATTGCTTGCTGACATGAAGGCAAAAACAGAGGGTGGGAATACAAAATCAAAGGCAGAAAGTAATACCTTTTTGCCATTTTATTAGTGTAAGTCAATACTGGTAAAAGCATTTCCTTTTGGTTTTAGATGTTTTTAGAGCTTAATGATTTTGTAGTAAGTTGCTTGGCATGGTAGCATCAGGAAAATCTAATCTGTACTGTCTTGTGTGGTGAAGATTATTACAGAATTAAAACCAACAAAGGAAATTTCTGTTTTCTGATGTGGTTGTATCTAGTGCAGCATATCCTGAAGTCTCATAATTTTAGAACAGCATTAAAATGTACAAATTAAGATTTGAGACTAAAGTTAGTGGGTGGAATTTTAAGTCAGTAGGGAAGTGAAATAGCTGTTAGTCTTATTCCAATCAGCAGGGTGCATCTGCAAATCAAACCAAAATTGCTTACTCAAAGTTATCCTGGTTTAGGTACACAGAATGTCGTTCAAACACCCACCAAGGCATGTGCAACAACATGAGCTTGTTTCTGCTTGACAGAGGGATGTCACAACCACCGCATTACAAATCCTCCTGTATTGTCCACCCTGATCTCACTACTGATACCATCGACTGACTCCAGGATATGAAGGAAGACAACTGTGCTCCTCCAGAGCTTCTCACCATCGGCATCTTCACAGCCATCCCCTACTATGTCAGCGCTAAGTCTCTTTGGAAAATCTGCACTAGCGTAAGTATTGGAGGTGGTTGTGAGCAGCTCTTTCCATTACCTAATGTCAGTTGGAGAACAGAGTAGCAGAGAATACTAAAATGTGCAGTAGCGTGTGATTTGGGTTTTGTTTTTCTTCTGTAGAATTAGAATAGTTTAACATTTTATGTGTCAAAAAACTCCCATGCACATATGCTGAAGAGTTCCTTTTATACTATGTTAGTTTGTGCAAAGGAGCTTGATACGATGCCACATAGCACCAAGGGAAAAACAAACACTGAATCTATGAGATCTTCACACTGTGGGTACCTACAGTATCACTATTTATTTAAAGTTTTTATTTCAGACCCTGAAATATCTGCTTATAAAAATAATATTGTATACGCTTGGAATTGTTTCCAGTTCTCTCCACTATCCATGTTAAACCTTATTTTATTGTTAATGTTAATTTATTAATGTTAAATTATTAAAAACAGCTAATCAGGAGGAGGCAGCAGTAAGCCCTCTACTGAGCCCTTCAGAACAGGATGGAATATTTTCCTGAAAAATTAAAGAGTGTGGAAAAGATACAAGAGACTGTTCTAAAACATTTCCGTAAGAATTTAGTTAACAGTGACAGTATAAGGGACCAAAGAGTATATTGAGTGCTCTGGGAAATCATAGCTCAGAAGTTTGTTATTGCTAGGTATGTCAGAATCTGACACTGTCACTTTAGCGGCAGTGTTATACTTAAGACAAATTGAATAGTTCCCCTTCAACATGAGACTGTATTTTTCAGTGTCTTTTCCATGTGTATTTTCCAAGTCCTCCTCATGGTTAAATGTAGTTAAACATGTTTAAATGTTTGCGTCATCAGATACAAATCTTAGATAATAGAAGACCATATTACAAATGTCAATTGCTTATTATATACCTAAATGATGCACATTCTGCTTTTTCTGGAAATATACGTAAAAGTATATTTTGAGAATTAATTTATAATATCTAATATTGCTAGCTAACGCTTACAATGACTGGGTGGCTATTTCTTACTTATGCTTTTTCTGCAATAGTTCACATTTTTACTGTGTATTTCATTTGAGTTTTGCCTGAGGACACATGTATCCACTAGATTTCTTTTGTTGTGATTTCTGTTTTTTAAGAGAGAGCTCTCATTAACTTCTCCAGAGAAATCACAGATAGGTCTGTAGTGATTTATGGCCAAAGGACAAAATAAAGTTTGGAATAGCTGGTAAATTCTTTACACATGCTATACTGGAGAGAATTAATACCCTTACAACCTTACTTTTGGGTTTTTTTTTCTTTGTTTCCTTTTCTTACTAGTAGACCTTTCTTAGAAACATGGCCATACAGTTTTATTAGCCACATGTTACCGGAATTAATTTAGGAGCAGACAATAACTTCTCAAAATCTGAATCCAATACATACGTCAAGATAAAGTTTCTCTGGTATCTTCAGTTTGAGCTGTTCAACTTCAGCATATTCATCCAGCTCAGGAAGCATGGGCTTTTCAGTAGCTGCCTTCTCTGTTGGTAGATCTAAGGAATAAACAAGTTAGTTGCAGAGAACTAACTGAATAAAAGGCTTTCTACATTGCAACAGCAAGTACTGCAAAACCAGACTGCTGAGGACCTGACTACCACTGCAAAATTCACAGGCGAGTCCAGCGCTTTGTCTTTCCATCATATTCTCAGTCTCCCTTATACTGTATAAATTAATATTTGTGTTTTGCAATAACGTATTCCACAAATCTACAAAAGCATTCTTCCTTGTGTGAAGGCACAAAACCACCTCTAGTGACATCCAGCTTCTGTTGGCAGACAGGCCGCACAGTTTCTGTGGGAGCAGGGAAGCCTGTAAGCTCACCTGTCCTGTTGCTACACCTAGCACATACAAGAAGGGGAATTCCACCTTTCTGCAGCAGAAGTTGCAGGTTAAGCCCTCAAATTTTTTGTTTGTTTGTTGTATTTAAAGAAATTTTTATCAAGTACTACTTGATTTTCAACTAGTCACTGTGGAAATCTATTAGGATGTTCTTATCTATGAATCAGTTGGTTTGAATCAAGGCAGAGGTGGTGCTACACTAAGAGTTTGCCTCATTGTCTCTGCATCCTCAGTTCAGTTTGATTCTTCACTGTGTACATTACCGTCTGCCTTCTGGTTGAAGTTTGAGCATTTGTAAGAACTTGATTCCTGTTCATCCTCTTGAATTCTAGCAGCAATATTTCCAGATGTGAAATCTGTGTTATCGTCCCTATTTGGTAGAAGTGTTATCACTTCATCATGAGCATCAAAACTTTCATTTCTAAATTTCTCAGTCTTCTCTTGAGTTTCTCCCTCCTCTGATATAGTAGAATTTCCACCACTGCCACCTGAATTTGCAGGTTCTCCTACAGAAGAAACAAGTTCATTAAAACTGCTGAGTTAATCTACCATCCCTCATTCTAAATATCCAAACTTTACTATATGGTCTTAACAATTTGGCCTAAAATATGCATCAAAAGCTCCTACTTTGTTTGAGCAGCTATTTGTGGATCAGTAGTCCTCTCAAGATTGCAGCAATGTTGGAGGTTTTCCCAACTCAACCCCCCAGCAAAAAGCTCATCTAGAGAAAACACTATAGTAACTGTCTGGTATCTATAGTTAACTTTGAAAAGACTCACAGTGATTAGATATTTAAATATATGCTTGAGCATTTTGACAGATCAGTGACAGATGCTGAAGTCATCCTCTGCTTTATGCAATCTACCTCTTTGCAGAAGTTTTACTTCTTGATCAACTGTGCTTGACTTCAGAGCCTATGAAACCCCAAAACATATTGGATGGATAGATGAACACTCCTCTGCACTGTAGCATTATTACTTGTCTTCAGTCCTGACCCAGGCACTAGAAAGGTTAGGTTGGGACCTATTACTGGCCATAAACGTATGCCTCCTTGAATAATGTGACAGGAAAATTTGTGGCATAAAAAAGGGCAGTAAGTGAAGCAAATTATATAAGTCCTTCCTCTTGGTGCCTGTATTACCACTGCAGCAGGGTCTAGGCTGGAGCTCTTACTGGTAGTGAAAGCAGCAGTGGAGAGGTGCCTGGATGGGGACTAGCAAGGGGGTTTTCATTGAATCTTACTGGAGCTCACATGCCTATTGAAGCCAACCCTGTACTGCATTTTGGGGAAATACTGCTCTTTGGGTGTAACCGTCTGTCTCCATCCATGAAAGCCTGCTGGATAACTGGTTGCTCTGGTGAAGAGCTTGAAACAAGAGCTTGAAACACTGGGACAGGAAGCGGTTGTGAAAGTGTTTTTTTGTTTCATCAGCAATGAGAAAGGTGATGATTGCTTAAAATCATTGTGTTTAATCCAAGATGCACTAAGATTAATAAAGTATTTAGTATGGGAAAAGATTGATAAATATATTCCAAAAACTAGATCAGCCTGCTTCTGAACATTTAGGAACTATTTATTTATTTTAAACATTCAAATTGAAGCAGACATCTTCGAAAATAGTAACCACAAACCTTCTAGGATGTCTGTTGCATCTCCATTTTCACATTTTGCATCTCTTTCTTCCATATACTTTTGTCTTTTCTTTTCCTCTGCTTTTTGCCTGATTGCTGCTAAAGCATCAATGCTGTCTTGGATTTTTTTTCTCTCTCGGGTTTCCCATTTTTCCCTTTCTGCTTTCTCAGCTTCAAGCCCTCCAACTGCCCAGGCTTCTGCACAGGCTCTAATGAAAAGAAAAAAGCTCACTATAATATAGCTATAAAAGCCCATCCTTATAACGAGAGAGAAATTTAAAATATTTTGCAACAACACAAAACAACTGCGAAAGAAAAAAACATATAGCAGTGACAATCTCTTATGCAACAGGGATGCACATATATCTTATCCTGTATGCAGAACTGCAACAAAAGAAACAAAGATATCCAAATTCTGGTGATTCCACCACCAGAGATCGGCCAAGACTGCTGATCTTGGCTCTGCTTTTCCAGACACCTGTTTAGTTTCTCTTGAAATTGGGATTTGCCTCTGGTCTACAGACTTGGCGCAAAACTTCTGTTCAATAATTAATTCTCTTGTGAAAAAATACATGTTTTCTTCTAGGTATGTTGGATGTAGAACTCCATAGTACTTGGAGTACTCAAAGTCATCCACCCTCAATAAATTATACCAGTTATTCTTCCTTTCCTTCCATGGCAATACTGACAAAAAATGGACTTTATTGCTGTGTAAAGAAGATGGCTCTGTTTCTTACCTATCCTTTGGGAAAACTGGTCTGTCATCCAGATATGTTAGTAGTTTTAGTCGAACAGTAAGTGTTTTTCTATAATTAGTAATTTTCTTTATCACTTGGTTTCCCATCAAATTCAGCACACGCTAGAGAAACAAGGGAAACAATTTTTAAAGTTAAGTAGCAAAAAACCACAATCTGGATATGCACTTGCTCTATCATTTCAAGAACAATAAGTAAATAAAACATCCTGGGTGTTATAGTCTACAAAAACCAATGTTTAATAATATTTCTTTTAGACCATGACCTGTTGTGCACTGAACTACCCACCACCGTAGTTTGTCAGGTCCCATTTAATGGGATTCACTCATATACATGATACAAACCCTCAGGTATATTCAGCTTACCAAATTGGGCATGGCCTCCAGAATATTTATAACTCTTGGATCGCTTAGATTGTTGTGAGAAAGGTCGAGAACAGAAATACTTGGGCATTCTTGCAAGTGCTGTATGTCTTCCACTGTTTGTAACTTATTGTGAGCAATCTGCAGAGTCTGCAGGACTTTCAGACAAGCTGTCAGACAAGAACAGTACAGTGAAAGGAAAGGTAAGAGTCATCGCTTCTGGAGCAAGTAGAAAACTGCATTGTCAAAATAGTTGTTTATGTTGAATTGAGAATTTTTTTCCTGTATTTGTTATTCTGATACATGCACTTTTTGGTGCATGTATCAGAATAACAGCAGCTGCTTTCTTCACCCTCAGGAAAAATAGTTGATTGGTTTTAGGATGGTGGTTGTTTTTAATTTACATTTCAAACTGATCAGTTACACAAAGGCAAGACTTTATGTTTCACATTAGAACCAATGTACACAAACGGTAGAGAAATTAATTTTTATTTTCTGCTGAAGATGGAATAAATCCTTTAACAGACATAAAAGACTTTGTAATCACGTCTGCAACTGCCAAAGCACATCTTAACTGTAAAGTAAATGGTGAAAATGGGATTGTCAGCCTGTTGGCAACACTAAGTACTGAGATGGTATTAAGAAGTGAGGAAAAACTACTTCAATGTCCTAGGTATCCATGTGAAAGTAATTACTATGTCTTCTCTGTTTTGTCACCTATTTAAATTGCAAAATACATAGGTCTGACTCTTCAATAGAAGCCTTGTGGACTTTGGTATGGGATACTGTACAAAATTTTAACAGGAATAAAACCCCCCTTTGAAACTAGCACCATTAATAATAGCTTAGCTTCGTCAAAGCTTAGGAATATGGGCTCATTATAGGTTAAAACATGCTGCACCAACAGTTCTTACAGAGATTCTCAATGGTCTTTATGTAGTTGTTACTGATATTGAGGGAATCCAGCTTTTGTAAGGGTTCAAGGTTTTCAATTTTGTTAATTAAATTGAGTTGCAAGTAGAGGCAACGCAACTCTGTCAGAGCTTCCAAATTCTCAATTTTTGTTAAGCCGTTGCATTCCAGCCATAAACACTTCAATCCAGTATACTCTTCAAGATTCTCCAGGCGGTCAAATCCTGCAGAAAAAGATGTTTTAAAATGAAATTGCACTGGCTGAAAACAAGTCTTTGGAAGAGTAAATTTCATTAAACCAGTGCTGCTGAAACAGCCTGTGAGAACACTTGCACTCAAGTTGCTGCTACTTCCACTGCCTGGCCCTTAAAGGGCAAAAACATACAGGTACTGGTCTATATCTTGTGCAGCCCTTTAGATGCTCAAATACATTTTTGAGAAAATAGCAAAACCAAGTCCAAATGTAGGAGGCAGATTTAGCATGTCCTATTTATTTAAAACAATTCTTATGCTAAGCTGAACTAGCTAACTATTGTGCAAAAACCTTGAAGATCCCAAGAGAATGATCCATGTTCATTCTAACAACTTCTTTTTCTTTCAGTTGTTTTTGAGAACATGCAAGTGTTTACTGTTTTCTTCCTGTCCATTTTTGTCTGGCAGTTAGAAAGTCCCGAAAGCTGAAAAACAGCTTCTTTATATGAGTACATTTAAGAAGAAATACATATATTTTCCTCTGAATGCAACCCAGACCAGAATTTTAAGACATTTCTCAGAGGCGACTGTTTTTTTTTGGGAAAAAAAAAACCAGTGTCCCCTGGTTCCTACTGATTCTTTGAATGACACTACAAATTGGATTTGCTCTATAACCAATTCATTTTTCTACCTTCATATTTACTCAGTTTGTTTCACAATTTTATTAGCATATAAAATTAAAATACATTTCTAATTTAAAAGAATTATTAGATACCCTACTTCAGTGAGCCATAAAATAGATTCTCAGCTAAAATGCTACTTTGAAAGGTAAATCTAAGCAGTTATGTCCACATCTTACCTTTATAATGCAAGTAAAGCGTATCATTTAAGTATGGGGTCCAATATAATTTCTGCTGTTTACAGATGTCTTTCAGAATCGTTTTTGTCATTCTAAAATAATAACGGGAAGCAGAAGCAAAACAAAAAATGTATTTCAGTGCATATTCTGAAATCTTTGGGTTTTTAACAGATTTCAATGCCACACAATTGATAGTTCTTTTATGCAAGAGAAACAGCTATAGCTTTACAAGTCTATACTCCAAATAAAAAAGCAGTAGTTTCTTTAGAGTGACTTTCCATTTCTGCCTGTTTGAAGTGAGTTACCAGGCTCTTCTGCTAAAAAACACAGAGTATGTAGGAAAGTGGGTAGGGAATGACAGAGTCCATCTGCTTGGAAAAGAGCAGGATGATTCTATGTTAGATGCTGTTTCCTTCCTCTCCAATTCTTTCCTCCATTCCTTGCTGCTTTGGTGCAGGACCTTTGGTGGCATTGTCAATATGCAACATTTTTCTCAGAGTAGAAAAAAATCAATAGTTGTCAACCTAATATTTTCATGAAACGCTGACTCTGAAACAGCACTTGACAATTTTAATATAGAACTGTGATTGGCTAGGACACGCAGTAAGAAAACGAGTAATACCTGTTCAACTGTAATATTCAGCTCCACTCCTTTTGGGATTTATGAAAGCAAGAAGCAAGAAAAGTCTACTCAGGGAAGCTGTGGGGTACAGCTGAACAGTGCAGGGGCAGAGGACTCGGCAAGAGTCATTGGTCAGAAAGCTACAGTGGGGAGGCTGCAGGGACAAAGCCCTCGGGCTGGCAGCCAGCAGCAGCCAAACGAGATCCAAGTTGCAGTCAGCATGACAGTAAAGCCCCGGACGCAGTGAGTAAGTATACTGGTGGCCTTCAAACTGTTAAACCAGAAATGGATTGCAGTGAAGAGCGGCCGATGGGAGGAGTTACACCATTATCTGGGCCCCTGCGTTAGACAGCACTGGATTGACAGTTTCATAGAGTTGGTAGTCGCCTAGCAGGGAATTTGCAAAGAATGACAGGACACTGGTTTTGGAGGCAAGGTCTCCAGGGCTACAAGAAATGTTGTAACATAGACAAGCAACTTGAGAACCCATCAGCAAAACACCTAGCAAAAACATTACAAGGCAGAAAATATCTCTATCTTCTCACTTAGATTATATTCTGTACAACAAAATGTCAGAATAAAACTTCTAGCAGATATCACTCAAATATTGCAAAAGTACAGTGTTAAATGATCCAAAATTATTTTCTACTGTAAAATCCGTATTAACAAATTGAACTTTGCATTTGTGGTCGTAAGTATTCATAGGCCTAAAGTCTGTAACAGTAAGATTTTCATGACATGAAGATATTTTCAAAATCACAAAAAAAAAACTTGAGTAAAGGCAGCAGCGTTAAATCTTTCCTAATGAATTTGCTTTTAGATATATTTACTTACTGCACTAAAAATCTCAATATTGCTGAAGAACAAAACTGCAATACAATCAACTAGTGAGCTGAATTCCTGAGGCAATACAAAATACGATTGTTAGCCTGTAACTGCCCTGCCCTGCAAGCCAAACATGCCTGACATAAATCACTGAAGGAATGAAAGATTTATAAACTTTAAGTAAAATCTTTAAATATATACTGCTTTCTTATATTGTCAGCCCAGATACATTATTGTATGGTAGCCATTTGCAGTATATCCCACTTTTTTCCACTGTGCTATTTGTAGTAGCGTTTAATCAAATTATTACCATCTTCAAGAAATTTACAGGATCATAAAATACATTCCTTCAAAACCCTAATTATCTTATGTGCAGTTACTGGTCTCTGCCATCATTCTTCGTAAGAACTGAATTCTGAAGTGTGATTAGCCTTGGATAATTAGGTTTTCTAAGTAAGTACAGTCCAATCTACCTCCTGATAACTCAGTGAGAGTCTTTCCTTTGACTTTTAAGGACCATGTCGGTCTCTAGTAGAACAACTATGTTAAAGTTAGCAGCAACATTAACCTTGGGAAGTTTCACCAACATGGAAGCAGGTATAGGAACGGAGAGTAAATGTTCATTGTTTCTTACATATCACTGAATAACTAGCCCACATGACCAGACTTTCAACAGTGTTATTAAACAGTACCAAATAGAGGTTTTAATTTCATTATTTGCTTGCCATGTGCTTAATCAGAGCTAACATAAGAATAATCCCATTTCACAGCTATTAATGAACAGTCATTGCAGTATATTGTGGTTTAGGCTGGACCAAAATTAGAGCCAGACCTTACAAAGGAGTTGTATCTTATTGTTAACCATCTGAGGTACCTCTGGATTTTCTCTGCTAAAAATTATGTTGACAACTATTTACGTTGTGATGAATTAATGCAATGCATTGTCTGAACTGATGCTGAGAAATGGTCAAATCTACTGACAAATTACTCCCACAAGAGTTTGCACAATTTTCTCCAGAACCATTAAACAGACTACATCATGTAGTTAGAATGTAGTTTGCTAAAGCGGCCATTAAAAAAAAAAAAAAAAAAAAAAAAAAAAAAAAAAAAAAAAAGCTGTACAGATGCTGGTATTATCACCAATTCGTGATTTACTGATTATAGAAGAACTCCCACTGACTTCAGTGATGTCAGGATTTAAAAAAAAAAATAATCCACAAACAAGGTATTACCTTACACAGCCCCTCTTTTCTTCTGTTCTTTGACTGAATGAGCTGTTTACCGATTTGTGATCACCATCTGATTTTTGTTCATTCTGTTGATCTGCTATGGACATACAGTTCATGTCTTTCTCTTGAGTTTTAAGATCTTTTTAAGTAAGAAAACAAGTGCAGTTTAACAGCATGGGTAGGGAAAATTGGCACACTGTCAATTAGAGAAATATTGAAGAGCACTTCAATATGAATTTCAAGAAAAGCAGTATTCTAACCAGGATTTTTGCTCGAATCTTTATTGGAAGGAAACTTAACTTTTTTTAGCAGGCAAAGCAGTAACATAAGTAGTAGTAAAATGAACTGTTGAAATCTGCTTTTTTTTTTTTTTAGATCTGGAAGTCAGGTAGTTCCCACTAGTCTTAAAATTATTATAATGTACAGTGACAGTGAAGTACTGGCACCAAGGTTCTTAGTCTTAGACATCTACTATATATTACATTCAGTTAACAATAATTTGAGTTTAAGAATGCTAACTTTGCATGTAAAGAGACTAAAGTCAGGGCGTATCTCAAGCACTGTTTCCTAGTACAGCTCTTCTACAAAATTACCCTTTTGCAGTCTTCGGAAGGTGTCTCCAGTGCTATACTCATTCAAGCCATCTTTAGGCTGCCTTTGATTAATTGCATTTTCAATACTCTTCTCTTCAGATTCTTGCTCTGAACCTTCTAGTTGCACTTGTGGTCCATATACTTAAAAAGAGACAATGCAAACAAGATGATTGTACCAACTCATTTAAATATGATTGTAATTAAAACATTTGGAAGTCAGGCTAGCTGCATGATTGCAACACAGGAAAAGGTATCTCTTCAGCTAGAAAATTAAACAGAAAAAAAGCAAACACAAGAAGATAGCAGTTGAGTAAGTCTCAGCTATGGCAAGATTTTCAGTGAATTTACTGAGAGAAAGAATAAACTCATATTACATCCAGATGAGTAATGACAGACTTGATATCTAGGCTTTATGGTCACTGCAATTCCCTAAATTAGTCCTAGCAAGCCAGCTGGACGAGCTCACCTGTGGTGACAGAATTGCCTTCGCTTTCTGTTTGGCTATCTGCATGTCTGGTGTCGTTCAGAGATTCCCCTGACACCTCTTGTGCAGTAACTTTCCTTCCAAGGCCTTTGTCTCCAATTTGTGATTGCATTTTAAGATGATTTAGACAAACATCAGCCAAGTCAGCATTTGATTTACAGTCCAACTTTTCCAGACAAAACATCTAAAGGTTTTTGTAAGAGAATCTCTTACAGATAAGACGACCTGTATGAGTAAACTATGAGGCGTGCATGGAGCTGGCAACCTGGGGCTAGTCACTGCAACGATACTAAAAGGCAGGAAGAGCTTATCTTAAATCCTGCCTACTGTGGATCTCACTCAGAGCAGAGGGCCACGGCCGAAGAGCCTCCCAAAGCAGAGTGAGACTTTTTTCCTTCTGAAGGTGTCGAGCTGAGGACACAGCGATGGTGCCCTTCGAGGCACCACCCGCTCCTGCGCACCACCTGCCTGCTGCCCCCCTGCAAGCCGGGCGGGTTCCTGAGGCGAGGTTTAGTCTCCTCACGAGGACTGCAGATGCTGTCACGTTTCCCCCCAGCACTTTTCGCTGCTGTAGCCCGGGAGGTCTCTGGGCCAGACTCGTGTCCTAGAGCGCAGTGCTGGATCTCCCGTTAAACCTCCAGCGGCCTTTGCCTGACCCGAGCCCCGGCCTGGGCTGGGTCTGGCAGGGCCGGGCCCGCTGGTTGGCGAGGGCGTGCCCGGAGCCCGCTATCCCTCCCGGCAGGGGTGAGGCCTGCGGCCCGCAGTGCGCGTCGGCCGGCTGGGCGCGGGGAGGGCGGTGAGCAACGCGCTAAAGGAAGCGGCGGTAAGCTGTCGGCTCTGGTTGTAGATCGAGTGGTGCCGAGGAGGCGGCGGTTGGGGTTTGTGCTTGTTTTAAAAAAATCTTCACTAGTAAAAACGTTGTGAAGCACAGCACGCTTTCCCCTGCAAGGCGGTGTGCGGTGTGCCATCAGCGCAGGGCGCTGTCCCGTGGCTTCAGGCTTTTCAAACCGTAAGGACACGGTAGATGTGGTGCAATCGCTAGGAAAGGGTTAGTGCTTTGTGATATTGCTAGGGACTAAAATGATGCTTCTGCCTCTGAGCTTGCTTCTTCTCTCGTGTAGCTGTCTGTGCTTGGAAGAGCATGTTGTTTCTTGTGTGCTCAGCTCTCTCCTGCTGGTTATCCTTGCCTCTTTTGTAGATGGATCTTAACCTTCCAAAACTAGTTTTTACATGTCGAACTTTCCTTATCTGCTTGGACTTGAATTGTTTACAGTAGGATTGATTGGTGTTATTGCAGTATAACTGATTAGTAGCTAAGGCCTTGAACAAGGACCAAACAGTAGCTAAACCTGTGAGGATGATGGTAGGTAATACCCAAATTTTAGCAGGCTGACATGTGGCTTTTCTGCATCAAAATGGTTCTCAGACTGTAATGTGCTGAATCGCAAAGGTTTTACATTCAGTCTGAAAAGTTTACGTGGCCCAAGAGGTGATTGTAATTGCCTGTGTGTCTCTTGTTTTTTTTTCCAGGCTTGTGATCACCATGGCTGCAGTGGATCGTTTCAACCTCTTGTACAGGGAGATCAGTCGTTCCTGCAATTTTTACGTAGAGGCCCTGGCTATAGTTGGAGCTTGGTACACAGTCAGAAAGTGTGTCTCGCTTGCATTTGACACTTACCACATGCTTAGGTTGCATTTAATTCCAAAGCTGGGCGGCAAGATTGATCTTGTCAAGCAGTATGGAAAATGGGCCGTGGTCACTGGTAAGAGACCGAAGCAGTATATTTGCTTATGTTTATATAGCATACTGTGCCAGTACTGTAAAACTTGCTAGCTTATATTGCTGGGTGAGGCTTATGTCACAAGATAGTGACTGTGTTATCTCAGGTTGCATGTTAATCTTCTTGAACAGTGACAGTTGTTCAGTGCCTTGCAGTTCCTCATGAGACAAGCAAGCTTATTGATTGACTGCTGAGAAAGAATTACAGAGCACTTCTTCCCAAAAATTGCAAGGTACACCCCAGACGCATGCAAGCATAGACAGAGATGCCAGCAAGATCCCTTTTTTGTTATGGGCTTTTCTTCAACAAGGTTTAAGTCACGTACCTCTGACATCCTCACCTTTCATTAAGGTTCTACTGCATGCTCTTTGTTGTCATAGAAAATATAAAAACTGCATGAGATGGGATTGCAGAAGGGTGCTACTGACGATCACAGAAACATGGTGGGATGAGTCACACAACTGGAGTGTTGCAGTGGGTGGCTATAACATCTTCAGAAGGGCTGGGCAAGGAAGGAGAGGCAGTGCGGTAGCCCTGTGTGTTAGGGAATGTTTTGATTGTCTAGAGCTTAATGACGGTGATGATAGGCTTGGGTGTACGTGAGTAACAATCAGGGGGAACACCAACAAGGCAGATATCATGGTGGGAGTCTGTTACAGACCACCCAACTGGGATGAAGAGGTAGACAAAATATTCTATAAGCAGCTGGGAGAAGTCTCACAATCACTAGCCTTTGTTCTTGTGGGGGACTTCAACTTACCAGATGTCTGCTGGAAGTACGATACAGCAGAGAGGAAACAGTCCAGGAGGTTTCTGGAGTGTGTGGAAGATAACTTCCTAACAACTGGTGAGGGAGCCACCCCTGCTGGACCTGCTGTTTGCAAACAGAGAAGGACTTGTGGGTGATGTGACAGTTAGAGGCTGTCTTGGGTGCAGCAACCATGAAAGGATAGAGTTTTTGATTCTTGGAGAAGTAAGGAGTAGGGTCAGCAGAACTGTCATCTGGGACTTCCAGAGGACAGACTTGGCCTGGTTTGGGAGCCTGGTTGACAGAGTCCCTCAGGAGGCAGTCCTGAAGGGCAGAAGAGTCTAGGAAGGCTGGACATTCTTCAGGAATGAAAACTTAAAGATGCAGGAGCAGGCTGTCCCCATGTGCCAGAAGATGAGCTGGTGGAGTAGAAGACTGGCTTGACTGTACAGAGAGCTTTGGCTGGAACTCAGGAAAAAAATGAGAGTTTGTGACCTTTGGAAGAAGGGGTAAGCAACTCAGGAGGACTACAAGGATGTCATGAGGTTATGCAGGGAGAAAATTAGAAGGGCCAAAGCTCAACTAGAGCTTAATCTATCTACTACTCTAAAAGACAATAAAAAATATTTATATAAATATATTAGCAACAAAAGGAGGGCTAAGGAGAATCTCCATCCTTTACTGGATGCAGGTGGAAACAGTGACAAAGGGTGATGAAAAGGCTGAGGTACTTAATGCCTTCTTTGCCCCAGTCTTTAATAGTAAGACCAGTTCTTTGGTACCCAGCCCCCTGAGCTGGAAAACAGGGATGGGGAGCAGAGTGAAGCCTCCATAACCCAAGGGGAAATGGTTAGTGAGCTGCTACACCACTTAGACACACACAGGCCTATGGGACTGGATGGGATCCACCCAAGGGTGCCGAGGGAACTGGTGGAAGTGCTCACCAAGCCACTTTCCATCATTTATCAACAGTCTTGGCTAACCGGGGAAGTCCCAGTTGACTGGAGGTTAACATAATGTGAAACTCATCTACAGGAAGGGCTGGAAGGAGGATCTGAGGAACTACAGGCCTGTCAGCCTCACCTTGGTGCTAGGGAAGGTTATGGAACAGATCATCTTGAGTGCCCTCATGTGCCATGTACAGACAACAGATGATCAGGCCCAGTTGGCACCAGTTTATGAAAGGCAGGTCCTGCTTGACTGACCTGATCTCCTTGTATGATAAGGTGACCCATTTAGTGAATGAGGAAAAGGCTGTGGATGTTGTCTAAGTGGATTTTAGTAAAGCCTTTGACACCATTTCCCGCAGCATTCTCCTGAAGAAACTGTCTGCTTGTGGCTTGGACAGGTGTACTCTTTGCTGGGTAAAAAATTGGCTGGATGGCCAGGCCCAAAGAGTGGTGGTGAATGGAATTAAATCCAGTTGGTAGCCAGTCATAAGTGTGTCCCCCAGGGCTCAGTGTTGGGTCAAGTTCTGTTTCATATCTTTACCAATTATCTGGACAAGGGGATTGAGTCTGCCCTCAGTAAGTTTGCAGATGACAGCAGGTTGGGCAGAAGTGTTGACCTGCTTGAGGTTAGGAAGGGTCTGCAGAGGGATCTGGACAGGCCAGGCTGATGAGCCAAGGCCAGTTGTATGAGGCTGAACAAGGCTCAGTGCTGGGTCCTGCACTCAGGTCACAACAAGCCTCTGCAATGCTGCAGGCTTGGGGCAGAGTGGCTGGAAAGCTGCCCAGCAGAAAATGACCTGGGAGTGCTGTTGACAGCCGGCTGAACATGAGCCGGCAGTGTGCCCAGGTGCCCAAGATGGCCAACGGCATCTTGGCTTGTATCAGAAATAGTGTGGCCAGCGGGGACAGGGAAGGGATCATCCTCCTGTGCTCGGCACTGGTGAGGCCGCCCCACACATTCTGTGTTCAGTTTTGGGCCCCTCACTGCAAGACAGATATTGTGGTGTTGGAGCGTGTCCAAAGAAGAATAGCGAAGCTGGTGAAGGGTCTGGAGCACAAGTCGTATGAAGAGTGGTTGAGGGAACTGGGGTGGTTTAGATTGGAGAAAGGGAGGCTGAGAGGAGACCTCATTGCTCCCTGCAACTCTCTGAAAGGAGGGTGTCAGAGGTGGAGGTCGGTCTCTTCTCCCAAGTAACAAGTGATAGGAAATGACCTCAAGTTACGCTAGGGCAGGTTTAGATTGCATATCAGGAAAAAGTTACTCACTGAAAGGGTCGTCAAACATTGGAACAGGCTGCCCTGGGAAGTGGTTGAGTTGCCATCCCTGGAAATATTTGAAAGACATAAATGTGGTGCTTAGGGACATGGTTTAGTGGTGGGCTTGGCAATGCTGGGTTAACGGTTGGACTCCATGATTTTAAAGGTTTTTTCCAGCCTAAATCATTCTGTGATTCTGTGACAATGTCTTTTTAGTTGTGTTTTTGAGATCACCATATTCAGTGTCACATGATCTTCAGAGAAAGGAAGAAAGTTATAATTGAAAGAACTGGCAAAAGAGAAGGCTGGGGCTGCTCTGATTTTCACCTTTTTTAATTTCCTATTACAGGTAGCACAGATGGTATCGGGAAGGCATATGCCGAAGAACTGGCAAAGCGTGGTGTCAACATCATCTTAATCAGCCGAAACAAAGAGAAGCTGGAGGCTGTGTCTAGAAGTATATCTGAAACCTATAAAGTGGAAACAGATTTCATAGTAGCTGACTTCAGCAAGGGGCGTGAGCCTTACCCAGGCATTAAGAAGGCTCTAGAAGACCGTGAAATTGGCATTTTGGTGAATAATGTAGGAATGTCTTATCCCTACCCAGACTATTTTACCAACCTGTCTGAGGATATGTTGTGGGACATAATCAATGTAAATATTGCTTCTGCTAACATGATGATTCATATTGTGCTGCCAGGCATGGTAGAGAAGAAGAAAGGGGCAATTGTGAATGTTTCTTCTGCATCCTGTTGTCACCCAACACCAATGTTGACAATCTATGGAGCCTCTAAAGTAAGTTGGGGTGTAATGTTTAATGGTATGCACTAAAAAGTAGATGCATTATAGGTTGGTTGGTTGTAAATACATTTAGCAAGGATATAAAAATATACTTGAAAGTTTTCTAGGAGTTTGTTCAAATCCCGGAGGTGTTACATATAATATGCAGTAAATTCTTTATCCTCACTAATATTGGTCTTTGAACTGAAGGCAGTGCTATTTGGATGACATGTGAACTGTAGCATAACAGTAGTCATAGGAAAAATCAGAGGAATGATGCATAAAGCAAAGTGACATTTCTGTGACCCATCAAAAGGTACAGGAATTTCATCTCTTTTTCAGCTGAACTGTGCAGACATAGCTCAAGCTACTTACATACTACTGTTTGGTAGCAAGAGGGGTTATACTTATGCTCAAGGCACTGTGATGACAAGGGCTGTGACCAAATCAAGCCACTGCTTCACCTAACACCAAGGGACAGAAGGCTGCTTACATCGTTGCCTGTACCATATTTAGGGAGAAGGGAAGAGAACTCCTCCCCCGGCACCAATGAGATCCAGTCAGTAATGAATAGGATGGAGCAGCTGGGTGTTGCTGGAAGTATGAATAGATGTGGGGATGCAGATTTACACTGGGTGACTTGCTGCTGAATCCACAAAAGCAGGATCTTGCCTAGATCTGGTGTCGAAACACAAGTGGTTATTGCTCCCAGCTGTTGGTGGCTGCTCTCCGCTGTAGCCTAACCCCTGTGCAGCCTTGCTTCTGGGATAGGTCTTGTGAGTACTTCCTTTTGCCTGGAGCAAAACCAGCTCTTACTACCCCAAGGTATAAAACTCCTTGCAGATTTTCTTCATTGTGGAAACTGGCTTAAGATTCCTGTTTCTGTTGCAGAGTATCTTCCCCCATAGGTTATGGTGAGTGTATGTAGAATTGCACACTGAGGCCTGAATGAAAAAGATCAGAACAAAAACAAGTGTACCAAAGTTTCTTCCTTTAGCTGCCATCATTAATCCAGATCCTAGATCAGCAATCCAGTTTAAAGGCTAGCCTCTGTACACTTGTATTGGTGCAGAAGTGAGAAGAAGCTGCTCTAGCATCGCAAGCCTCTGTGTGTGTTAATAGTGTATGGTGTTCGAAGTGGTTCATTTGTTTTGTTTCTTTTCCTAAAGCAGGTGTAAGCATTTGTAGATGCTATCCCAACAGTCTGCTGGGAATGGAGCTTTTGTGAGGCCATTTGGGAGCAGCAGCCTGTTTGCTCACAAGCTGAGTCTAAAATTCTCTTTCTCGGCACAGCAGCAGCTTCAGTGTGACGGCAGCGTTGCTGCCTTGATAAGACTGAGCAATGGTTATTCTCCCATCTATTTGATTCCAGCAATCCCAGTTATCAGGCTTCTGCTTTTTATGTTATTCTGTAAAAGTAAAATGAACTCAAGGAGGTAGTACGGATATACATAAACAAATGCATGTTTAATTCTGCACAAGGGAGTTGCAAGAAGTAATTAACCTAGCTTCTGGGGAAGATCAGTTGAGTATGAAGTTTGCCTGTAAATGTATTAAAAAATGGGACTTCAATTTGTCCTTTTGACAATAGTATGTGTAGTTAGCTTTGGAGTGTCCCTTGCAATGCCCCCAGACTAAAGGTGTTTGGTTTAGATGAAATAAATGTTTCTGTATTGTTTTTAAGCAGAAATTGTCAGATTGTTAAATTTACATCAGAGAGTTAAGCAGTTGCTTTGACCTGCAAGTTACTGTACCATTGCAGGTTTTTAGCAAAAAAATAACAAATAGAAATGTTGGTAATTCTTTGAAATGTGTATTTTTATACTATTTATTCAAGATACTGTAATTTTTTTTAGCTGATATATAAAATATGCTACAACTTTTCTGTAATTTCAATAAAACTCTGCCCTAAGACTTGATTATTTTTAAAAATAAGAAATTAAGGAAAAAAGATGTTTCTTTCTGCTTTTGTCTTTCTAGACTTACTTGGACTATTTTAGTAGAGCGCTACAGTATGAGTATGCCTCAAAAGGAATTTTTGTTCAGAG
Organism: Athene cunicularia; assembly: GCF_003259725.1. NCBI lineage: Eukaryota > Metazoa > Chordata > Aves > Strigiformes > Strigidae > Athene > Athene cunicularia. The sequence continues at coordinate 17,495,486 of NW_020799113.1, read as the reverse complement.
TTTAACCCCATTCATAATTGCTACAAAAATGACAGCATGCAGCAGCATTACATCAAAGAGATCTTTCTTTTTTCCTTCTGCTGAAGAATATGCAAGTCATGCCATTTCTACTCTTGGGTTATCCACAAGGACTACTGGTTACTGGAAGCATGCAATAAAGGTAATAGAATTCATTAATCTATTTCATGTCTGTCAATAGAAGTAAATAAGTTGTTGACTTTCTTAGGAGTCTGAAAACTATGCTCGTATTCTGAAAAAGTGCAATATATATTGCAGGACTTAAAGGCATTGTGCCGTATTTTCACACTAATTCTGCTTTAGAAAATTATGCTCAGGCATGCTTATTTTTAGAATGAGAGAGTGAATCCAATTCCAACTTGAAATGGGAAAAAGACAACTTTTTATTCAAAAGCACAGAGTATCTCACTTCACTTGGGGTGTTGCTGACTGGGCAAGCATTTAATGATCTATGAACAGAAATAGCTTTTCTTAATCTTAATTTATTGAGCATACTTCTGCTTTGAGGAAGAGTGGGCAGGGAGGATGAAATAATAGCAGATAAAAAAGGCCACATTTTTATCTTGATACCTGGAAGCAGGTTCTCTGTATGTTAGGTTTTCATTTTGGGAGGCAGACTGTGGGCTCCAAAGTAATTTTATGAACATTGGTCACATCTCATGTGTCCTGCCTAGTGGCTTTCTATAGCATAGGTTGAGTAGAAGAAATTGAAGAGGTGGGGATTATTCCAAAAGGAATAAAAGAATTGGGAAGGAATCTGGTAAAATGTGGCAATTAAAGGAAGTGGGCAGTGTAGCTGTTGCAAACTTGAACAAACCATTTCAGGATTTATTTGCAGAACCAAACTGTTCAGCTGTGGGCACTACTTCCAAAGTGGCTAAATATATTTACTTCCAGGAGGTTGAATTTAAGGCTCAGTTGCTTCAATTCAAAAGGTTTTGCCTTGCTTTAGTGGTAATTTGAGAAACTGTTTGTTAACTTTAATGGAATATATCTTAATCTGTCTATTTCTTTCTTTTCTCTTCCCTTGTCTCCCTGTACTTTTCCACAGTTCACGCTGGGTGAGCGCCTACCTGAATGGATCTGGGCATGGTTTGCAATGTATTTTCTCAGAACTATGCGCAAGGAAGCTTTAACATGCAAAGTGAAATAGGAGTATCTAGATGTCCTGTGTAACGAGTACTATATTCTGATCAGAGCATTGCAAAAATGTGCAGTGAACCTTGGTGGACTTACTGCAACTTATCCATACCTTGCTAAACAAGCTATGTGTAACATAGACATCAGAAGTCTGGATCCTCTCTATCCTTAAATAGCTCCTCTGCTGCTTTCCTCCATCACAGAGAGCTAATCTTTTTAAGGTTAATCTTCGTTCACTTTCTCTTGAAGGTAATTGAGCAGGAGCAGGTAGAGTTTTAATTCTTATAGTAAATGACTGTTTCCTCCATAGTGCTACATGATTTCAACTTGCAAAGTTGACTGAATTTGAGAATTCTCCAAATATGTCAGAAATGGGCCTCAGAAAATCATGTTGTTCTAAAAGACAATCCCAGTCAACTGTATTATGTTTCTTTAATATGTAGTTTTGTGTAACTCTTCTGCCTTCTAAGAGCGGATGTATGTTTGTTTGTTTGAAGTGCAAATACTGCTTTTGGATTATGTTATTTAAGGAACTTTTCAAAATGAAGGTGTATAACAAAGTGCTGTTGACTCAGAGGTTGTTTAAATGATGGAAAAGGTCATACAGAGCCGTAAAGGAATTTGGAGATAAGCTTGTATGCTTTCTTATTCCAGGTGTGAATGATCTTGATAATACTTTATATATTGCTTCAGCAATCTGGAATATGGCTGGAGAATTAAGAATGTGAAAACACTAGATAAAGAAAAATAATGAAGAAATATTTTTACTTAAAAAGAGGTTGGTTTCCTACAATAATAAAAATTATTGAAGTTTTGATGCTGTATGATTTTTGATGCTTTTGTTTATATAACTAAATATGTTTTATGCATACATACTTACTAGAAGTCATCAGATATCACACACTGCTCATGTGTTGCAGGCTCCACATCTGAGAGTCAGGAGAGCTGTCCTGTCTGTGTATGCTTAATTGTTGCCTGAAAGAGGGACGTGACTTTGGAAAATCTTTTTGTGTTTTATATTATTATGGGATTGTTAGTGCTGCTTCTGTAATGTTATACTGAAATATCCAACCCGTGAAATACCTATATACACAGCAGCATGACTCAAGGAACATCCTACCCTTGTTTGTGCTAATATTTGTTGCCTGAATGTTACAGTGCTCTATTTCCTGATGGTGACAGTGGGAGGTCAGTATACTATGCTAGTTTGCTCCCTGAAATCCCTACGAGAGGACATACAACAGTTGCACTCGTTGGGAGCGGCGGCGCTGCCCCGCACGGTGCTCGGCTGCTCTCGCCGAGACGGCGCTAACGACCCGCGGTAACGGGCACCGAATACATGAGTTTCCTCGTTCGCTGACTACGGCGCGCTGGGCACGGGCAGAGCTCCCTGAAGGGGAGGGCTCCTCTGCTGCCCGTGGCCCGAAGCCGCAGAGCGAGGCTGCCTGCAACCTCCCCGCCGCTGCTCTCTGAACAGATCTCAGCCGGCGATCTGCGCGGAGTTCCCATCGCCCGGTCTGGGGTACCCTCGCTTCAGAAAAAACAGGAAGTAACTCCAAGTGTAGCTGTTCTAGGGGATGGGCAGGTTGGCAAGTTTAGGTTCCTATGCAGCTCCACACGGTAAGGGTATTAAACTGAATAAAGTTGTGAGTGTGCAGTTCCCTTGCTCTTAGTTTCCATCATATTTCAGCATCGGGCTTACATACAGTGTGTTATCAGCAGTAAGAATGTTTGTTTTGTTTATTTGTGCAGTTGTTTTTTTTATTATTCTAGTTTATAAGCCAACAAAGTGATAAGGTAGGATCAGCAGGCAACATACTATAACTGTGTTTAGTTTCGGGATGAAGAAGCAGCTTTGTAATCACAAGCAGTTCAGTCTTTCATGGCGTTGTCAGTCAGCTAGAAATAGAGGGGAATTCTAGCCCTGTTACAAGGAAATACTTGAGAATGCTAAATAAAACCAAAGTAACAGCTGTCACATGCAGACTTGATTCATGCTGTTGTGCTGTGAAGTCAACCCATCATTCTGAATACTGTGACTCTCCTAATAAGGCTCCTGCTTTTCAGCCCTGGTCACTGCAGCAATGTATAGTTCTGCTCTGCTTTTCCATGTGGTGTGACAGGAAAAAAAAAAATGTTTCTCTTCACTCATCTCTTAATGGCTTTTTATCTATTGTTAGTGCAATGTTTGGAATTTTAAGAAGTACTAGCATTGCAAGTTTTTTCAAATGCTTGCTGTACCTCGGAATATAAAGGGAAGAAGCTTCCCCTCCATGTGAAAAACACTTTCCTTGAACTTCACATTATTACATCTGTAATCCTAGCCCTTACTTTCTCATGTGCCCATGTTGCAGGAACTCATGTTTCACCTCAAGAAAATGTGAAAGACTTTTTAAACGCTGATTTTCTCTTACAAGCACAGGGACTGAAAGTTTGCTTCCTGTAGTATTTCTTGTGCTTACCAACCCTTGTCACAGAGTTTGATTCTCCTTGTGTAAAATGGCATGCCATAGCAGAATTCCTATTTGCTACATTTCTGACTGGAAAAAAGCCGCCATGCTCTTTTAAGCATCAGTGGACACTTTTTATCATGTTAATATTGTATTTTGCACTTTACTTTTTCCTTGCCATGGGCCTGGCACATCATTTTGTTATTTTCACACACCCTTTATGTACCAGGTGGTAGAGATTGGTGGTCACTGTTGCCTGTTCTGTTGTCAGGTTAATGCCTGAGTGTTCCACATGTGCTCTGGGCAAAGAAGAAACTTGAGTGTTTCTGAAAAATTACTAAATGAAACATATGAACAATTTTTTCCATATTATTTCTAATACTGACTGCCAAAGGTATCTATCTTTTGTGATTTTCAGGCTACACTTTTGGACAAATATGAATCTAATTATTTTCTATATTGCCCTGCCTTACAGGTTGGCTTGCAATCAACTTTGGTAATTCTTCTAGGGAGTTAACTTTGCCATCAGAAATGGAATACAGGACTCAGCTACCACATCCTGAGTGACCGAATCCTTTAATACAAAATGGAGAAGAAGCGTAGAAAGAAATGAGCCTGTTTATAAGGCTTTACCTCAAAAGACCATGAAATCGCTACTTATTTTGGACACAGCTTTAAGAATATCCAGTTGATCAGCACAGTGAAAGCAACATTTACTGAAACAAAAATGAACTAGTTTATAAAGAAGAAAGTTGTGATTTGAATATATGGAATTTTTGGAATGAAACCATTTTCTTCTATGACCATGAAGTTTGCAAACGTCTGGTTTGTTCTGGTTGTTATTTTACTCTGTGGCAAAAAACACTTCGGTACCAGACTAGGGAATTCCTCTCATGAGGCTCACATATGTCCTGGATGTTCCCGCCTTACTTTGAAAGTGGAATTCACTTCGACAGTCGTGGAGCATGGTAATAAAGAGTTAAGCAGTAAAAAAAATTACCCCTGTGAAGTTCAAGTGTATGTTACTGATTTGTGGCCTTTGTTTAATTGTAACATTCAGAGAGGTCCTGTGGACGAATGTTGTCTGCTAAATTCTCTATATTCAAACAGAGAAAGGCTCTTGGTTTAACTGGAGACAAGATTCAAAGAACAAGAGGAGGAAAAGAGGGGGAAATAAAGAGGATGGTAAAAGTGAAAACAGAGTGCGAGGGCTCAGGTGGCCAAGTCTGGTCACTCTGGTGTGTTTAGTAGCTGTTTGTTTTGATCCGACTGGTGGGATGGTTAAGGCTCTTTTATGAAGTGTAACCACAAGTGGGCCTTGAAGGGGTGAGAAAGGCAAGAAATCTCTGTGGGTTTGTTCAAGAAAAAGTTTGGAAGTGATAATACACATGGAAAAATTGCAAAGATAATTGTGAGCGGAGCAGGTGAAAGGCAAAGTGAGGCAGCTATCACCACTGAGATGGCAAAGGATCGCCTTGACCCTGCGTCCACTTACTGCTTCAGGTACCCGTAATGTTTCTGCAGTGAAGCTGTGTGTGTGCCTGGGTGCTTACAGGCAGGACGTCTGTAGTGACATTTCTGTGCATAGTTAGCCGAAGACTTACTGTGGTAAATGTGGTGGTGTGAGCTGGGGCTGATGTCCACTCTCCAGTCAGTAATCTGGATCAAGGACTGGACTGTTGGGACTGGCTTCTTTTGCTGTTCATGTTGCACTTGGTGTCAGTAATTTGCAGTAAAACTCGATACCATATACAGACTAGATGTCTTTAATTCATACATGTCAAGAAGCATATCAAATTGGCATATCAAGCAGTTTGTACTGCTGGATGTAACTAAGTCTGTTATGTCACCCCAGCTCGCCCCCTTCATTTCAGCTTTCCATGATATTTACAATTCTACCTTCCTTTCAAACGATTTTGTTATGATTTTCAGGTTTTCTAATTAAAAAAGAAAAGCATTATATAGTGCAGAAATAAATTACAGATTTCAAAAAGCAACAGAAATGTGCCTCAGATTGTGATTATTTGTTCTGGATAAAGAAAAAAAAATATTTGGACCTTTATGATGTGAATGCATGAGTAAGCAGCTTAAACATCAGTTCTGATAAGTTGTGCTCTTGTTCCAGAGTATATTGTGGCTTTTAATGGATACTTCACAGCTAAAGCTAGAAGTAAATTTATTTCAAGTGCACTAAAAAGTAGTGATATTGAGAACTGGAGGATTGTACCACGCAACAACCCAGCCAGTGACTATCCTAGTGATTTTGAAGTTATTCAGATCAATGAGAAACAGAAAGATGGAGTATTGACACTGGAAGGTCATCCAAACATCAAGCGTGTAACACCTCAGCGGAAGGTCTTCCGATCACTCAAATACTCTGAGTGTAAGTAATTTTTGTATGGTTGCATGAGATCTGCTTTGCAGAAGTCTACTCAGCCTTATTTCAGACCATCAGCTTAGCATTACACATATGAGAAGTGCTCTACGGTTTTTCTTTACAGAAATCTATTCTTTTGCCTATAAAATCATCAGAGTCTTGTTATACCTTTGCTAAAGTGTGGCAACAATACCAACTGCAGTGTAGAAACATTTCTTTTGCAGGAGTCGATTACCAGATGCTATGGACCACTGTACCCCTAGTAAATAAAACGGATGCATTTACTGGTTTTGATCAGAGAAAATGGATACTTACTCATCTAAAATTTTTATTTTAACAGTATAATGTGTGTATTTGCGTTAAAAGCTAATCTTTTGTGGTTTTCCTTATACTGTATTTTCTTCATCCTCATTCTGCGTAGCTGATCCAATGTTGCACTGCAATGAAACCAGATGGACTCAGAAATGGCAGTCGTCTCGTCCCTTGAGAAGAGCAAGTCTTTCTTTAGGTTCTGGCTTCTGGCATGCAACGGGTCGACACTCAAGCAGGCGTTTGCTAAGAGCTATCCCACGCCAAGTTGCTCAGACCTTGCAGGCAGATGTCCTCTGGCAGATGGGTTACACAGGTATGCTTTTGTCTGTTGGCTTAGAGCAATTACCTTTTTGAAAAAACAAGTGAAGTGTAAGGAAAGGCTAATCGGCCTGTGTTAATCTGTCATTGGGTGCCAGTTCCGGAAAGATTGAGATACACTTTGTTTTGAGATGCATTGTATACTTATGAAGTAGCCTTCTGTGTATGTGTGTATTGTGCTTAAGAGAAATTGGTCATATTTATAATCTGTGGTTGAGTTTCTGAATTGGAATATGTTTTCTTTAAGATCTATAACACTGAGCTGGTAGATTGCATGCTACATTAAACGTAAAAATTTGTCTTGACAGAATAGAGTTGCTATGAAGCTGAAACAGAAAAAGCAATGCTTTTCTATTATAGGTGCTGGTGTAAGAGTAGCAGTATTTGACACTGGTCTGAGTGAGAAACATCCACATTTCAAAAATGTAAAGGAGAGAACAAACTGGACTAACGAGAGAACCTTGGATGACGGTGAGTTGCTCTGCGCAATTGTCCAACTGTTCCTGACACTGGTATGTTCGTTTCCCATTGTAAAACTGCTGTTGCTGCTGTAGTACTAACATCTGTTGAAACTGATATTAAGCTTAGTTTTGCAGTGTCCCAAGCACTTTGTACTGATACCAAATTGAAGGAAGAGTATTAAGGTTCCAGGAGGGTGTTGCATAAGTCCCCTTTGAATCATATGTGGGTTTCATCATAGCATTTGAAAAATGTCAAGGCAAGAAGACATTATACAGGCATAAATACATTGTCAGAGTAGGTGGAGGTGAGAGCAAACCCCACAAAGCTGTTTCTTTCATATTCCTTTTTATGGTTTTTGCTGTTACACAGTGCATACATATTTCCATACTTATGAGGGAGAGCATTTTCCTCTTTACTGTGCAGTCCTAAACTATTCAGAGTTTTGGCACCTTTCTGTAAAGTTTTTCTAATCTGTATAGTTTTCATCAACACACATTATGCTGACTTATGCCCATAGGTGCTCCAAAGAACTTTTTTATTTTCCATAGCATGTTTGTGTTCCTTTTTAATATGTCGAACCTAACTTGCCCTGACCATATGCTTTCACAGATTATTAACATCACACAGTCTGGGTCAGTGAGATGGCATTTTAATCCCTTTAGAGTTCAAGGTGTATGTGTATCTTGCTCAGTCTTGTGTGCATTTCCATAGTTTTGTCCTGTATAGTATTACTTTGCATTGCAGCACCTGCTTTTTTGGCACTTTCTATTATTTCTGTGCCCAGATGGTTGCTGAACAGGCAGATTTGGAGCACAGAAATATAATGCATGCAGTCCCGTAAAGCAAAAGCTAAATTATTTTTTGAGAGACAGAAAAAAAAAATGTTTTCTTGTCTTATTTTTCATCTTTAATAAAATACGGTTATTGCAGAGTCAGGATAAAAATATTTTAAGAAGTTTACATAAAAATATATTGACCTTGTGACTTGTGTTTTCCAAAATAACCTTTTTCTTTCATGACTGCTTTGTGTGGCTCCTGATTTCATTGGTAGCAATCAGGAGTGGATAGACTAGAGAGTGTATCACTCAGAGTTTCATCAGCTGATTGTCTGGCTAGACAGTGCTGGAAATTCTGGCCCTACTGAAGCCAGTAGCAAACTATGACACAAGAAGACTAGGACTGAGCCCAGTGTTTGCGGGTTGTAGTGAATTCTGTTAGCTTGATGTGATTTTTGGTATAAGCAGTGTTTAACAGTACAAATCCTTGACAATTAAATGGTTTGTTTTGTAACATCTTGCTTTTTTTCCTTCTCTCTGTGATAGGTTTAGGCCATGGGACTTTTGTAGCAGGGGTGATAGCCAGCATGAGAGAATGCCAGGGATTTGCTCCGAATGCAGAACTGCACATTTTTAGAGTGTTCACCAATAACCAGGTAGCTATTTTACAGGTGTTTCAATTTCTACCTTTACAGATTAATGCTGTATTAATCTTTCCTTTAGGAATATTGCAAGTACTTGTAAATGTTGACATATTTTCTTTGATAGGTGAGAAGGATACATCTTTCTAAGCGGCTTAGTACAAGACTTCTTACAGTTTCCAGATCTCCTATATATTTCAGAAATAATGTGTGGAAGTCTGATCTGAGTAGTGTTGGAGCAATCACTCATATGTACTGATGACTAGAAATACTAGGAGATGATTGTCAGTTTTGTGCTTTATTTTGGTGTTGTTTCTCCTTGCTGAACTCTATTTTCATGGAATCACTGGATTTTCTATTGATAGTTTTTTTTCCCCTCTTTCTTCCATAGGTTTCATATACATCTTGGTTTCTGGATGCCTTTAATTATGCAATTTTAAAGAAGATAGATGTATTGAATCTAAGTATTGGTGGGCCAGACTTCATGGATCATCCGTTTGTGGACAAAGTTAGTATGAGGAAATAAAATGGTCCGGGTGTTTAAATCCCTCACACAAATGCTGGACTTGCAGAGCTACTTGTTTGCCACAGCTGCTGACGGTTTCATTTACATGAGAGAAATTTTGTACAGTGTACAGGCTTTTAGGAATATATTTAAGGAATGGGTTAAAAAAATCCAGACACAACTCAGATATTCCAAGAGCTATGGAAGCATGCCCTTTTACGAAATGCTGTATGTGCTGCTAGGAAGTGTGATTCCCAAGCAGGCAACTAAGTGGTCCCTTAATAGAAGAAGCTTAACTGAAATCCACCCTTGGTTTTGTTTTTTTTTTTTTAAATCTCTGGTAATTTCATGGTAAAACTATATAGTCTGAATTTATCATCAAATTGTTTAAGGACAAATAGGTAAAAAGTACAGGTAATTGATTCAGATATGTGATAAGAGATTCGTTTCAGAATAAGGTGGAATTAGGTTTTTGTCTTTGTAAATGTCATGGTTCTCTAAATTGTTGATCTGCCCTTCAAAAGCACTAAGTGAACTGACTTACATTTTAAAACAGCATAAACTCTTTTCTTTGTAAAGGGTAATTAAGGGATTTGAGTCGTAGAAATTCTTCTGGTTTTTATGATAACCTGCACTGAAATGTAGTTTGACAGTGACTTCACTACTTTCCCCAGAGTATTACTGAAGGGAATTTAGAAGAATTTGACTTTGGCATCTGACTTTGTTATGGGCAGGAGTTTTTTCTTATTTTCACCTAAATAGATATGCTTGGCAGTGTTGCTGTCAAGGCTGGATTATTGGTCACATAATCTTAAGAAAGTTTGGAGCTTAAGACTGAAAATACCAGTGAGATCTATTTTATAAATCTCAGTAAGAAAGAGGGGTTGGACTTATTGTTTTCTTATGTCAGGCCCCATGGAGTGTATATGTGTTAGAAAAGTCTCTTTTTTGGTGGTAGAGCCTTATTGTAAACGTTATTTTTTGTAGGTATGGGAACTGACAGCTAACAATGTCATCATGGTCTCTGCTATTGGCAATGATGGCCCTTTGTATGGGTAAGTTTCAATGACCACTTCAAAGAAAAGTAAATACATTGTTATTATATGTTTTTGGGAGTAGTTGTGCTTGGTCCGGAAGTTTTCCCTCCTCCTTTTTTCTGTAATCTGTTTATAGAAAGTGACTCAAGTTAAACTCTTTTCACTGCCTTTATCACTTGCTGTAGTAGCACAGCAGTTTGTGAAGTACTTAGCTAAATATTTTCATTGAAACAGTGGGAAGTCAGTAATGGAAGATTGGCAGTACTTCCAACTAATGTTTCCCTTGTAGTGTGAACAAACATCTTTGAGTACTGATCTTGGGCTTAAGGAATACAAAAGGGATCAAGCCAGAGTGATTTGTGCTATATTTCTAAAATAAATGCCTAAAAATAGGTTTTGTTTTTTCTTCAAGATACATGTTTTGTAGTTGTTCGTTACTGAGTTACTAACTGCCTGAAAAGTTGTTCTTGCTTGTAAAGTATAACTGTATCAGATAGGACCAAAATTTGTTTATGTGGAGGTTAAAAATAGTGTCTGACAGAAATCTGATGGCAGCCTGTCAATTATCAGTGTAAACTTAAGACTGTGTCTTGTTTTTTGGTTTGTTTGGGATTTTTTTGGTCTTCCTATCTCCCAACTTGTTCTAGGACTCTCAATAACCCTGCTGATCAGATGGATGTGATTGGAGTAGGTGGCATTGACTTTGAAGATAATATAGCTCGCTTTTCATCAAGGGGAATGACCACTTGGGTAAGATATTTCAACTATGGCCAGCCACATTTGCAGCCAAAATAAGAGCCTTGGAAAGGGAGCCTTTTTTGAAGGGGCAATCCTGTGCAGATGGTATGTGTGGAGTAACCAGTGATAAAAGATTTCATCAAAGATCAGAATAGTTAAAGACTAAGTCTTTAAGCAAGAATCTTAATGTTCTTTGTAGAGTTTCTCATCATTAATCTTGACCACGATGTATTTGTAAAATGTCCAGTACCTTTTGATTTACTGTGTGGACTTGCCTGTGTGGTTAAATCTGCAAAAATGAAGGCCTGCTCTTGCCCTTTCTTTAGTTTAAAAACCCTAGGATTTCCAGATGCTACATGTAACATTGCAGTTATTTACCTGTTGAACTGAGGCGATGGCTACTGCACATGTGATTTCAGATGAGATTGCATTGTGATTTTGATTAAGGGGACTATTACATGTTTCTGTTTGTGCTGCACCTCATTCACTAGCCCAGGTAGCAGGGTGGTTATCATCTTGTCAGTGGTTTCAAGCTTAGTGTAGATACTAAAGTAATTGGCAGTAATATTGACTTAGAAACACTGAGAACCTGTTGTAAATGCCTTCTTTAGGTGTTACTTGCTATTCTGTGATGCTGAACCTCAGCTAATTTAGTTGATAATTTTATTTCTGAATGACTTGCAGTTAGTTTAAGTGCCCAAATGAAGCAACCAGTCTTCATTATGTATTAGGAGAATAATCCATCCATTTTCTTTTACAGGAGCTGCCTGGAGGTTATGGTAGAGTGAAGCCTGATATTGTTACTTATGGCTCTGGAGTGAGAGGTTCTGGTATGAAAGGTGGATGCCGCTCTCTCTCTGGGACAAGCGTAGCATCTCCTGTGGTGGCAGGTGCTGTAACTTTGTTAGTAAGGTAGGTCTTAAATAAGAATCTCTGAAAAGATACTGATGCAGGAGGGCATGAAGGCCCTTAAAAGAACCCACCAAATAAAACTAAATGGTGTTTAGAGGTAGGAAAACAAACTCGGAGGGTGAAATCAGGGTCCTTGTGCCTGAGAAGGGTTCTTGTGCCTTGTCTGACTAGCTCTCAATTTCCTGGGAAAAACTTAAGAACTGTTTTGAATAATAGTTAGGTCTTTGAAAATATAGCTAGGGAGAACAAAGTAATTTTGTCACATTTTTTAATCGTATTGAATTGCTGAGCCTCAGTCAGTTGTGTTGTAGAAGAACAGGCTACTCAAAGTAGGCACCTGTAGCAGATAATTATCTAAATACTTGGGAATTTTATAGGATTAAGGGTTTTATGGCTATTAGCTAATTGCGTAAGTCATCTGTTGCACACTTAAGTACGTGAAAGGAAGGTGGGAGTTACAAGTCTGTACTTGTGTTTGTCATTGCTACTACATAAGAGTGAGATGAACCCTTATTTTGAGAAACACACCAAAAATTCAAAGTCATCATATTTCCTCCATAAAACTGTGTGGTTTTCATTGAACAGCAAAGCTGTTTTTCCCCTCGGAAGAGTCATGTTGTGAAAGATACCAGCAAGTTTCCAGTTACAGAGACTTTCATTTTCAGAGCATTTTATTCAGCCTTTAGTGTCCTGATTGTAATGACTGCTGGTCGTGGAGCACGCTGTAAGGAGAAAAATTCATGTAATACTAGTTTTTAAGAGAAATGTGTTGGAAACTTGTCACTCTTCTTCAGCTGTTCCAGTGAGAAACCAAGTAATAACAGACACACGTGAACAGATGTTACAGCAAACTGATTTTTGATTGCATTTTCTTTAAATGAAATAACAACGCAGAATAGTAAACAAGACTAGCTAGAAACTAGACTAAAGACCACCTATGTGATCTTTTTTTTCCTATTTCAGCACAGTTCAGAAGCGTGAAATGGTGAATCCAGCAAGTATGAAGCAGGCACTTATTGCATCAGCACGTAGACTTCCTGGAGTCAACATGTTTGAACAAGGCCATGGCAAGTTGGATCTTCTGAGAGCTTATCAGATCCTCAACAGCTATAAACCACAGGCCAGGTTAGTTTTAATCCTTGATTAATCAATGATACACTATAATCTGCTGTATTCTTTTAAGAGATCAGGTGATGCATGTATAACTCAGTTGAGCAATCTGTGCTTATGCAACAACGAGAACTTCCACAGATTTTGTGTAATCCTGAAGCATAAATTTTGACAAGAGAATGGATGACAAGTCAAAAGTATTTTCTGCCTAAGTTATAGCAGTGTAGGGGATGAAGTGTCTGTGAGGGCTAAATTTACTTTCTCTTCTAGCCTCAGATGTTATGAATAATGTAACCTAGAACACAAAAGAGAAGTTCTTAGATTTTAACTTTTGAGAATAAGAACAATCTCACTGTGCTGAAAAGTTTCTTTTTGTGTGTGTGAAAACATTCACAAAACTTTAGAAAAGAAATTAGAAAGGATGGGAGGAAGATTTTGGGTCAGATTTGGGAAGCAAGGTGAGAGCTTGATAGAGTGATTATGACTGGCATGTTTTATCTGTAATATTTCCACAGCTCTGTATAGTGGCATGTTCTTCTGTTTATTGATTTTCTTTCTATTTTACCTTTTCCATCCTGCTGTAGTTTGAGTCCAAGCTATATTGACTTGACAGAATGTCCCTACATGTGGCCCTATTGTTCTCAGCCCATATATTATGGAGGGATGCCAACCATTGTTAATGTTACTATCCTTAATGGTATGGGAGTCACTGGGAGAATTGTAGACAAGGTAAGACTTCATGTTCCAAGTTCTGACTATTAATGTCGCTAAAAGCTTCCCAGAAAAGACTTTTAGCTATGAATTTCATAGAACAAATCAGATTTTTTACTGCTGAGAGCAAGAGATGCAAAATGTTTGATTTTAAAGGACGCACCCAGATTAGTAAGATTTGTCAACATAAGCTGTCTACAAGGTTTCAAGCAATGCACTGGTTACAGGGGCGTGTAGTGTTTTATCTTTGTAAAACCAGTTTGGATTGACAGGTACTTAGAGATTTCTTTGTATTCTATGGAAGCATTTAAAATACTCCGGATAGACTTTCTTCTTTTTTTTGGGGGGGAGACGGGGGACGGGACGGGATGGGACTGGAGCATAAGCAAGCTCAGTAAAGAATCCTGACATTATAAATCACGCCTCTTGCATGGGTCAGGACGACCTGAATGTAATTTACCAAGGTCTGCTGCAAAACCTGTTCTTTTACATGAATGATGTTGAGCATGTTGGTTGATGAGGGAGGTTTTTAAATCTTTTTTTAATTAAGCTTTAAATAAGTTTAAATATAGAATTGATACAAGTTAAATAAGGTACCTATCCCAAAAATCTAGCCAATGTAAATGAGCTTAATTTCAACATTTCAGTGTGAATCCTGAGGTCTATTTTAGGTTTATGCTTACATTAGGGGCATTGGAGCTCTTATCCAACATCATTAGCTTGTGGTAATACTCAGACACAGTTGAGGTAATTTGTGTCTGTAACTTTGTATCTGTTACAGCCATAGCTCTCTTTGGTACCCAAGGGAAATTTTGGGTTCTTACCAATGAATTTTTGCACAGGACCCCAAAATGTTAAAACAAGTGCACTTAGGCTGTATGCTATTCAGACAGCTTCTTAGAGAGTCCTGCCTCTGAAAAGCCTCTGTTCAGATCATTAAGTCTGTTACAATTAGGTTGATTCACTGACACACCATCAACCTTTTGGGCTTTGTAGACATTTTAAAATTTGACATAATCTTCAGAAAAGCTAAGATTTGTTACTTCTTTGTGCAAAGGAAGATAGCTATGTGTGCAGAAACTAGAGACTGCAAATATTGTTTTACCAATGTGCTGTATTTTGCATTTCACAGCCAGACTGGCAACCCTATCTCCCCCAAAATGGGGATAATATTGAAGTGGCTTTCTCCTACTCCCCTGTGTTGTGGCCTTGGTCCGGATACTTGGCAATTTCCATCTCTGTAGCAAAGAAAGCAGCATCTTGGGAAGGCATTGCTCAAGGTCATGTTATGATCACAGTATCATCCCCTTCAGAAAATGAAGTAAGTTCTGTGCATTTTGCTTTTTCTGTGTCAATAATTATTAAAACTGCTTTCTGATGTACAAATATGTTCTTTTTAAGGGGTTACTCTGGTCCCGTCATTTGAAGCATGTTAGACTGAGGTCAGAAAATTGAAGAGTACAAATAATGATCTTTATAGTTGAGAGCAGGAATAACCTGCGAATTGGATGTGATTTAGAATCAGAAAACCTCTCTTTGAGGCTGACTTCATAATTTCATTTGTTTATTGTGAATTCTACGTAATGTGTTTTGAAAAAGAGATTACTTAAATATATTTCTTCTGGATCCATGCTTAATTGCTCCTGAGAAGTTTTTAAGGTTTTGAATGATTGGACCAAATCACAGTTGTAACTTATTTTAAGTATCTTACATTCTGAGCATAAATATAAACTGTTGAATGCAGGAAAAACACTGTGGTGATTTAAGGCAAAAGTCACCTCTTTGTTTCCAGAGCTGGACTGGTGACTAAAAGTAGATTTGACACCTCCATTTTTTTGGTCTTTTACAGTCCACAGTTAACTGGTGAATGTTCCTGTGGGGAAAAAGGGTTTCACTGTAGTTTGTTCTGTCCTTCAGTCTAAGAATGGTGCAGAGCAGACTTCAACGGTGAAGCTTCCAATAAAAGTGAAGATTATTCCTACTCCACCTCGTAGTAAGCGAGTCCTTTGGGATCAATATCATAATCTCCGTTATCCACCAGGATACTTCCCCAGGGATAATTTGAGGATGAAGAATGATCCATTAGATTGGTATTTATCTCAGGTTCTATTAAATCAGTATGTCTTGATTGTGTGTTAATGATATGGGATAACTTTACTGAATGCCAAAGAGCTCTAGCCTTTTCCAGTGTAGCATGAGATTATCTTTTCTAAGAAATCCATGAAAAGCACTTGGACTCTGCATGCTTTTGGTGCAGGATTTTTTGTGTGCTCTGTGGTTTTATTCACATGAAATGAAAGCTTATAAAACGCACTTTTAAGATACTGAGATTTTTGATTGGCTTTGAAAGCGTAGCATTATTTTTTCTGCCCTAATTTCTTCCAGGAAGTTAAGGGAGACAGTTTATTAGCCACTTCAGCATTCGCTTATCAAAAAAATGTGAGAAATTTGAAAGACTGAATCATAAAGAAGAAACCCCTTGTCTGTTGAGGGAGACTCTTCGAGGCAGGGCAAGTCTCAGCTGACCTGTTGTCTGTCATACATGGAGAGGGGAACCATCCAGAGGAAGAATGTGTGACAGTGTATAAGGGATGATTAACTGGGTCAGTGACCAGGACACAGGCTTTTGGAAAACCACTTGGAGCATGCAGATACAGCAAATGCACAGGAACACTCTGCTGAGTGTCAGCAATTATTTGCAGGTGATCTTTTGTGCTCCTTCCAGTGAGCAGTTAAAACTGCTCTTACTGGCTCTTTTATGAGGAGGAAGTCCTGTGAAGAGCACCTGGTTTTACTGCAGCAGTGTTTCTCTGTGGTGTCATGCAAACATGTAGAATTGCGCTTTTTAAGGAACACACTTAATCTCTTGCTTTGACTGTGTAACTAACTCTTCTCTGTAGCACTCGGAACCAGTGTAATTTGTGAAGAATTTTGCAAAGAGGAGGTGATGCTTGGAAAACTACAGGTTATAATTTGAAAAAAAGACCTTTTAGAAAGGAAACTGGGAAGTAATCTATAATTAGAGGATTTAAATTGGATTTCTGCATGCCAGATTTAAATGTATTCAGCACTTTTCTCTTTTCCTAAGGAATGGTGACCATATCCACACAAACTTCAGGGATATGTACCAGCACCTCAGGAGCATGGGGTACTTTGTTGAGGTTCTTGGTTCCCCGTTTACATGTTTTGATGCAAGTCAGTATGGTAAGCATGTAATGTAAACAATTGTCTTGTTCTCCATACTGTTAAATTCTCCCTAAAATGGCTTGGTGTTTGGAAGACTAACAATGTTGTGGGGGCACAAAGAGAAATTCTCATGGTAGTGGAAAATATTGTAACTGGTGTATTTATTACTTACATGCTCCTATTTGGTTGTGTAAGGTGTTGCTGCAGAAGCTTTCTTGGGAGACTAGTAGAATTAGGGCAGTTTTCTATCATTATTAAAAAATGTGAGGGAAGCCCACCTCTGAGGGAGTTAAATAAAAGTCCCTCTGTACTCAGTCCCACAAAGGCAGAACTGTATTTGCTGAAAGATTTGGCACAAAGTGAAGCATGACGTGAATAGCGGACTGCAATCAAAAGTGTCCATTCTGGTGGTTTTTATCTCAGCAGTAGCATTTTAAAGCATTGGTCTTTGCGGATAAATAAAGGAGTGGGGAAAGTATTCCATCCAGCCATATGCGGTATCAAAGCAGTATGGGGCTTGTTTCTTCTGTGTTCATCAGGAAGGAGATTTGATAGATTTGCCAAGAAGGGGAAAAAACAAGCAGTCTATGATCTTTTTTGCTCCAATATGCCTCTCTATTTAACCATGACATGCTCCAACAAGACCCTCTTCTCGTTTGGGCTGTGATGTTCTTCAGTGGACTCTAAAGTGAGGGTGCATTCTCCTGACAGTTTTCTGGAAATGTTCTGGAAATGCTGTTAGTAGCAATCTTTTGTTTATCTTGAGTCTCCAGTAAATATCTCACCATTGCTTTTTGAGTTGTAGCCCTTAAAACAGTAGTAAAATAGTTTATCTTCTGAGACCTCTAGTTTTATAGTTGATAGAGAGCAGCATTAAGGCACTTCTCTCTCCTCTGATTCACCATTACATTGGACCTAATTTGGTTTGTAGTTTGTTGATCTTCTAGAATTTTCCCAATGGGAAGAAGTGGGGGTCAAAAAGTGCAGTGATCTGTGGTCCATCTACCACTTCTCCCTGTCTTGTATTGTCTGCAAACTTGGTGAGGGTGCACTCTGTCCTGTTGTCCATGTCATTAACATGGTCTCTACGGGTTCTTTATCAGAAGGCTTTTCCAAACACAGACTACCTGGACTCATAGAATTGGCCTGACTGAAAGGGACTGTGAGATGCGGGGTGAGCATCAGTGCTTGATCATATTGCTCAGGGTATTGTCCTGTTGAAATTTGTGCTGTCTCGGAGGATGGAAATTCCACCACCACTCTGGGCAGTCAGAAAGTGAAGAAGCATAATGTCTTGGTATTTATAAGCAATCTAAAAGCGTAAACATATTGTCAGGGAATAAAAGTGTATTTTTCTGGTTGTGCCTTTCAGTGATGCAGAGAAGGTTGTGCTTGCTTGTTCCCAGGGAGTAGGAGAGGGTTATATGTAAGTGGCAATGGCACTTTAATCAGGTCTACTAAAACGCAGCTGTGGTTTTCAAGGTCTGAATCAAACCATGTTTCAGAATAATTGTTGTCTACCTGACTGCAAATCTGCAGTAGTGAGCAGAATACCTTGTAGAATTGGAGCAGTGAAAAACCTTCTGACTAGGGAGCATCTACAGTTGCACTTTAGTTTGGATCAGCAGTGAATCTCTTGATTGCACTCTTCTGCCACAGTTTGGCTTGGTTTATGCATTTGGGTGAGTCCAAACTGCAAAATATACACTGACATATACAGGCATTCAGTTCATGAGACCACGCAAGCACGAGTCTTAAGTAGCACTCTTAAAAAGCATACCATGCTGCCAAACTAATTTTTGGATACATTTGTAAAGTGAAATGTCTTACATTTCCCATCCTTAAATGTGCTTTCTTTAGGTAAGCTGCCAGAGCAGGGCACATGGACCAGATGTTATGCAAAATATGTGCTTGTGTTGACTTTTGCATGGGTTCTTTGAATAGATGTAACATTACAGTGAACAGCCCGGTGAACTCCTGGTTTTGCTTTTATACACAGGGACTTTACTGATGGTGGACAGTGAGGAAGAATATTTTCCGGAAGAGATCACCAAGCTGAGGAGGGATGTTGATAACGGACTTTCACTTATAGTGTTTAGTGACTGGTACAACACATCTGTGATGAGAAAAGTCAAGTTTTATGATGAAAACACAAGGTACTGATTTCTCTCAGTTCTGTGGGAAATAAAATGGCATAGGATTGGCATTTTATGCACGTATTACTCTAAAAAATGTAGGTTGCTGTACTTGTGCTTGCATGCTACCTGTAAAAAGGGACTACCTGAAGAGCAAAATTGATGTTAAGCTGCATCGTAAGGAGAATAGCTACCTGTTTTATCCTTATTGCAAAGGCCCCCATTGTAATATAATCTTTTAAAGCCCAGAGAAACATTTACAATGAAAAGAAATAAGAAATTGGAGACTGAGAAACAAAGAAAAATGGATAAGTTTTCACTTCGGGGGAGCAGAATAGAAAGAAAATGTGGATTGTAAACAGAATCACCAGACTGTGCACGCATTATTGAACATTCCAGTGTATTGTATAAAGAGAAAATACACTCATATCATCAATGGTGATAAAGACCCTCATAATTACTGTAGTTGTCAGGCTGGTTTGTGTTACTGTTAAGCTAGAAAGATATGTTCTGCACTTTGTGAGCAAGTAACATTTTGCTTCATTAGAAAAATAGGAAGCAATTGACACAACCATTGTTTTTGCCTCATCTTAGCTAACAAAAAGCCTAATTGAATTTCTTTCTAACAAATTGAAGTTTTCCATAGAACTGAAATGCACTGAGAATTTTACATTAGTATTACTTAACTTTTGCTCAGAAGCATTGGTGTCAAAGCGAGACAGCTGCTCACATGTCCCTGGAGTTGTATCAGGCACGTGTGAGCTACATCCCTTTGAGATGTAGTTCATTATTTAAGTGACTGGAAAAATCTGCATCACACGTGACTTTTCATTATGCAAACTCTAGGAGCATATTCTGTATACTGTTAAACTGTGTTACACTGTAATTTTTACAGGCAGTGGTGGATGCCTGATACTGGAGGTGCTAATATACCAGCTCTCAATGATCTGCTTTCTGTCTGGAATATGGCCTTTAGTGATGGGCTCTATGAAGGCGATTTTACCATGGCAAATCATGAAAGTGAGTACTGGAGTCTGTTGCCTACACAGGCTACAGTGTGCTGTTTGGAAAATAGTTTTCTATGAGACTTGAGATTGAGCGAGAATCAAGGGAACCACTTAAGTTCAGTTAAAAGAGTCTCATGAGCATGCTTAAATGTTTACTTCCTTTGTAGATTGTATGTGAAAAATTTTCAAAGCCGATAATGAGTGTCCTCAGTTTAGGCTTGCATTCCAGGTGCTAATACTTTGAAGAGTCTTGTTGGGGTGTGTCTGTATTTGCCTAGACTATAAATACTAGTTGCTAAGATAAAGCTTTTGGTTTTAATTTTGCAGTTATGTGGAAATTCGAAATTTTGGAGGGAGAAAATCGATAGGGACTTTTTCCTTGGAATACACCGATTTAGACACGCATCGCAACATCCTGAGACGTTTCTAAGTTCCTGTTATCTTTTGAATTGCTCCCCTTGAAATGAATATATTTGATTGGTTTCAAGTTCAAGCTTTGTGGTTAAGCCACATGTCGGTGTGACCTTACTGTTTTCTGACTTTCTAGGTCTAGTCAGTCTTTTTTTTTTTTTATCTAACCAAGTCACTCGATGTTTTCATGCTTTGTTTCCAAATCTCTGTCTTCTGGCTGGTTCATTTGGAAAGTGTATGTGAAAAGAGAAGGCACCAGTGTTGAGGGCTCTATATGCTCACCAGTGTTGACTGAAGGAGACGGGTTCTCTGTAGTATAAATAATGACTTAGTGTGAAATACTGCGTTTCTCGTGGCATTTGATTAAGCTTTGCAGTTTAAAAAGATAATGTCAGGTCTCCTAAGTGGAAAGATTTGAAAGGAGTATGTAAAGGTGAATCTGCAAAAGCTGTCCTTAGAAATGCCATCTCACTGAATACACTTATTGGTCAAAGTACGCAAATTCAGAGCAGTGTTCCCGGGAATGTTTTCTTCTGTGCTTCTTTTAACAGCTTGCTGACATATGGTGGGAAGGGAGGGAGTGTCAATTTTAGCCTAAACTGCAATTTTGTGATGTCTTTCAGTGAATTATGCATCAGGATGCAGTATTGCCAAATTTCCAGAAGATGGCATCGTCATTGCACAGACCTTTAAGGATCAAGGTATGTGCTTGCTTGTCTTTTTTCTGTGTTTTAAGGAGAAGTTTGGAGTCGGTGCACAAGCAATTACAAAGGGTAAAGGTGTAAAAACAATGAATTTAAAACCACATTGACGAGGTAGGTATTTTTTAATTTTGCCTAGCACATGTAGCTGGATGCCTAATAGGAAATATTACTCTGTATACAATTTTTATATAGTACAACAATATCCAGGTGTATATATGCAGTCTTGTATTGAGTTTGCTGTATGTAAACACATCTGCATGTACATGTGTTGTGCATCTTTGGAGGGGATTCTGTTGTAATTGTGTTACTTGTTTACATTTCTTACAGATTTCAGGTGCTACTGAAATATATTCCCTAATCACTGCCAAATTTGGTGTGAGTGTTATGGTAGCTGTGGTGATCTACAGATATAGGCAAGGAAAATTCTGGTAGACAAAATGTCACCTGCTAGACTCTCATAGGGAAAAATTTTAGGCACACAGGAAACATGCTCTCAGACTTGAGTGATCTGTTCTCTGTGCGTATCCATTTGCTTTAGTTTTATCATATCTTTTAATTTGTGAGGTGGTAATTCACAACTGTAATGGAAGCAGGCCATTTAAAAAAAAAATTAAAATCACGCGGTTTATGAGCCTTTAGGAAGTGCTGTGTAGGACTAAATGACCAGAGCTGTTAGCATGTTGTGGGTCAGGTCTGCGTATATTAGTACAGAGCGTTTCGGTGTGTGAGCAGAAGCACATGCATAGCTTCTGATATAACTCAGCAGCTGCCAGAGAAGATCAGCAAGTTCATTGTATTTTTTACTTATGATGCACAGTATCTAGTGGAAAAATTTTCTGGAACATTAAGGAGCTCATCCGTGTGAGCCTTTGGAGAAAAGACAATATCCCTGGAATGCTGTATTCTGGTGATGTAGGTATTTCTTTATGCATGTGTGTGTGTGAGAGAGAGTGTCAATTTGACAAGTAGCCTGCTAGACCTGCTTTTTCTGTTGAATACTTTTCGTTGCAGTTCATGAAGCAAAAGAGCTTTGTGTTTTGCTACTGCTATCTAAAGGCAGTGTCTCAAGTAAAGGAGATTAAATATTTAGCATTTGAAACTTGTCTTATTTTGTTTTTTTGAAATGGGTGTTAGAGGCAGGAAATCAATAAACTAAAGCCAGATTTCTCCACTTCATTTTAGTTCCTTCATGAATTTGGGTTGTTTCCCTCCTGCTGTTTATTAGCTTTCAGTTCACAGGAGTTAAAATGATTGGATGGATTTGTAAGATGGATTTGTAAGGTTGATAGCCAGGTGTCCTCTGGGTTTTGCTGCACATACCCATTCATACTGGGGAGGTTCCTGTGCTTTTTTCATCTTTTCTGTTCATCAGTTATCTCAGTTGTAATTGTAAATATCTTGCAAACATGTCTTTTAGGCTGACAGTTTATTATTTGGATACTGGCAGGGCTTTTGGAGGCAGGCCTTTAAATGAGATACCCCTTAAAAAATTACTCTTTACAGTAACAAGTAAGTGTTTCAGAAAAGGCTGAGAAGCAGATCTCTGAACCATGGCAGGGCTGGATGTACTGAAAACTGGCTCTGCCTGCTGGTTCAAAGAGCAGGTGGGGTGAGGAGGGAGCAAAATTTGCCAAAGGTGGGGGAAGGTGAAAGTTAGGATGGAAGGTGAAAAAACTCATGTGAGTTTCTTTTCTCTTTTCCTTTTTTTTTTTCTTTTTTCTTTTTTTCTTTTTTTTTTTTCTTTTTTGACTTAGGTACTTTTCTTTGTTCTGGAATTGAAAGTACATGGGTAACTAGTAACTGCAGAGTTGCAGAGAGATCCAAGCCCAGCAGTCTTTAAAATGGGCTTTCCCTGAATGGCTGCTTTAAAAGTTAAATCAAAGCCTTTGTCTTGCAGCTATTGCTTACAGAGAGACAGATGTTGTTTTGCACAGAATATCTTTATTCTGTTTTGTTAGTTGCGTAGTAGATTTTTTTGTAGCAATAGGTAGGCATGGCAGCAAAGTAAGTTGGCAAAGAGCAGTGTGCACTGTGATGGCTGATTCTCAAGTTACTGTGTCCTGTAGAATTCTACAGAAAAACTAAAATGACATAAAGTGATTTGTAAGGCAGAATGTTTTGATTTTAAACCTTTTGCTGAAAATACTATGTTTTTTCATTCAAGCGTGTTGAAAGATAATCCAGGTTGTGAGGTCTTTTTCTGCTTCTCCACCAAAGAAAGGAAAACTTAATATCATAACATCATGGGATTTTTGAAAGCATATTGCATAACTGTGTGACATGAAGAGTGACATAGCTGCATTTGTAAAGTTGCAAAGTAGGCTGTGTTGACTTACAGGTAAATTGATGTTGATGCTTTGCAGGCTATGAAATTTATTTGTGCTTTGCTTTAGGTCTTGAAGTTTTAAAACAAGAGACTGCTGTAATTGAAAATGTCCCTATTTTGGGACTTTACCAAGTTCCTTCTGAAGGTGGTGGCAGAATAGTTTTGTACGGCGACTCTAATTGCTTGGATGACAGCCATCGACAGAAAGGTGCGTAAGCTTTGACCCACAGGTTACTGTCTTAAGCTGACAGCTGTCCTGTGGGGTTTTTACAGCTCCCATTAGAAGTAGCTGTTACCTAGGGACTCTAAATATTCCTAACTGGAGATTAATCTCAGTTCTGCAGAGCTCTACTGAAAATGCTGTAAGTGCAGTTACAACAAAAGACTTCCACAAGCTTTGGGGGCTGGTTTTGGGGTAGGTTTCTTTGTGAAGGAGGCAGGGCTTTGGTGGGAGATTTTTGCTTCTTTGGGGTGTTTTTGTTTCCAGAAAGCACTAACAGTTACACATGCTTGATTGGAAGTTGTGAAGAAGCCATTAGGGATTGCTTTCACTTTTCCCCAGTTGCGTTTTCAGAACGTTTATATAGTACAGTGGTTTTTATCTTCTGAATTTGCTCATCAGCATGCCTTGTTCCCTTTGCAGTGCTTTCCATGAGGATTTATAGTAATGTTCAACATTTCAGTTGTGCATTACTATTTTCAGGTTATTCTACTTTGACACAAACCAGCTGGTGTACATATGTCAAAAAGTAGGAATTTCTGTTTGGGTTTTCTAAGCATTTGTTTGCAGCTCCAAATAGTCCAAATAGTAAGTATGAGAGCTATGTGTGCCTGCAGTTTCTGTGACTCCCGGAGAAGCCATTCACTCTGCCTACACACTGTGGTTGGTCCTTTTTTCTAGCACTTGGTCTGATCTGACTCTTCAGATTTTTAAGAGATTGACTAAGTTTTTCATTACATGTAAAGCCCAAACTGGTAGATCTGTGGCTCAAAAGGCAGAAGATAATCCAATATGTGAGGTCTTTTTCTGCATTTCCACTGAATTTGATGTTCAACCTGAATTTTCCTTTTGTGATGAAAAGTACATTTATAATTTTTTAAGATTTTGCCACTGACATTTTAACATATTAGATTATGTAATCCATCCCTTGCCTAATTTATTTAAGTTTAAAGTAACTTATTGCCTAAGGGAGCTCTCTGTGTAGCTCATTTCTTTCTTTTGCAAATATTTTCATTTTCTTTGAAAGCTGTTTTTTCCTTACATGTCTTTGGGTGGCTTCCAGTGAGTTGCTGTAACACCAACAGCAAGGTGCCTGTGTGCTTGCTGTAGGTTGAAAGCACGTAGCGTAAGAGAAGACACGTTGCTTTAAATTAAGTCATAGAAAATGAGGCTTTGTGACTCCACTAATGCTGTTAAATTCAATGTGACCTGTGAAGCAAGAAGTGTAAAGCTCTAAAGAAATCCTTTAAAATTAGCTTTTAAGTTGTGAACCAGGAACTGTGTCTCCTGCAGAGACATCGGTGGCTTTAACTGAGGTAAATTCCTAACATTTGTGAATATAAATCCTTAAAATCTGATTGACCTCTTTAAAAATCAAAGGTGAGGGTTTAAGGGACACCAGGATTATGAAGATTAATTCCCATTCCCAGCCAACTGTTCCTGAGGGTAGACATTCTGAGAAAAAATAGTTTGCTGTGTGGTGGAAGTAGCTGATAAGGAATTGTCCAACTCCTGCAGATGGAAGTTTTAGATAATTGTGATGTTAACTAGCTGGATCGCTTGTTTGTTAGGGGTAGCTCTGAATTAAGGTAGTAGTAATTCAGGAGAGAATCAAAGTGAGGGTTTGTGTGCTGTTGAAGTGCAAAGGAAAACTATGATCAAGTATATCGTGGCATTACTCCCCAGCCTGGTCTGTGCCACAGCAGCTGTTGGTACTGCTTTTGCTTTAGCTGGGATGTAGCCAGAACTTTTCCTCTTCATTTGTTTTTTGTTTTTTTTTAAGCTTGGAAAAGCAAATGAGCCATAACTTTCCGCTGAAAACATTGCCTTTTTCTTACTTTTCTTTGCAAGGTATTTATTTTGTCCTTTCAAAAAAATAGTTAGTTCTTCATTTCCCTCTTAAAAATGGTATCAGAAGCTCTGAGCTTCCTGTACTTCCACACCAAAAAATCTCATGATTTTATCAGGGATTTGGACAGCCTTGCACAACCTGAAATTCTCATATTTGAGACTAGTTGTTTTATGTCCTACTCCCCAAAAGAGCCTGGTACACACGAGAATATATTTTAAGACTGAACAGATTATTTTTGGTTTTGTGTATTGAGGGGGCAGGGTTGTGGGATGCATGTTGAAAGTGGCATCTTTCTGAAATTGGGCCTTGAACTTCAGGAGAAAAACAAGAGCCAAAAAAATTGATTGTACTTTGAAATGTTGTTACAGCCTTTGTAACCGAAAGATAACCCATTTGAAGTGTGGCATAATACATACCTTGTTTTTGGGGCTTCGGGCTCTGAAATCCACAGATTGCTTTTGGCTCCTGGATTCCCTCCTGCAGTACACTTCTTACGGAGTGATGCCGCCAAGTCTCAGCCATTCTGAAAACAGGCAGCGACCACCGTCAGGAGGAGGCTACTCTCTCCCCGAGCGGATGGAAGGTGAGAGCCTTAATTACCAAACAGTCTGCAACTGAGGGAGTGTCAGGGTGGAATTTGGGAGGACTCAGGCAGACCTCTTGAGTTGCATGCCAGTAAGGTTAGTTTGGTGTGAGCTCTACAGTGTTCTATGTTTTACTGGAAGAGAACAGTTACTGTAGGGATTTGTCATGATATAGTTGTGATTCAGCTAAAGAAAAATGTTCTGTTCATAGAGCAGGAGTTTTCAGACACGTAGTTCTGCTAGGGAACATTCTAGTTTCTAGCTACGGATCATGTATAAAGCATTCGGTCTTGTCTTACATGCTGCCAGCAAAACTTGGATTACCTACCATTGCAGATGCACAGTCTTATTGTTTTGTAAGGTACCTTTTGGTTTATCCTAACCAAGATTTAGCTACAAGTTGTCTTTACTGTAAAGAGCTCCTGGTTTCGCAGCAGTGTTCTTTAGCTGGAGGCGAATGTTGGTGACTTGCCCTTCCACTCTTCTGGTAACCCAGTCTGTCTCTGCTGTGAGTTGCAGGTAACCATTTGCATCGATACTCAAAGGTGCTTGAGGCTCACTTGGGAGACCCTAAACCTCGGTCCCTTCCTGCTTGTCCTCACCTGTCCTGGGCCAAACCACAGCCTTTGAATGAAACAGCACCCAGGTGAGTTACATATTTCTTATAGTTACACAAGAAGTCTCACTTGAGTTCAGCTGAAGAATTACTTGTTTCATCTGCTTCAGAAAGGGACACCTAGAATGCCTTTCCTAGAGAAATACCAGGTTGCAAAGAGGAAGTAATGATTAATGTCTCTTCAGTGAATAATTCTGACTCACCTTATAGCTACCCTATGAAACTGGGAGATTTTAAAAATAGTTTCACAAGTCATTTCACTGTTGTGATTGAGTGATCCCAGCTTAGAGTGAACAGTCTTGCTTAAATCCGTCCTCCCTGCATGCCTGTGAAATAGTTTTCTGAAGCAGCTTCTTGGACAGCTGCCTAACTTCCTTCTGTGAGGGACTTTATCAGTCACTTGAAGGAAAATGTGTCAGCATATAGCCCATACTTGTTTATGGAGCTGCTAATGGTTACTTTTGGTAGTCTGTGTGCAAGATAGTTGTTAGCAAATAGTTGCCAATCTAAGTGTGTCCCTGTGGTGTCTGAATATAACTTTGGAGGCCTGCAAACAGCAGAACCTACAGAATGGATTGGATTATAATTTGGGTCCAAACTAGTGAGTTACTTCTAGGTTCCAACTGTCACATTCTCCATATGTTTCTACAAAATTCTTGGCATTGCTGAAGTAAGTGGGCAGAAACTCCTGTCTTTAAATTTCTTCTAGCAACCTTTGGAAACATCAAAAGTTACTGTCAATTGACCTTGATAAAGTGGCTCTGCCCAGTTTTCGACAGAACCGACCCCAAGTGAGACCATTGTCCCCTGGAGAAAGCGGAGCATGGGACATTCCTGGAGGTAAATATTGAAAAGTTTGAAAGTTGCTGTTTTGCTTTGCTTTTTGTAGAAGCTTTGAAAAAAAACCCAAACAGGACACAGCCAGAAGAGAGACTTTTCAGTTGTGAAAAACATGCAAATAATAGTATGGCTGTGTTGTAAAAGGCTGACTGATGAAGCGAGAGAAATATTTTTGCATATGAATAGTTTATTCAGAAGAAAGCATGCGTGTCATACTGGGAGGAAGATTTTGGTGGGTGGTTTTGGGTTATTTGAGGTTTGTTCTGGTGCTGTTCAGACCCACGGGTGTCAGCAGCAGTCCCTGTCCCTGGGAGCTGTGGCTTGATACCTCCTGCTAATTAAAATGCCGTGTGTGAGTACACAGAAGCAGAGTCCAGAAGAGTTTATCAGAACGGTGCCTTGGACAAGGTGTTACAGTAACAAATGATGTAGAGCACTTGAAACAGCTTTCAGTCTAATCCTGGGCTGCTCTCCTGTACTAACTTGGCCCTCCAGGCCCAGCTGGAAGTTGTTTGAAAGTCTCATGCGTCCCCTTTCTCAGTCTGAGCTGCTAGACTAAAAGATGCATGTAAAAACAAAGGGTTTGGCTCAGTAGCTCATCCTCACCGTGTACGTGCATGGTCTCTGGAGCAGCACAAAATCGGTTTCCTCATCAGGATCTGGTGTGATTTACAGGGATTACTTAGTGGTAAAATTATGGTCAAGCATTTGCATCTCTCTTCTGATGCAGAACAGAAGATTGTTGTTGCAGGGGAAATCTGGGTTATACTTTCACGTGCCCAAATAGGGTCAAGGTGGAAATGCTGGTGCTTTTCTGTAACATTAGCATCCTGTCTTATTTTTGCTAATCGGTCTGCAGTTGTTAATCTTCCTGTCTGAAATGTAATCAGATTAAGAACTGTTTCATCTTTGAACAAGAGTTGCTGTTGGATCGTTTTGGTAGGTAGTGCTAACACTGCAAAGACATCGTAGCTCATGGGTCACTAGTTGCCTCCAACCCTCCTTGCCTTTCTAGGTATAATGCCCGGCCGGTACAACCAGGATGTAGGACAGACGATTCCGGTCTTTGCTTTTCTTGGTGCCATGGTGGTGCTGGCGTTCTTTGTGGTGCAGATCAACAAAGCGAAGAGCAGGCCAAAGAGACGGAAACCACGAGTGAAGCGACCGCAGCTTATGCAACAGGTTCATCCACCAAAGACGCCTTCTGTGTGAAAGCTCTCGCTTGCCAAAGATGACCTCCTTTGACTGGTTCCTTTCCTGGGCGAGCCATCGCTCCCAGTGAAGGTGCAGCAAACACGGCACTGATTGTACTAGTAATTCGTGCCTGACATCATCTCATAGTCTTTGGTTTCTGGAGAGGAAAAAAAAAAAAAAAAGGACTTTAGTTGATTGTACATAAAACTGCAGCTTTAAGCAGCCGAAGCCACCAAAGACTTGAATACTGTTCAAATGGCTGCTTAGTCACTACATATCCCAAGAGGGGGAAAACGGACCTTTTTTTTAAGCTGACCAAACTAAAATTTATTTGTTTAGAGGCTATTTTCTATATTTATTGTTGGGGAGGGCGGGGGGAAAAGTCACTTTAAGGACCTCTGCTAAGGAAAAACAAGTGCATTTTTTTGGATGGAATGCAATTTTCTAGAACGGTATTATGCTGAAGAGTGTAACATACACCATTAAAGGAGAGAGGGGGCGAGAGACACCAGTACAAATCAGTGAGACATACTCCTGTAGTTTATTTTTATAAAGTCAACTACCATGATGTTTTGTAATTTTTGGTCATGATTTCACCATTGTTGGTGAAGCAGATTTTCAATAAATGTTATCTATATGAAGCTGAGACAATGTGGTAGATGGCTTTTCTTTCCACTGCCAGTCGTAGAGAGCAAGTTGTTGAGTAGAGAAAATTTTCATGTCTCCCTTCTTCCCCCCATATCTGTATCCTTAACAGCAGGAGCTGTCCCAAGCTGCAGACCTTCCTTTGGAGCACTAACTGGGCATCCTACGAACGGCGCTCTCCCTGAGTGAGCGCAGAGTTTTGAACACCTTCAAAACTGCAGAAACAGTGAACAAGGAGAGGGCTCCCGAAGGGCTGAAAACAGTCGTGAGGGTGACACTCCCAACAGCAGTGTGGTGTGTCACAAAGCCAAAAGCCTTCTCTCCTTTGGTTTGTCCTGCTTAAAAGCCTGACAACTTGTTACAGGTTTAAATAAGGATGCAGGCAAAAGTTGCCCCATACCACATAGTGTCGGTTAAAGTTGCCGTCCTTGAAATTGCTTCTGTCTTTTGCAGTGAAGCTGCAGTGTTTTCCCTGACAGCTGCTTTGGTCACTGCTCGAAATAAGGGTACCTTATCCCAGGAGAAGCAGGGAGCTGGTGCAGCCTGTGTTGTTGAACGGAAGCAGTACCCAGGCAGGGAAGTGGTCTGTACCAGTACCAGCTAACAGCCCCGAGTGAGCTCTTGGGCAGCTTGTCAGCTCCTGCACAGCCCTGGGCATGGCTGGAGAGGGAGAAGGTGCCAAGGACGGTCCTGCTGGGCGGCCTGGCTGCACCCACCCACCCACCCTGTTAGGGGCTTGCGATCGTGGATGGTGGTGCTGGGCTTGGGAAGGGCACTGCAGGAGAACATTTCTCCATGTAGCCTGGGGCAAACCTTCCAGGAGGTGGCTGTGGGCAGTGCATGGGTGTCCTGCAGAAAGGATTGGGAAAACCCCTTTTCCCTAACCTGGAGAGTGATTGGCTTTCCCCAGCCTGCCTTTTCCCTTCTGAATATGAGGATGAGCTGGAAGAGGCCACATCGTGTTGTGGTGCCAGGGAAGGGACCGAGCTTTCACTTTGGAGCCATTAGCAGAAGCTTGTCAGGGCTGAGGAGATGGTCCCAAGGTTGGGCTGCATGTGCCATCCCAGTAGGGTGCCCTTTGCTCCTCCCTCTCCAGACATGCACCTATGCTGACAGGGAGGGGATCTCTCCATTTTACCTGTGGCATCAGGGTTCCTTGTAGGACCAGCCAGCAACAGCTCTGCAAGCTGTACTGGTTGTGAAAAAGCTGTCAGTAAAGGTGTAAAATCCCAAGGCCCAGACCTCAGAAGGGATTGCAGGTAGCAGAGCGTAATTGTAGTCAGTATTTTCATTTGTCCAAAATGAGGACTATCCATTTTCACCTTTATTATCTTTGAAGACAGTCAAAGGTACAATGTGGAAAATACATCAGCAGCCCTTTTTCCATCAAAAAGAAGGGAGGAAAGCACCTGCCTAGGGGACGCAGGAGCCGGTAAAGCTGCCAGTGCATGAGGACCCTCTAGTTACAGCTCACAGCCCAGGGCCTGGAGCACCCTGGTAAATGGGAGAAAGGGAGAAGAACAGGAGCAAGGGAACCCAGAGCCCCTGGACAGAGAAACTGCCAGGGGCTGCTGGGCTGGTGCGGGAGGTGGGCTGCGCCCCTTTGATTTGAGGCTCCCCTCGGAGCCTGGAAAGCTTCAGTACGGCTGCTCAGTCCGTGCTAATGAGGAGGCTCGTTCCTCTCCTCACAGCACTAATGAGTGATGACAGCTCCACCACAGCCTTGAAACCAGAGTCAAGCTGTATCAAAGCGCCAGTCCGAATTAAGAGCCTTTCCCAGTCGCTGGTATTTTACAGCCCAGTGGCCAATTTCTAAATCGTAGAGGCCAATTATTTCTGAAGCCTTTGGTGTGCAGCTAATGAAGGCCTGGAAGGGCCCTTCTAAATGGTTATAAGCCCTGTAGGCGGCAGAGATGTAATGGAGGTGGCAGGCACAATTAGCCATCCATAATTCCTCCTAGCAGCTGATTAAAGTCTCTTTATCCGTCTTACAGAGATCAGAAGGCCACATATTTGGGAAATCAAAAATGCATTAGGGGCTGTTGGGGGCCTGTGTGCTGAGCCCTGTGGCCACGGCATGAGCTGGGAGCAGCACAGACCTGCCGCGTGTCCCCCTGTGTGTATGGGATCAGCCCCTCATCCCCGTGGGGTGCAGCCTCATCCCTGTGGGGTGCAGCCTCGTCCCTGTGGGGTGCAGCCTCGTCCCTGTGGGTCCCCTGCAGCGTCAAGTCACCCCATCCTGTTATCCCGGCACCCCTTTTCCCTGTGAGGAGCAGGGAGTGGGATGGGGTGGCTCCTCGCTATGGTCTCCCGAGTGCAGGAGCACCCCAGTGGGCTTTTAGCTGCTGCAGAGCTACTGAGGGGTGCTGGCCTCATCCTGCCCCCAACGAATGGGGAAGCATCCACCAGCCAAACGCTCTGAAGGGCGCTCGCTACAGCCGCCTTCCCGCACCCTCCCTGCCCCGGGATGCTCCAAAATGCTCCGTGGTGGGAATTTCATGGATGAGGTGAACACTGCCGGAACGGGGAGCCGCCAGTCTCGCCCGGCTGTGCTGCTGGGGCTGCTGGTTTTCCCATGGTCTGCTCGCTCTTTGGCGCTCGGGGATGCCCACAGACAGCGGGACGCTGGTCCCCAGCCGGGCGATGCCTGAACCGAGTGCTGCCCGCGCTGGCCACGGGGCCTCCGGGGCGATGCCCGCTCCCCGAGCCGCGGTGGGATCGGGGGTGGGGT
>NW_020799113.1:17460105-17463478 GCF_003259725.1 Athene cunicularia | reverse complement strand
CCGGCCCGGGGAAAGGGGCAAGGGGAGAAAGGGGGGGGGTGTTCACCTGCGCCGGTGTCTGGGGGGCTGGCGGGGACCCTCCCCTCCACATGGGGCGCAGCGCCGGCATCCCGACCCAGGCTGAAAGGGACAACGGCCAGGGCAGGCGTGCGAAGCCGCTGCCGCCTTAGAGATGCCCTTTGCATCTGAAACCAGACTTTTCAGCTTTGAGCTCAACTTAAAACGGAATCGGTGGCTGGTCCCTTACATGCCCCAAAACCCCAGATCCAAACCTAAAGTATCACAAAGGGCTGTTTCTCCATCCTTTTGCTGGCCCGTGCTACCCAGGGCCAGAAGGTGACCTGGCTGGCAACCTGGTCCCTGACCACGGCCCTGCTGGGTGCCCCTGGGTCTGGGGTGTGACGGAGGGTCAGTGTGGTGCTTCTTGCCGGTCTCGTCCCCGCAGGGCTCGCTGGTTTTCCTGGTGAGCGGGCTGGCGGTGCTGGGCTACGCGGCAGCTCTCAGCGCCCAGCCCACCTACCAGGGGGTCGTCCGGGCGGTGTGTGGGGCAGCAGCAGGGAAGCTCTGCGAGGTCTGCTTCCTCCTCAACCTCTTCATGATCTCCGTGGCTCTCCTCAGGGTGGTGGGTGACCAGCTGGAGAAACGTGAGTTGTTTCCCCTCACCACATTTGGGGCTTGCTTGGGGCTGGCAGCTCATGGGAGCAAGGGGAAGGTGGTCCCATACGGGCTGGGGGCAGTCCCGGGGTTTTCTTGGGACTCCTGAGGTTGTGGGGCTCCCTGGTACATGGTGTAATGCTCCTGACCCCCTTGGGCCACCTTTTGGAGCACAACTGACCCCCCCCACTGCCCTCCACAGTGTGTGACTACCTGTACCCCAACGGGACGCTGAGCGGAGCCCCCCCTCCACCTCCCTGGTATGTGGACCAGCGCTTCACCCTCTCGGCTCTCTGCATCTTCGTCATCTTCCCGCTCTCCGTCCCCAGGGAGATCGGCTTCCAGAAGTACTCCAGGTACCATCTGGGCTAGTGGCCCAGTCCTCAGCACCCTGTACCCCAGACTACCTCCTCCTGGGTCCCTGCAGACCCACAGGACCCCGCTCCCTCCTGGCTGTCAGGGGTCTGCATGCTGATGCTCTCCTATGCCTGGCAGCATCCTGGGCACTCTGGCTGCCTGCTACCTCACCCTCGTCATCATCCTGAAGTACCACCTGCAGGCAGAGAGCCTGGGCTCACCCGAGCCCCCCCAGCCCTCCAGGTAGGGGTGGGGGGGTGTCTTCCCTGCATCCCTCCCACCCTGTCCTCCATGACATTAGTAGCGGCATGAGGCTGGGCTGGAGGCAGTGCCAGGGGTGGGCCTGGGTAGGGGCTGGGGTGAGCTGAGGACAGCACTGGTAGAGAGGTGGGTGGGTGGCAGCCCCCAGCCCCACCTTTCACCTCAGCAATCTCCCCTTCTCCCAAAATCACCAGGCGGGAGGTTCCTATGGTGGCATCCCAGCTTCACTGTTTATGCCACCAAGGTCCCCTCTGCCTCTGGGGGTCTCATGCCCTTTGCTCTGTGCTTCCTCTCCTGCAATGCTACAGGGCCTCCTCCTGGGCCTCCATCTTCAGCGTCATCCCAACCATCTGCTTTGGCTTCCAGGTAGGTCACCCTGGCCCCACTGTCCCCAGCTGCTGGAGTGGTGCTGGCAGCCTCCCACAGTATCCTGAACCATGGGGACACCATCCCTTGCTGGGGGACTGGCAGGAAAGGGGGCCCATGGCTGTCACCAGAGGTGGCTGTGGGGCAGGGCACAAAGCCCTGGGGATGGGGGAGAGTGGGACAGGGTACCCACAGGTGGGAGGGAAGGCACTGGGGGTGAGGGTGTTCCTGCAGGGGACCCAGTGCCGTACCCCCATGCCCTGCAGTGCCACGAGGCCTGCGTGGCCATCTACAGCAGCATGCGCAACCAGAGCTTCTCCCACTGGGTCGCCGTTTCTGTGCTCTCCATGCTCATCTGCCTGCTCATCTACTCCCTCACCGGTAACGCCAGCACTGGAGCCCTTCATCCCTTCCTTGCCCCGAGGGTCCCCTGTCCTTAGGCTCATCCATCCTCCTCGGGGCTCCTCTGTTCTCACCGGCCCGGCTGCCTACCCCCACCTCCCCCCCGGCAGGGATCTATGGTTACCTGACCTTCGGAGAGGCCGTGGCATCCGATGTCCTGATGTCCTACCCAGGGAATGACCCGGTTGTCATAGTTGCCCGCCTGCTCTTTGGTGTCTCCATCGTCACCATCTACCCCATCGTGGTGCTGCTGGGCAGGTGAGGGGGGTGGTGGCGGGCCAGGTGTCACCCCTGGCCAATGTGGCTCCGCTGGGTGCTGTAACCCCCCAACCCCTCTCTAGATCAGTGGTGTGGGACCTGTGGGCACTCCCCAAGCACGGGGCCATGGGGGTGCCCGAGGCACATGAGCGGCGGAGCCGGGTGGCGCTGACGGTCGCCTGGATGGCTGCCACGCTCGCCATTGCCCTCTTTGTCCCGGATATCGGCAAGGTCATTGAGCTCATCGGGGGCATCAGCGCCTTCTTCATCTTCATCTTCCCAGGCAAGATTGGGCAGTGGGAGGAGGGGAGAGGTCACCAGTGCCAAGAACATCGCTGACGCGGGGTGGGGGCTGCGGTGGTGGGTGGCCTGTCTTGGCCCTGGTTTAGGGGTGTAAGGGTGTGATTCTGGGGGGCAAGGCAGTGGGGCCTGGAGGAGGGGTGCAGTGGCTGTGGCCTGAGTCTATGCATTGGTAGCAGGGCTGTGCCTGGTGTGCATGACCGGGACCCGCACCCTTGGGCCACGCAAAAAGTGAGTGTCTGTGGGTTCA
Organism: Athene cunicularia; assembly: GCF_003259725.1. NCBI lineage: Eukaryota > Metazoa > Chordata > Aves > Strigiformes > Strigidae > Athene > Athene cunicularia. The sequence goes on along the minus strand of NW_020799113.1, from coordinate 17,460,630 downwards.
GGGGCAGGGGTAGGGTGCGGGCAGGGTCCCTGGGGGACACCCTGGCCAAGGTGGAAGCCCCACGAGGAGGGAGATTTGGGGCACCTGTAGGCACTGAAAGCAGGAGCACTTGCTGCGGGACACGGGGTCTGCAGTGGGGCTGAAGGGTGGGTATGGAGGGATGTGCCTCGGTATCGGGGATATGCCCAGGCCATGGGGATGTGACTGGGTACTGGTGCTGTGCCTGGGCATCAGTGGTGTGCCTGGATGTCGGTGATGAGGCCAGGCACTGGGGAGTTGCTCAGGTACTGGGGAGTGCCCAGGCAATGGGGTTGTGCCCAGGTACCAGACCCCTTGCAAGGCAGTGGCTACAGGGGAAGGATTGCCCTGGGGTTTGGAGGCACTGGGGCACCTGGTGGGGGCTGGGGTGGGGATCAGGGTGGAGGTCAGAGGGGCATGGTGTCCCAAGTGTCTGTTGTGCCAGGGCAATATCCCCACCACCACTCCTGGCCGGAGAGGTTGGGGCACAGCAGCAGCCCATGCTGG
>NW_020799113.1:17450020-17460055 GCF_003259725.1 Athene cunicularia | reverse complement strand
CAAACCCCCATGCCCCGATGCCTGGTTGCCGGCGGTACCCACTGGAAGCAGTCCCGCTCCCCGGCCACACTCTTCAGGTACTGCTTCAGGGAGCTGCAAAACTCGCCCAGGTGCTTGTGCGACACTGTCATCTCATCCCGCACCAGGAGGAGGTACTGCCGGGTCCCCCAAAACACAGCAGCACGTGAGACCCGAAAAACACAGTGCCCCGTCACCCCCCCCCAGGTCCGATGCCATGCTGCAGGGACACCCCAGCACCCCGTGGGGGGTGGCCGGGCACTCTCACCGTGCAAGCCGTGCTCTCGCTGTCCGACAGCCGCTGGTGCAGGTCAAACCAGAGAGTCTGGGAAAAGAGGGAAAAGCCCTGGGTGGAGGGGGGCTGAGGCTGCGTGTCCCTCCTAGGCCAGGGGGTTTCTGTCCCCAGTGCTTGGAATGACAGGCTGTGCCCTCTTCTCTACTGGGGCCAGTTCTGAGAGCCATTTGCGCCTTCATGCCCCCCTCATGCTCCCAGCACAGCTGACATTCCTGACACCATGTCCTTGCATCAGCCCCAAAACAACTGTCACCTTTTCACCATCCCTGAATTGTCACTGGGGCAGCAGGAGTGGGGGTGCCCATCCCTCCCCAGTGCCACCCAAGCCTTCCCAGCCCCAGGTGCACTGATTTCCTCTGACAACCATGGTATACATTTTTCTGCTCTCAACATTAATGACACCTTTCTGACCCCACGTACATCACCTTTCCCCATCCCCTCCTGCCCTGGATGTGCAAACCAGGAGGATTTCGGAAACATCTCCCACACTGCACCATTTTCTCCTTCAGTCCCTAAATGGAGTAAGATTGTTTCCACCAGAGACGTTGCCTTCTTCCTTACATTTCTTTCTTGTTTAAATAAACTCACAGTTAATTACATTCAATAGCTGCTGTCAGCTCATCAGATGTAATATCCCCCACCACCACCAGCACCCCAGCTCCCACCGTGCATGCCATGACACAGGGATGGGCATGGTCACCTCTTGGTCATGCAGTCTCAACCAGGTCAGGGAGGTGGTGGGGCTGCAGGAACACCCAAGGGGAAGCCCCAAGCATGGAAACACTGGCCCTTACCTTGTCCTCCAGCCTGCCGATCAGCTCAGCCAGCCTGTTGATCTGCCCCTCCAGCCCCTCTGCCTTGGTGTCGGGGGAACCTGTGCAGAGCCAGGAGGCAGTGATGGGGTGAGAGGCATCCCCCAAGACCCTGCTGCTCCCCAGGGAAGTCGAATATACCCTCTGTGCTTCTGCCAGGACTGCAGCTCCCTTCCCTGAGCACCCCAAGCCGCCCTAGGCTGCCAGTGCGGCCGGGAAACGGCTATCACTTACCAGTCTGGAAGCTCTTCCCATGTTCTCTGGGGACCATCCAGCTGGTGGGAGAGTAGCTGGGGACGGGGTTGTCATACCAGGTGTCCATCAGACTGTGGCCAGCCTTGCTGGGGTAGTGCCTGCAACCAGAGAGCACACAGGCTGTCAGGGAGGGCACAGCTAAGCATGTACAGTGTGGCGTGAGCGGCCCTGGCAAGCTGACACAGAAGCACCTTTTTGGCAGCTCTGCTGCCAACACCAAACCCCTTGGAGAGCAGCAGTGTCTGCACCGTGCCCAGGCAGAGCAGGCCTCCCTTCCATACCATCCTTCAGCATCACCCAGCACAGGGAGTGGGTCAGAATTAGACCAATACCAGTGGGCTACTCCCAGCAGCCATCACTTTTCAGTTTACGAAACACTGCAACAGCCCTCCTGGCATCTCCTGCAGTCCTCAGGGATTTTTTTCTGCCCTAGACAGATACTGGCAACACTGGGCATTGGGGTGCCAGCAGCTGTGCCCAGCTGGCTGGCTGCACTTTAGCAGGGCTGGTTTTGCAGACAGATGGCTTTGGTGACTAACTCATGGGAAAAGCTGCTGTCACACGGGCAGCACACAGGCTACCCATGCCCCAGTTGCAGCCTGGCGGCAGCCACAGTTCTAAAGAATGGAGACACATCTACCATAGCATGTCCTCCACCTTGCTTCTTCCTCTGGGGCTACAAAGCCCATTTGGCCTGGCTCATCCTGCAACACTTCTTGGAGAAAAGGAGCATGTGTGTGTGTGAAACGCATGCACATACCCCTGAGATCACTGACCCAGCTCCTTGGTGGCTCCACCAGGCTGCCATTCATTTGAAAGCCAGTGAGTCTGATAAGACCTGCCATCCCCAGAAGGGTTTACAACTGCCATCCGTGTGTAGAGAGATGGGAATGGGTTTTGGGAAAGATGACCCTCTCTCTCCTTCCTCCTCCACCTTTGGGAAGCCTGAGCCTCAGAGGGGGAGGCTGAGCTGCTCAAATGGTTTCCAGAGTTTCCTCCCAGTTAGAGCAACTCCGTGCTGGCTGCTTGCTGATGGATGTGCCCGGGAACCCTGTCTCCTTTTGGTATCTCTTGCCACCTATGCAGCTCATGGATGGAGACAAGAAGCTGAGCACTGGGGAGCCAATGGACACAACACCAGCCAGCACTGTCCCTGCCCTCCTGTCTCTCCCCAGGCACCCGTCTCCCTCCTAAGTGCAGCAGCCATGTGCCCTCTCTACCCTCCCCAACTACCCCGGGCAATTTTGGCTCACTACTTTGGTGCCAAGGGAACAATGTCTGGGCTGCTGTTGTCCCCTAAAATCAGCCAGTGTGGACTTGACCATGCACAAGGGAACGCGACAAGTGGATTCAGTCCTGAAGAACATCCCTGAGATAAGGAAGCAAGAACAGTGATAAAGGTGGCAGGAACATCCCCATTGCTACAGGCTGTGCAATAATCCCACTGCCTGTGCTGAATAATCCCCCATCAATAGGCAGGAAATTAGGCGAGGACAGAGATTTCCTTTTAATCACAATTTAATGAGGTGTCTCAGGCTTGGATGCTCTGCTCTCAAACTTCATTTTACAGCCCTTTATTTTGGTGCTTTTTAGGCCACCTCTTTGTATTCATACGGATGCATGAGATCATTTTTTGTGTGATTTTTGGTTGTTTTTTTTTGAGGGGGGGTTATTATCACCACGAGAAAACAACTACAATACTCCTCATTATGAACTAGGCGCACATGTCAGCAAATAAAAGCCAGCAAAATCTTTCATGGGCCCTAATTGCTCTGTCTGATGTTGGACTTGTTTCTTCCTCATTGTTTCCCAGTAGCTCTTACTTTTTCCATGTATTTTGTACAAGGTTTGCCACAGGCCAGCAGTTTCCTTCCAAAAAGGGGAGAAGAAAGCAAAGTGGGGTGATAAAACCCAGAGCATTCCTCCTAGGAAAGCTAGTGAGATGTCACCAGAGCTGCCCAGGGTCTCTGTGCCCCAGGCACCAACAGCTCCTGTGAGACCAGCCCACTGCTGCCTGTCCCGGGATGCAACTCCTGCTGATGTTAAAAACCAAACCATCAAGACTTGGCTGCAGCAAAGCATTCAGGCACAGCGGCCCCTGCGGTCCCCAGGGGGGAACTGTGATTTTCACTCTCTGTGGTCCACATGCCCTGGCCCCCTCTGCCCACCCATGGCTTGAGGAAGCCAAGGCATCCCCCAGAGATGGCCTCCTGTTCTGCAGGTATGGCAGGAGAGGGACTTGCTTCATGAGCATCTGATAAACGGTTTCCATGGCAACCTGTCCTGGTTACAGCTGGTGACAGAGATACTCCCGGGAGGCAAGTGACACTGTGACACCAAGGGTACCCCTTATATATTAGCCCTGGGAGCACTTGAGAAATCTTGAAATTCTCATCTCCTCTGTCTTCTCCAAGCACAGTAGCACATGACAGGCTGGTAGGATGGGGACAACCCCCTCCTAAGGGACCCAAGGATGGTGGTACCTGTCCCCAGTGCACAAGCGCTTTTCATGTCTGTGAAACCTTTCCCGTTGGGTGTCCCGGCAGGAGGGAGAGCATCCCTGTGCAGGAAACCACCTGCCGCAGGTTGTCCCCAGCACGCCCCAGACACAGCCACCCTGCTGCTGGTGCCCATGTTTTATTCTGGATGTGACCAGTGGCTTTGCTTGGAGAAGCAGCCCCAGTGCACCCAGCTCTGCCCAGCCCTGCCCCAGGGTGCTGCCCCCTTGTTTGCATCTCCCCCCTGCACTGCCGTGGGTGAAGGAGTCAAGAGGCACCCTTAGGGCTGCTGGAGAGTAAGGGACGGGGCAGGACAGAGTGGCAGAGGAAAGCCCCAAGAGCCCTCAGGAAGCTGGGGAGGGAGGCAAAGCAAAAGGCAGCTGCTCGCCCAGCTCCCCTTTGCTCCCGCACACAGCCTCTGCATTTTCCCTCACCCCACAAAAGCATCCTCTGCTTCTCCCTCCACCCCCCTGCACCAAAATCAACCGGGAAGTGGAGAAGAGGGCAGAAGCTTCTGCAGACCTGGCAGGGTTGGTTTGCTCGTCAATGGCATCCACAGCACTCTCCACGGAGCTCAGCAGTGACTGGGTCTGGTTCGCCGTCTCCTTCAGCAGGAAGCGAGTCACAAACTGGTCCACGTTGCTGCCGCTCTCATACACCTGTGAAGGCAGAGAGCGAGCACCGTGAAATGGGTGGCCCTGCATAGTCCCTCCAGCATCCCCCACCCCTGGGACAGATTGAGAGAGGCTGTGATGGGAGGGAGTGTGGGCAGTCAGGCAGTGAGCATTGTTTTATTTACAGATAAATAAAGCAACATAAAGAGGTGATTACACAAAGCCCATAGTTGCTCTCTTTACTGTGATCATAAATTATTATTGCCTTGCAGTGCAAGAGCCAGCGGGTGCAGGTACGAAAAGTGCCCCTCCTGTGCTTTGGATATCCCTACTCTGAGAGCTTCAGCATGTTATTTAGTGCCTCAGTCCACAACAGTATGGCCAACCCAGCGCTAAAGTAAAAGGGTTTTGGGATGATTAACACGGCTCTCACGGGGGAGCCGCAAGCTGAAGATGCCTTCAGTCTAGCAGCAGAAAGCTCTGGCAGTCCCCACCCAGATTCCCTCCAGATCCATGCTGTGACACAAGAGCCTCAACATATTTTGGTGTTAAGAGTTTTCTTTCTGAAGAGGGAAAAAGGAAAGCTCTGGCCATTTGGGGCCAGAGGCAGGATGGAGACAGCCTGGAGCAGGACTGCCTTCAGCAGGAGGCAGGATGCTCCCAGGGAGCTTCATTGGAGGAGGATGAGCTGTTTGAGTGGCAGAAGCTCCGAGGATAACCAAAACCCTCCCAAGACAGAAAACACTTAATAAAATGTTTTAACAGTATGACTGATCTGCTTAAAGCACCCAGGGCCCCTTCCCCAGCACAGGCTTGCTGTGCCCTGCCCATGGCACGGTCCTGCTCCTCCCGCTCCTGCCAACCACCAGCAGAGGTGGACCCTGCACAACTGGACTGACACCAGTACGACTGGACCCACACCGGCACTACCAGTCCACAACTGGCCCAACCAGTCCAACACTGGCCTAACACCACTCCAACCAGTCCAACACCAGCCCAACTGGTCTGACCCCAGCCCAACCAGCCCAAGACCAACCAGGCCACTGGCAACACCAGGTCTGGGCTGATGCTGACCACTCAGCATTGGAGCTAAAAAACTTGCAGTAAAAAAACCCCTCTTCTAAACCCAAAGTCACTAGCATAACCTTTTTCCCAGACTCTTCCCAATCCATCAGTGACTGCTGGGACAGCACGTGGCCCAGGCAAACCCCTGCCAGGCCTGTTCCTGAGTGCGAGCACCTCCTGGCACTGGGCTCCTCCAGGACTCGACTTTTTGGTGCCGTGAGATGGGGATGGATGCTCCTGGCTTCCTGCATGCTGCCAGCAATGACCAAACTCGTGGGGGGCTGGAGTAATCCCAGCACCACCAGTTATCTGAACACGAAGCAGCACAACAAGCTCCCTGAAACAAATTATTCCTGTTTTACGGTGATTAACGAGGGTTATTTCCATGGCAACTGGAGCAGCTTCACAAGAACCTGAAGGGCCTTTATCTCCTGTTTTAAATCATAAAAGAAGAATGAGCTGAAGAAAAACACTTCTAGGAAAACTGTCACAGAGCTGATTTCTCACCCCTGATTTGGAAGGGGAGCATGAGTTTCTTGACAGCTTCTTGAGCATCCAACTAGCACAGCAGTTAATGATTTCCTTTAACACAACAAATTTGCTCCCTTCCCTGTCACAGCCGTGGTGTTTCTGGGGGATGCGCATGACGTGGTGATCATCACTGGATGGTGATGCTGAAGCAAATTTCAGTGCAAAGGGCCATATTCATGGCTTCCTGCAGCTGCTTGCTGTAGCACTGTCGGTGGCAGGGAGGGAGCTGTAAGAAGGGCAGGGATTGACACGATGTGTTGCTCTTTCTCCAGCACACCAGGACAAACGGTGACAGGACCAGCTTAGGGTTTCCATGGGCTGCAGTGGATCTGCACGAGGACCAAGTACTGGGATGCTCTTCAGGTTTGAGGGATGCACTTGGCAGCACACATGGGACCCTGCCACCTTTTGAGCCTTCCTCCAAGTAGGACCATGGTCCCCTCCGCAGACCCAGTGCTCCCCAGCACAGACCAGCACACTCCACCAGCACCACCAACACCTGGGTCAGAGGGAGGAAAGCTGGCAACAGTGCAGGACACAGGGAGACAGGCCAGAAGATCAGGCAGGGGAATGGGGGGATGTCCCTGGCCAGGTATCATCAAAGCCTCAGAAACACAACCGTTAACACTGCGTGAGCAACTCTGAGTTTCACCTTCCTTCATAGCCTGGCAACGTTTGAAAATGAGGTCAGATGGCTTAGAAAACCCCCCTCACTTCTCATTTAACAGTGAGACTCGCAACACCCTGAAAGCCAGCGCAGACAGTGCAGCACTGCTCACCCACATGAATGAGCACGGGACGATGAGCGCAGTGGAGCAGTGTCCCTGTCGGGGCTGCCTCGAGGCTGCCTCTGCCTTGCTGGGGGGAACTGAAGATTGATGTCTCCCTTGCCCTCCCCTTCTGGATTTTGCCTTATTTTACCAGGGAGCAGAGCAGTGGGTGCCATGACACGAGACTCCACAGCCTGCCGGGGCTGGCTGTGCTTCCTTGCCTGCTACGGAGGGGTTTGCTGCTGGGCTTTTTGGACTGGGACACAGGTGCCTTCATGCCAAGCTCAGACATCTCCTGACAAGTCCTGCCCAGTTTTCCCTTGCTCTGTGCAGGCAAGGAGAGTGATAAACAGGCAGCCTGGGACCACGGATGTGCCAGCTGGTGGAGCACTGCACCGGGCCCCCTCCGTGGGAGGCATAGGCACCACCACGAGACAAATAAACAGCAATAGAGCCAAGGGGGTGATGTGAAAACATTTGTTGAGCATTTGGATTGGGGAAAAAAATATTTTAATGCTGTCACAAGGTCACAAATATTCCTGGGTAGCTGGAAGATCTCTGTTCTCCCTGGAAAAATACTCACAACTCGCTCAGAACACGCCATATACACCGTATATATGTGTGTATTCTTGCCAAGCATACATATACACACAGACATACATGTCACATCTGAACAAGTCTGTATAGATGGTGTCTAGATTCACTGTCAAGGTACCTCACCCTTCAGCTTCCTCTGCCAGCAGCTTTGGGAAGAGCACCACACCAGGCCAAATCCTCCCCTTTGCCCAGGCAATTATTTTATCATTTAATACATCTTCTACTATCCACACTGTGGCTAAGGAGAGTGTATTAAATCGATAAATCTCCTTGGCAAAGACATATAATTACATTTGGGATCTGCAACAATTTCTTTTGTGGTTCCCCCCCTCCATGGCTGCTCCTCCCGTGCACGCCCCTGCCTGCAGGCAGCAGCCTGCCCATAATGAAGGTGTAAATATATTAATCAGGCGCTCTATAAACAGGCTCTGCTATAATTACAGATAGGTTTTGATTAACTCTCACACCCAGCCCTGCTCTGATTGCTGGGGATCTGACTGCTGCCTTGGCAGAGGGCGGCTCTTACTGGGGGCTGGGGGCTGTGTTCCTCCTCATGGATTTAATATAGACCTCTGGGCCTCTGGGAGCTGCTGCCGCTAAACATGGAGCTGTGTGCGCTCTTCTGAGTGGCTGATTGGATTATTCTTTTAATTAAGGGTGTGGGTTTTCTGGGACATGATTTGCCCTGCCGAGCATGGGGGCTGGATGCAAGCACGGGGCTGGCCAGAGTTGGGGGCTGCACCTGGGCCCCCATGCCCTGAGACCCCCACAGCTGCTCCAAGCACTACTGCACCGCAAAGAGACAGTAATTCCCCATTAATGTCCCTTTCCAGCGAGATCTGCAACACCCCTGTCTTGTCGTTTTCTCCTCTGATAGTCATCCAAACCACGTACCACATCCTCCCAGGAAGTTCCAAGCCCATCGACTGATTTCACACCCGCTCCATGCTCTTTATGCCACCCTCAAAGAGTGCACCACCATTTTTCCATTTCAATCCATATATCAAATAAATGGGGTAACATGCTGCTATTTACCTCCACTTTTCTGCTGCTCTCCAAGACTCTATAGTCTGTCTCCTGCAAATGCCACCAATTTCCCGATCAACCCTTCCCATGCCCGGTGTGAACAGATCGCTCTCCCTAGCACAGGAACCTGAGCCTTTTGGAAAACCATATTTATGAAGGTGCATGCAGGCTATGAACGGATGTGTAGTTAAATGTCGTGATTTTATTACCTAACTACAGCCTATAATCTTGGTCCAGCTTTAGGAAAAATCATACAGGTGTTTCCCATGTTCATTTAAATCCCCTTAACTCCCGGCATCTGGATTTGCTGGACAGATGGATGTTGGGTACAAAGCTACAACAGCCAATGTTGGAATACTGAGATGTCCAGGAAGATTGGATGCTTTTTGGCAGGCCAGTAAATCCAATAGCTCTGAAATTAAAGCAACAGTTCCCTACCCCTTCCTCACTTAACTAACTCTGGTCATTTGCCAACCCATCTGTGACATTTGCTCTCACAAGCTGGTTCTGAAATGCATGTGCTCAGAGGCTTTTCAGCAATCCCTCAGGCTCTCCTCTAGCAAATGTCTTATTTGGCATAGCAAAACCAAGTTATTAAGAAGACCAGCTTCAAAGGAAACCTTCCCATTGTCTTAATAAAACATTTGTCAGTCTGTTCTAGGGAGATTTAATGAGGTTTGGTCTTATTAATTCCATCCTGAAGAGTTATTTCTTCCTCACTTCGCTTGAGAAGTTAAAATATTTATGGAGATAATATAATAATTGCTGCTCAATGAAGCCACTTTGTCCCAGAAGCTCTTGGAGAGGTGCATCTCCAAGCCTGCTCTTTTCCATTCAGCTAGTCCACTAGTTCAAAGCTAGAAAGACTTTGGCATCTGTGCTGGCTTTGAGTGGTGAGGTTTTTGGTAGAGGGGGAGGGGGCTACAGCAGTGGCCCCTGTGAGAAGCTTCTTGAAGGTCTCCTGGCTCTAAGTCAGACCCGCCTCTGGCCAAGGCCGAGCCAATTAGCGATGGTGGCCACAACTCTGTGATAACATATTTAAGAAGAGGAACCTGAGAGGGACTTGGGACTTTGAGGATGAGCTATGAGAAGGACACCTGTGCAAACACCCAGGTCAGTGGAAGGAAGGAGGAGGAAGGGGGGGAGGTGCCCCAGAGCATGGAGCCCCCTTGCAGCCTGTGGTGAGATGGCAGGGCCGCCCCCCATGGGGGTGACTGGGGGAGCAGAGATTCACCTGGGGCCTGTGCAGGACCATGTGGGAAGAAGAAGCCCCTGCTGTTGTAGTTTGGCACTGGGAGGACTGCAATACGTGGGGGTGACCCATGCTGGAGAATCTCAAGAGGAATGCATCCTGTGGGGAGGACTGTCTCCTGTGAGAGGGATGCCACGTGGAGCCGGGATGAACGCAGAAGAGTGCTTCCCCCCCTCTTTCAGGAAGAAGCGTCAGACTGACTGCACTCCCCATCCCCTCCCCTGTGCCCCTTGGGGAAGGAGGTAGAGATATCAGGAGCAAAACTGAACCCAGGAAGAAGAAGGGGCGGGGGGCGGGGGCTG
>NW_020799113.1:17378155-17449970 GCF_003259725.1 Athene cunicularia | reverse complement strand
GGGGGGAGGTGGTTTTAAGATGTGGTAACACTTCTCACAGTCTCATTCTGTGTGTTGTGTTTTGAATTAAAGTGATACCTTCTTTTTTCTTCCCCTAACGAGCCCTGTCTTTTGCCTGTGACCATACGAGTGAGCAACCCTCTCTGTCCTTATCTTGATTCCTGAGCCTTTTGATTCATTTTTCTCCTTCCCAGCGCTGGGGGAAAAGGGGTGAGTGAATGGCTGCGTGGTGCTCAGTTGTCCTTTGGGCTCAAACCACAGCAGCATCATAGATACTAGCCTGCTGCAGTGTTTTGCTGGCAAGCCTTGGTTGAGGAAGGAGCATGGTGGCCACCAAAGAAGCAGAAGAGGATGAAAAAAACCATCTTTCCCTGTGCTACATCGCCAGCCACCTCGCCTTTATGTCTGCTGCTGCAAATATACGGCTGCACACATCTGCAGCAAGGAGCCAATGTAAAAGCCTGATTGAAAAGATGGCCGTGAGATTTCTGCAGGAGACAGCTCTCAGGAGAGCCTCAGTAAGTGTCACCATTTAACAAACCAGGGCATGAGCCAGAGACATTGAAGAATGAGAGAAGGAAGGGGTGGGAAAAGGACAACTTGCTTTAGCCATAGGTAATTAGGGAAATATTGCCAGTGCTGGTTTGTCTGGTCAGCCAGCCAAGGTCCAAGCCCCAAATCCCACCCCCCTCTTCACATCACAGGCTTTTTATGTGCCTGTCATGCACCTTCCCATGCACAGTCAGTGCACATATTGGGGCACAGCCTGCTCAACACCCTGCCACAGCTCTTTCACCTTTCCATTTCCATATGCACCTGCCCCAAATCTGCCCAAATTCTGGCACAGGTTAATGAAAACACCGTTGGGATGTGTTACCTGTGCAAATTACAGCTGGGATTTTGGTGCCATTGAGTGCTTGGATTTACCAACACCAGCATCGAGCATCCCTCACTGGGCATTGCAAAGTGATGCCTAAACCTAGAGTCTCACGGTCATGTTCCTGGGGGTATCAAATGACTGACAAAGGAGATTTTCAATGTTGTTGAGCATCTCAAAGCTTCTTTGCTGGCATTTTTAAAGGTCACTATTGAGCTCATTAAGACTACAGGATGTAAAATATAAATGATTCTGCGCCACCCACAGACTTGGAGACACCCCCCCCGTGACAACCTCACCCTTCCCCTTTGCCTTGCAGCATTACAGTCTGACCAGCGAGGCTTTCCAGCACTGGTTTTCAGCAAGATTGGCCAAATTGGCTGACATTTACCAAGCCTGAGGACATAGATGGCTTCTCCAGTTTTTATCAACTCCAACCACGGCCAAAGCACACCCACAGAGCAATGGCACTGAACCAAGGAGGCTTTTCAAATGGAAACCAAAGCCAATTCTGTTTCACCCACACTTTTCCTCCAGTTAAAAAAAAAAACAAAACAAAAAACATCCCAACAACAAACCTATTGCCATGCCACGAAACACCCCTGTCAAACCTCATCCCAGGATGATGGAGAGGTTATCTTCCACCCACTCACCCCTTTAAAAACCAGGCATGTGTTGTGCTGTAACCTCCGAGTGGCTGATTTAAATTCGTTGCTCATAATTGCCTGTTTTCTACCAAGAGTTATTTTCTTATAATTAGAATAACACTCAGACCTATCTCTTGCTCCTTTCTCTCTCCCTGACTCTTAAATCCCTTCAAAAGTGGAGACCAAAAACTGATTGCCTGGCACATAATCAGTAGAAGAAACCTGAAGAGAACAGACACTTAAATAGTTGATAAATGAAAGCATTAACATATGAAAGACCCTCAGCCTTCCTGAACGGCTCTAAAAAAACAAATGAGACACCTGTTCAGATTAAAAAAAAAATGGCAATGGCATCACATGGGTCTTTTGCTATAAAATTTTCCTTTCACAAATCTCAATGTCGGACCCTTCTCAGATCATGTTTGCACTGTTTGATCCTGAAGATTTCCTGACATGGACCCTTCCCAATCAATTTATCACAGGACATTCCTCTTCTCATTATTAGAAAATCTTGCTGCAATATAATCCTACCATTTCTCATTGCAGCCACAGGGATGTGAAGGACAGGTAACTGTTGGCCCATGTATGTGCTATACAGCACAACCCTGAGGTCCCCTACGGATCAAGAGGCATATGGCACTTCTGTACCGTGGCCACTTAGAGCAGGCAAAGAACTGACTTGGAAACAAAGCATGGCCTCCTCCTTCTGAACACCCTGGCTATAATTAGTCTTTCCCTTCAAGCAAGTTCCTAATTAGCTGTATTTAGTATCCACAAGGCAGTAAAATAATACATACTTTATTTCAGTTTTCCAAGGGAAGTACAGATTTTGTTTTCCAAACAGGACCTACTCAAAAGACCCTGCAGATGTAACAACGTGGGATGGTCAAGCTGCTGAAGACTCTGCCTGGTTGTGCCAGCTGGTTATGCATTGACTTGGTCCCCGCTTTTCCTTTCTGTGACTCCTTCAAAGCTGCTCTCGGGCTATTTGGCAAGACCACAACATTGATGTCTGGTGAATTTATTCCCCTCACCATACAATTTATCTAATTTCAGGAGCAATAGCCTTAAAACAAGACGGAGGATGAGGAAAACCATATCCTACAGGAGGTCCATGAGAGCTGGAGCCAGGGCGGCATGAGCAGGACCTCCAGAGAAGATGCTCTTTCTTGTCAGAGTGAGAGGAGGAACATGAATTTTGCAGCGACAGACAAGCAGAAGAGCAGTGAATAAACATCTTTGTCTAAAAATAAGCTCCAAGAGAGACCTTCCTAAGACTCATCTCCCTGCCAGCCCCGCTGTGCTCCCCGGCAGTCTGGCAGCCCAGCTGGATCTCATGCACAGCCCTGCGGGGCTGACAAGGAAATCACTCCGGATGGCACTGCACAGAGAATTGGCTTTCTGGTCTGGAGCCTGAACAGAAAAGTTGGGAAAAATTCAGTTCTTGCAGAACTGGAAGAGCACTTTTTGTTTTAAATTGCAATGCAATATTTTCTTAATTTCAGAGAAGACTTGCAGAAATATTTCTGAGAAGCTAAACAAACAAATATGCCTTGTTTCATTTTAGATTATTATTGAACTATAAAGTTCCATAACTTCTCCAGAAATCCACATTATTTTTTGGCTATAGAAATTGATACTGAAATTGTTCATAAATGTATCATTAAAAATATGTGGAAAGATGACTTTACCAATTCACCACCCCATCGCCACTCCTTTCTTTGTTCAGTCAAAACCATTCACTGTGAAATCATCTTCAACTGCGTTATAGGAGTGTTTCAAAGCTGGAGGTTCATCATAAAAAGACCCATCCAAGAAAGGGGCAAAAAAGCAGCTAATAATCCCTAAGACAACTCCTTCCCCATCAGGGCAGGTCTCCATGCTGCAAAGGTGAGGATGGATGATGATCTGAGCCCCACAGAAAAGGCAAACCAAACATCCTGACCCTTAAAAAGAACCAAATGCTTCCAAGGGGTAAGATGATGACAAGGTGTGCAGGAACCCCTGGGGTTCAGCCAGGCACAGAGTACCAGGAGATAAGCTGTTCTCGTGTTCAGCAGCAAGGAAGCCAGAGAAACGCTTCTCCAAAGGACAGCCTGATGTGCAGTAGGGTATGAATTTGCCCTGGAGGAAAGATGGAGAAACATGTGCTGCACTGCAGTGGTACCCCATGGGCTTCAAGCCCAGACCAGGAAACCTCAGCTGAAGCTCACATAACCATCATAGCTCAGTGCAAGCCAAGTTGGGGCAAGATCACGATGTCTATGAGAAGTCCTGAGCTGTTCATGATGTTTGGGCTTGGGACAACCCAGAGCTCTCACACCCTGTCACAGGCCAGTCTCCTGCCACAACAAAGCTCTGCTGCAGGAGCCTCAGATGACCTCGGTATGAACACCAAGTTTGTTCAGCAGAGCAGGAGAAAACCTGCTCAAGTAAAATGAAAGGACAAGATAAAGGCTTAGCTGGAGGGTGGGAGGAAAAGATTATTTTTAAGGATTATGTCTACTGACTATTATATCTCGAGGTGTCATCATTCAAAAAAGAGCAATACCATATTTGGCAAGCTTAATTTTGGCAGGTAAGAATGCAAATGAGAACATTCTATATTGCTGTTCTGGACTGTGCTGTAAAACAAAAAAAAAAACCCATCCATCATTTTTAGCAGCCAAGACTGGTGGCAGATGGTGCTTGCTCTGGGGCTGTAGCTGAGCTGCTCAAACAAACACTCCTTTGCAGGTGTCTGAACGCTGAGGGAGACCCATGGCCACACCGGCACCAGCAGCGGGGAGAGGAGGTTTGCTGCAGCAGCTCCCGTCGAGCCCCAGGAGCCCAGTATCTCCTGTTCACTGTGATGACGTGTCATAAGGCAGAGACAAGAAGGTTGAATTGCAGCTGGAACAATTAAACTCACAAATAACATATGCAAACTTATTCACCTGTATGTATGTACCCCTGAGCTCCCTAGTGCTGCTGGAGCATCAGAAGTTGGTATTGAAGGTCACTACACTCCGTTTTTCCTTTATAATTTACATATTCTCTCATCTAAATAATGATTCTCAGGAGGGAAAATGTGTTTGCAGTTAGTTTGGGTACAGTGGCTGTTCGTACGACACATGTGTAGTATTTGGCACCCTGACATGAGAAAGCTCTCAAGGGGTGTGTGATGTGTGATCGCTTTTGGTCACATTTCCTCTTCAGGTCCATTAAATCCCAAAAAAGGATTTGGGCAAGTGATAGACTAGCAGTAGAGCTGGCAGCAAACAAAGAATAAAACACTGTCTTTCACGTCTCCCCTTGCTCCCCCTCCAGGACTGCAGGTGATACTGAACATCAAGCAGAGGGAGGTCCAGGACCACCTCTAGGTCCTCAGGCCTCCTCCATAAATGCCTCCTGCTGCCCCTCACTCCTTCTTGAAGCCAGTCTCTGAATGCCCCCTACTTTGTCAGCACACCCCTCCCCTGCTCTGCTCTCCCCATTCCTGGCCCTTGCCGAGGCAGAGCGGCGCAGCCTTTCCTTGTACCATGTTCATGAGCACCAGAGAGATCAGCTCCGTTTCATTCCAGTATGTGCATGGGGGGGTTGTTGGAATTTCAGCTCCAATTCTGGGCAGTTTTGCTTTCCAAGCACTCCCCTTCCAGCTGGGACAGGGCACACACCAAGGACGGTCATCAGTGCTTTGTGGAACTGCCTGGTGCCCAACAGGAGCATCTCCAGGATGGAACCATCTGACCTTAAATCTGAGCTGCTTCATCCTTGAGGGTGTCCCTCACTCAACATTTTTGGGACTTCTTTGCAGCTTACTTTTAAAGTTTGCCTCACCACTAAAGGTCAGCCTTGCTAATGTTTCCATGCTCAGTGCTGCAAAATATTTATTTGGCAAAAGACAGAACAACCCCAGTGTGGCACATGATGGAAGCTTCTCAGGTTCAACCACAAAATGTGCTTTTTTTAGCAAGATAAAGCACATTTCCCAGAGGTGTGTGGGTGAGGGTTTTTTCAGTGGTAACCAGCACCCCAGAACCAACTCCCTAGGCACTGTCACCCCTTCCCCTGTCCCTGCCCCCCCCGAGGCTGGCAGGTATGGTGGAGGCATCGGGTGGGCACCGTCCCACAGCGGGCAGCGTGAGGCAGGGGATCAGTAACTGAACAGGAGGGACAGGATCTGCTTGGCTCTGGTCCCCCAGATCCCACCATATGCCCCCCACACCTTTCTGCACCAGACACACAAACCATGTTCTTCCCAGTCACGTTGGTTTTGATATCTGCCAACTGCACTATAAAACAGTAAATGAGAATTATATAAGAACATCTCCTGCTGTCAGGTTTGGGGGTTTTTTTTAGATCCTGAAAGTTCATTTCCTTTCTCTACAATTTAACTTTGCATTTCCCATCATCACTGGCAGTCATTTCAACATGGCACGGACATCACTGTATTGGAAAATAATTACAATGACAGATTTTGTTTTGCTGTATGAGACCTTCCACTATTGAATCTAATTACTGCTGATACTTTATGAGCTCCTCCAGCATGAGATAATTGCTGCTTTCTCTTTTTAGGAGCAAGAAATAATCAGTTGTCTTTTAAGGTGAGAAATATAAACAGCAATTAAATATCACAGCTATCCAGCCCTTCTCATCAGCAGGCACCTCTCCTCAGAGAACCAACACAGAAGGTTAGACTTCATTTGTCATTTGCACCAAATACTTGTTTTAATGGAGGTGAGAGGGAGGGAATAAGGAACTCTCTCAAATGATCAATAATTTTCTCCAGATGATGAAATACTTATTTTAATATAGAGAAGCAGCAGCATCTCACAAGCAAAGCAGTGTGGTTACAAGTCACAGTGCTCAGTATCAGCACCAAGCCCTTTGCAGGGTCTGGCCTCGGGGAAAAGCTTCAGAGACAGCAACAGGCTGGAGCATTGGGGGGCACAAAACCACACTTGGATCCTACCAAAACCTTCTGCTTTGGCAGTCTTTTCCCTGATCCAGTGTTTCTAAATATATATTTATATGTACATATCTCCTAAACATCATGACATCAGCATGGGGCCCTTGGTTACAGCATCACAAGCGGAGGAGATGGAGCAGAAGACCTTTATGTGGGGACTCATCAGACAAGTGGAAGCTCACACCAGGTTTTGCAGTCCTGGGATGGATCTTGTCACTGAGGCTGAAGCCTTATCCTGTGGTGTGGTCCCAGGCCTGGAGCAAATAAAACACCCCTGCCACATCCTCCAGGCTGGGGTGGGGTGTGGGAACACACATCAGCTGGAAGCTGGTGAGAAGACCTCAGCCAGACTATTTTATCAGTTCAGATCATAAGAAGCCACCTTATGACACTCTGTTTTAGCAGTCCTGACACTAAAACCAGAAAGTCTAGTAAACAAAAACTTTTTGTTTGCTTGTTTCAGGGAAAATATATAGAGAAAAAACCTCACATTTCAAAAAAAAAGCACTAATGGTTTGCACTCAGGAAAAACTTCTGATGCTGCCTGGAAGTCTGTCCTATGTGGACACTGGAGATGACTTTCTCTACTACCTACAACAGCTTATTTTATGGTCTGGCTTTGGCTTTGTTTGTTGTTTTTTTTCCCTTCAGCTCTTTATTTGAACAAAGCACCTGTGTTTGAATAATTCACTGAAGTTTGTACCACTTTGTTCACAAAATCACAGCAGGGAGCGATGTTTTTAATTAAATACTTCTTTGCCAGCTCCTCTCTGTGAAGGAGTCTTGCTCCATTTGCTCGCTTGGCCAAAATTTTGCTAGACTGATAAGAGCAACACACCCCACAGGCTGGTAAAATGAGGGGATTAGGGGATGCTGGGATGGCACCCCTTCGTCTGGCTTTAGCCATCTAGAAAGGAAATGTCTGCATTTGACATGAAGAGTGTTGTGATCCTTCAGCGTCACAGGAGGAAGACGCCTCCAGTGCTCTGGATCTCACCAGTTCCCTCCATAAGATCATAATAGAGGTGACCAGCTCAGGTTTAGGTAAATAACCTTTACTCATTGCAGTTGAGGCAGGTGGATCCTGCCACAAGTTGCTGAATCAAAGAGGGAGAAAGATGCTCATCTTATGAAGGCAATGGATGGTGATTATGAATAACCATCCTGCTTTTGCTGCAAATTTCTTATGCATGGTAAGAAATGCCTCAGATGCCCAATTCATAAACAGGGAATAAGCCATCCTCCTCTTGCAAAATACTGGAGGATATATATATCACATATATTAACCTCACATTTGAAAAGCAATGGTGGAAGGCATCACAAATAGCAAGTTGGAGTGAATTACTGAGATATCTACTAGTATGTTAACATGTATTTAAAATACATAGCTGGTAAATCTGACTGCCAGAAAATTTGCTATAATAATAATGAATATAAATGAAGTATGAACAGACTCAGCAACTTAATTGGAAAAAAAAAAAACCTATTATTGTTGTCCTCGGTATTTTTACCCTCTCATAATGTTGATAAAAACTTCACAAACACTTCAGACAGGTCAGTGCTTGGACAGACTTTTGCCTCTAGTTTATTATGGCAAGACATCAACATGTGAAACATGTGGCTTCACTTTCTATGTTGTCCTTCTCACAAACATTAAAAAGGATGGATTTCGATCAAGCGAAGAAATCAGGCTCTTTACTCAGCAACTAGGGGGGAGAGAAATTTGCTGTTTCCCATTCTAACTCCTACAACTTCTTATCATTACCACATCTTTAATGTGGAGTAATTTGAGTTTCTCCTTTAGCTTCAAAGATAAATGGAAGGGAGATTTCAATTTGGATTACTCGGAGGAGGGCTGCAGTTGAATTGGGAGTTCCTTACAGGTGCTTGGAAAAAGCAAAACCTTCCTCCTTGGCTTGGTCCTCAGTGCACCACATAACTGCTCACCAGTGAAGAGGAAGACTACTTTTCTCTCGTAACATAAAAGAATGATGCAAATACCACTGAAAGTAGAAATGGGAGAAGGATCGATTATCCTGAGGTAATAAATATCACCACTACAGCCCATTTACTTTATTAAGTGGTATAAAAAGGACAGACAAATGGTTTCAAAGAAACAAGAGCTCTATAAACACTTCTGGTAAGACACCAAATGAATGGTGCACCTCTCAGCGGGGATGTTTATCTGGTACATGAGTTCAGATTTTCTATTCACAGTATTCATAAATAAACTTCAATATGTTTCTTGATCAGTGTCACTGTCCAGTAGCCCATTATTAACAGTATCATTAAGGTACATGGTGTATTTTTTAAGAAACTACACATATAAAGTAGGACATTATGTCTCAGTTTTGGCACCTGCATGATTCCCCTGTAGTCCTTCAAACACACAGCCCTCTAGTTTCTAAGACAGCAGCTGCACAGACGAGTGACCATATTTCTGTAACTCTGGATGCTTTCCAACATGGAAGCTGTACTTAATGGCATCTCTATAATACGATGTTTCCAGAAGTATTTCCAACAACTCTAATAAGAGCTCATGCATTCAAAATCCCACCTAAGAGCCCCCAAGACATCTGAAGACAATTTGTCTGAAGACTCCCTTGTCTGAAGACAAGTGGAGCACCTTCATACTCAGGCAACCAGAGAGTAAACCATGGCACAGCCAAGACTGCCTGTCAGACTGAGGTGCTCTGCAACAAAGCTTCCATGCCACCATCTACTGTACATGACGTTGGCACCTTGGTCACAATCTGGCCAAGATTTTCAAGATTAATCTGCTGTTAACACATAACAAATCCACTGTTGTCATGTTGCTGTGACAATCCACTTACCACACAAATGCAACAGCACGAGGAGACAACGCTGCTGAACAGGGTAAAGTCCTTCAGATTTAGATGCTCTGTTAATGTAACATTTGCACTGTTTGCTGTGAGCCCATGGAGGATAAGGCACAGGTAAGGCGGACTCACCCGCTTGGTGTAGTCCATTGCCTTCAGGATGGAAAGGTTCAGCGTCTCCAGTGAGGCCAAGACATCTTCGTAGTCTCCCATATGGTCAGCAAAATAGTCTGGGAAAACCAAGAGGGACACGATGGGAATTGTTGATGTAACTTAACACTTCAAGGTTTGACACCGCAAGGTTTATTCATTGGTGAGAAGAAAAACATGAGAGGGTGGTTTTAGGCATATTTTTATATTCTATATCTTGAGACAAAGTCACAGCTTGTCCTGCAGGGATGGGAAGTGATGAAATTCTTAGGACCATTGCAAAAAAGAGATGTAAGGCACAGTAGCTCCCACTGAAAATAACTTAGCAGGTGCTTTATTTCCATCCCCACTTCTGCATTTGACCGTATTTTGGCTCTTTTCCTTCTATTGCCAACATGGAGGGAGAAGTCTCAAAAGAAATCCCCTTTCCACTCCCTTGACAGTCTTTACCACTCAAAGCACCCAAATACCTGCCAGGTTCACCGCAATTTATATGGGCTAAGACTGGCCTTACATCTTTTCCTACATTCCCATCACATTTGCACCTCAGCCCACAATCACAGGTTGCACAGGCTTCTGAGAGCAAAATACACCCCAAAAGGAAGAAAACGGAGCTGCAAGCTGGGCCCAAAAGCACATGTTCTCCACAGAGATGGAGTCCACACTTTCTCTGTGCCATCCTCATCCCTCCCGAGGGGGGGGTGATCCCATGGAGTGATCCATGCCAGGCTGCACAGCAGCTCTGGCAGCAGCCACCCTCAATCTCAGCCACTCTTCACTGATGTAAAATACAGCCAAAATTGGTGTGTCCCCAAGCAGCCCATGACTCCATGTCCCCTGTGAGCCCTGGTACGGTTTTGTGCGTGAGCTACAGAGTCCTGAAATAGGCCATTCACAACAGAAACAGCGAGATGTGAAGCGCGGCAGCAAGGCATGCAGTGAATTTGCAGCGTAGATGCAAAGTTACCCAGTTTCTGGGTGATTGACATAGACTACAGCTAAAAGCTGTTCCTTAAAAGCCACCAGTGCTGTTCCTTAGTGCTAAGACACGAAGCTTCACACCGAGGTGACATCTCTGCGGAATACAAGAAGACATAAACTCCAGGAAACAATCCCACTAATTAGGTTCTCTTGGCTTAATTAGAAGTGCCTATAGCTATTTACAGCCTGTGAACATATCCAAAGGGAAGAAGATTTTGGCAGAAACTGGAATGTCACAGCATGATTGACAGCAGCTGTTTGCTGTTCCATGATAAACCAAACAGCTTGTTCTCACTGCAGCATATTTACTTGTGTTATTCTTCTTATCATTACTTTACTTGGGAAAGAAAAACTGAGCAAATCTTTAAAGGTAAAGAAAAACTATTTTTATAAGTCTCAAAATAAAAAGCTGAACCCATACATTTCAGGAGAAATGAGCTACTGTGGGCAAAGCACAGCCCTCCAGACCAAGGAGTACCTGGGAGGAGAACAGCGTTGACTTAACCGAAGTATTCAGTGCTACCATTTCAATCTTATTTATTCACATGAACATCTGAGATCAGCTCTTCCTATCCTGCATGGTTCTTGCTGATGGTTCCTACACGTCTGTGGACAACAGTGGAATCAGCGCCCAGGAGATGAGCCCCGTTGAACCTAGGGCTGGTGTGGGAAGAGGTGGGTGCCCCCCACCCAATGTTTCCCCAGCAAAGCCATTGCCCACCAGCTCAGTAGTCTGCCCTGGGTCACTGTGCATCTCCCATTTCTAGAGCACATCTCAGCTGGCCGGGCAGCTTGTTCCATTGCATGTGATGTCAGTGTGCTTCATTTAATCTGAAGGGTGGTAGGTACAATTTGGTAGCTGTACATGCATTTTCTGGGTATATTAATCATTGCAAGCTGTCTTATGACTGGGAGCTCCTCTGGGGGTGAGGGGCTACACAGTCACATTTAAGTCAGCCTAGGTGCTGGTGACTGTTGTGTTAGTTGGCAAAGAAAAAAAAAAACAACAGAACTTTGTAAGATACTAGCTGATACAGATTAAGCCATATAAAATTTCTCATATAAGCTGCAGGGATCAAGAAATCCCTTTTAAGATGCTCTCAACTTCCTGCAACATGCAACCCGTTTCAAGAGAGAGACCACAGCTTCCATTTAGCCAAAATGAGGTTTTATATTTAAACTAACACTTAGAAGAGTAGCAAGCAAATAATAAATTGCAGGCAAGGGCAGGTATTCAGCAGATAATGGATCTAGGCAGGATCTCGTGCTGATCAATCCTTCCCCCAGCTTCCCACAGGAGCTGATGGCTTTATCTCCCTCCTCTCCTGGCAGCTTTGCCCCTCTGAGAGAGGCAGTGAGGTGGGATCATGCTGAGTGACAGCCATGTGATTTTCTGATTTTATCAGACTGATGGAGGAAACAGAGTGGGGTCAAGCAGTGACATTACTACCCTTGCATTTCCTGGTAAAGTTGATAGCACAGGCTGTGAGGGTTTGGTTTCTTGGGTCAGCTGGCAAGGACACCTAATGCAATAAGAAAGGAGTGATGGGAACAAGCCCACCCTATTGTCAGCAAACCAAAAGGATTTTATGGAAGATTTAGATTCTTGTGTACCAAAACAACAAGAAGTGAGGATAACTAGCTAAAAGTGTGCTGCAGGCTTGAATGCTCAAAATCCTGCTGCATGCTGTGGTGAGAAGGGCAGAGTGTTGGCAGGGGCTAAGTACACTGGGAGGAGCAAAACCCTAGGCAGACCCGGCAGGCTCTGATGGACAGAAAGGTCTTAAAGGTGTTGGGAGTAACAAATAACTGTCTGGTGCTGGCACAGGCACCCCAGCAAGCCCCTTTCTGGCTCAGCCATACCTCTGAAGGCTGTAATTAGTGGCAAAGCGATGACGGTAAATGATGAGGGCCTGCTGAGATGGCTTCATGTGTTCTTCAGCGTCCTGGCATGGGAGGGGAGGAGAAGAGGTGGATCAGCTCTCTGCAAGGCCACCTACCTCTGTCTCCCCATCTCCTCCCAAAAAGCTGGGGCACAGGAAACATTTCCCAATAACACATGTCCATGGAAAAATACACCCAAGTGAGCAGCAGGAGCCCTGTGTCGTCACCTATCGAGGCAAAGCCCTTCAGAAATCCTGTCAGGAAATACACCCTTTCTGGTCAAGGTGTGGGACAAAACACTATCAGAGATTTTTTTTTCAGCTTTTAATTTCTGCAAGCTGTGGGAGGTATAGCAGAGGTGGTGTACACCTTAGGCAGCCTGCTGGGAAACACTAAGGTTTGCCTAAGGAGAAACATATTATGGGTACTGCAGAGGGATACTGCTTTATTGTACTTCAGAGTGGAGCTGGAAGCCACGACACTGCCAGAAATTAAACTCTGCTTGTCACTGAATGGGACCATGTGCTCCGCTCAGCTCTGACCCCGTCTGTGTTGCAAGAAAATGAAGAAAAGCTTTGCCAGTTTTCCTGTGGACTAAGGGATGAAGCAGCATAAGTGCTGAGAACCCCCAGCTCCGCAGCGGCCACGGCACCACCAGCTTTGTAACAGGTTTCACACATCCTTTGAAAGCACACATGCACGTAGCAACTGCGCTTGTCCTGAGAGAGGAACCACACTCACCACACAGCTCCTTGGTGTCCACGTTGCTGGAAGAGGGGGAGGACGAGGCAGGGGAGGAAGCAGGAAAAAAAAAGAGAAAGAAGATTTTAATGTAAAGGACAAAGGATACACTTAGGATTTCTGCAGGCTTAATGCCAGACACCTGCCCCCTCAGCATCCCCCTGCCACTGGTGGGGACAGCCTAAGGAGAAGGCAATGGTTGGTGCCACTCAGGGCATCCACACACCTCTGCATCTTCAGCATTCACGCAGCTGGGACAAGTTCACACGTTATTTTGGCTTTTCCCTGAGGGGAACCTGTGCGTCCCCCCCAAGGGTGGACCTGTGTCTATGGGGGACTCTGTACCCACTTGTCACAGTAACTCCTCTGCCTTCCTCCCAAATATCTACCCCAGTGAGGCACCCGGTGTGGAACAGGAATCTGTTTGCTCCCATTTGCTTGGAATAAAAATTTGCAAAATTTACTTTCCTAGAGGAATCAGTTCTCCCAGTTCTGCTGCTGCAAAGAATCCATGGGGCTGTGCACAGTTCCTGCCCAGGACTCCCTCTGGACAAAACTGCACAATTACTTCTTAATACAGGAACATTTAGTTCGTGTAATGAAATCTCAACAGACAATCTGCTCAGGAAATAAAGGTTGCTGCTAATCTCTTTGTGCCTCAGATTCCCACACAATTATTAGTGCCATTCAAGCACTGGAATGATCTCTTAATATAATTATATTTTACCAATCCACTGATGTCCTGGAAAGCTATTTCTTTAACTAAACTCATCCCTTCTCTGTCTGACCTGTCAACATAAGTGAATTAAGGAAAGAAATGTTTTCAATACTGCTTTTGTTAGCGGCATCCTCCTGCAGCCCTGCCCCAGACTCCAAAATCCTCCTGAGCACTTGCTTGTGCCCTGACCGACAGGTCTGCTCCAAGCTCACCGGACCTGGGCTCTTCCCTCCCTCCGTGACCTGAAGCTTTCATTCACTGCTGGCCCTCTCTTGGGATGAGACATCCTTCAGCCAGGATGATGTACGATGGGAAAGCATTAATTTGGGACTGCTCTTCGCCACCAAGGCCACACTTGAACCCTGTCACTGAGGATTCACAACACAAAGCACAGTGCCTTTGCAGCAAGCTGAAGTACCCAGGAAAATCTCATCTCTGCTGAAATCTTTTGCCGTCCTCTGCAGCAGGCTCAAGCATTCAAGTGAGCAGAGCAGCCTCACTGGGCTGTGTGTGACAGTGGAACAGGGCACAGGCTGCATTTCCCACTCAGATAGTGTTATCAAGAGAGCTTCTGCCTTAGCAGAGAGACTAATATAGGAAATTTTTTTCTTTCTATTTAGGCTCTGCCAAATCTGAGGAGAGGCAAGTTCCTGCAGCTCAGAGACCCTGCCGGCCTCTCACTAGATGCATTTCATCCCCTAGGTGCAATAGCCAGGTGCATGACAGCCATGTAGAAACACAAGTGTGTGCTAGTGATATCTGGGGAGGAAATTCCCCAAATTCACAGTGCCACTCGAGCCCAGGTTGTTGCTAAAATCAGAGCCCCAGGTGACGGTACTGGCGACCCCTTTACCACCACTCCTGAGCTGTGGACCTGTCAGGTGCTGGAGGCGAACACACACATCCTGTGAGATGCTGTCTGCCAGAAAGGTACCGCCCAACCCATCTCATGTTACTGAATCACACAACCTTTTGGGTAACTGATATCTGTCACGGTATATAAAAGTCATCTCCCACCTCAGACACCTTCATGGTGCAGGATACACAGCGTGGCAGCAGCTGGCAGCAAACACGCTGGCACAAGCTTCTGCTGGAGGTGCAAGTGGCACATGCATCTCTCTGAAAAATGAGCTTTCACAGTACTTTATCTTAATTCCCTGAGAGATTTATCATCTTTCTAAAACCCTGGAATTACTTCACTGCATCCTACAAAACTCCCCAGGGATCCTGAGAGCTCAGTTTCCCTGACTTGATGTTCTAATGCCCAAATCCACAGAATATGGAGATTTGAAATGCTACCCAAAAGAGCCTGCTCCTGAGCAAACAGGCCACAGCTTTGGCAGCCTGTGATTGCTAACATGGAGACTCAGCAATTCACAGGCAGAGAAAATTCAGGAGGGGAAGAATCCCAGAAGATGCATTTCTAACACTGGCACAGCCCCATACCTGCCCAAGGACCACGGCTGGTCTTTTATCAAAGCCCTTGTCAGCATAGACCATGGAAAGTCAACCAATACTCTCAGGCATATGTACAGGAGTAGTTTTTACAACAGCATCACCTACAAAGTACTTAAATAATACTTTTCAGAAGCCACTTAGTATTTATAAACACCTAATGAAGTGGTTATGGGTTTGCAGCTAGGGGACATCACTGAGAAAAAATCTATTATTGTATTCCACATGGTTTTGCATTCCAATAATTGATCTGCTGCTGCCAAAAAAGGCCTTTTATTTCCTCACATCCTGACATCATATTAAACTTAATTGTGCTTGAATGTTAACTTGGCTGAGAAGCTGCTTTTAATTTTAAGACATCTTTTGTTAAGAGTAAGCCCAATTAAAGAAATTACTGAAGTCATAAACTGACTTAATAAAAAAAATATGATAATGTTCAGATGAAAATTTGTAAGGAGAAATCAATGAGTACTTGAGCAGGACCATGGCATTTCCTGGGATGTTTCCATCCCACAGGAGCATGTCCATCGGGAAGCTCACTGACAGACAGCCACATCCCCATCAGTGTTACTGGGGTTTTATTGCTCGACATGGGTGCTGCACAGCTGAACATGCAACACAAGGGATGTGCAATACCCAGACAGAAAACAATTTACAAGCTGCTCTGGTGGTTTGATGCTAACCACCCCATAGGTTATGCCACCAGGATTTTTTATGTTACAAATACTGAGGATCTGGTTTTCAAACCTTGTGAAATGGGAGGTGGTGGTTCCCCACGAATACCCTTGCCATCCTTAACCCTTCATCCTAGCACTGTCCTTCACTGGAGATTTTTAGAATGGTCACATATCATGAAGCCCTTCAACATGAAAACGTTTAGGTGAGCATTAGTTACCAATTTTTTTCATCTGCCAAATATTCAATATTCCTGTAAGCCACAATAAACTAAAAAGAAAAATCATTACAGGTTGTTCTCATTTTCTCAGGAAAAAAAAATAATTTTTTCAGCCACCAGAACACTTGGTTGTGAGTTAGCTTTTAATTTTATGATTCTTTACATTAATAGTATGACTAATTAAATAACTTATTGAAGCCATAACCCATCTAAGAAGAATATAATAATGTTCAAACAAAACTTTAAATGAAGACATCATTAAAGACTTCTGTGTTAGACAGTTTTCTTCTGCATAGTAGAGGCCCATCTGATTTCTTTCCAGAACAAAAATCTTTCTTTCAAAGCAGAAAAAAAAATCAAGAAAATCCAGGTCTTTCTGGTTTCAGGCTTTCTTCTTTGTTTTCCAACCAAAGAAGCTGTAACATGGAGCAGCACAACCTTGCATCCCCAATCTTGCTGGGGATGTGCACCCTCTCAGATTACTTTCCAAAGCAAAGATATACTTTGGAGAACTTCCATTTGCCACTTGGGACCTAATTTCTCTGACAGAAATACGAACCAAACACAACAGCTCAGCTTTCAACCTAGAGCACCTTCTGAAAAATCAGTCCAAGCCATAAACTAATTTGGCCACAAAAAGGACTGTTTATTGCTCACTGCCCACCACCATTTAAATACACTGGGATAATTTGACCTGATAAACACACTGACAATAGGGAAATTGTTTTTCCTGCTGGTTCACATTCAACTATTTCAAAGAAAAAGAAACGTTCTCAACGCGTGATACTCCTCCCTTGTACGTGGGCGTTTAAAGAGCAACAACCATGCTGCAAGAGCATCTACTCAGTGGGCTTAATTAAGTGAATTTGCCCAGAGAGTAATTACTGCTGCACGACCAGCAAGAGGAAGAGGCTGCCCAGAGTAATCACTGTGCCTCCTGTGTACTCCAGAGAGAAATAAATTTCTCCCCCCAAAATCCCATCCAATGTTAAAATGCAGTTTGATGAGTGCCTGAACTAATGAGGATCCCTGGGAAGTCACATTTTTGCCTTGCCGTGTCCCTGATTGCAGATTATCTAGCAAATGGGCTTTTATCAGAGTTGTCCCTGTACTGACTTTCTGCCGCTCTTCCATCGGTTCAAAGACTTATAAGCCTTTTTCTTCTCTGCCTGCCTTTCTTGAAACGCTGCCATCTTTGAGACTTTATTCCAGGGAACAGTGGGGTGGCAACACCAGACCAGAGAGCATGTGGCAGCAGGGTGTCCAACAGCCCAGGGATTACAAGCTGAAGCTGAGCATCCCAGCAGTCAGATCTCTGGGTGGGTGACGGTCCCCCATGCAACCTCCAGGTCTCAGGTCAGAAGCTCCAGCTACATTGATCCAGATCAAACCAACACTTTGTTTAAGAAATCAGCATTTTCCATCAGGAAAACATGCATTTCTGGAAATTTCCCACCATGAGTATTAGCTTTAGCTCTTAATAAGCAAGCCCAGTGCAGTGCAGCACAGCACTGGAAGGGGTTACCCAGAGAGCATCCCAGGAGGTCTTCAGGACTCAGCATGGCAAAGCCAGGGCTGTCCTGGTCCCACTCCTAGGCACTAGAGCCCTGCAGAGGTCCCTTCCAAAATGGCTGTGAGTCTACAACCCAGCATCAGTCCCTCACTTTCCCAGCATCTCCCTGTCTCCCTAAGACAAGGCTGATGGCCTCTGACTTGCTGTTGTTAATGTATTTCTCCAGACTTCTCTTCAATTATAGAGAGGAGCAGAAAAGTTATCTCAGAATGGAAAAGATAATGTGGAGGAGTGGAGCATGAAATTCCCTTCTTGGGTTCCAGCTCACCCAAGGGAAAGGTGTCCCAGGCTCTCCCAATGGGCAGCACAATCAAAAACATAATGGGAATTCAAAAGTTGCAAATACATCCAAGTCTCATCTTCACAGCATATTTCTCATTCAAATAGCTGCCTGGATGTGCTGCTCAAATGCCACTCAACACCTGATTGGCTTCAGCTGAAGATAATAACCCTTTTACTTGGGTAGATGAAAGGTTTGCATCAGCAGCCACACGGCTTAGTTGCTTCACCAGCACAGAAAATGGAGTTTTTTCTGAAATCGTGTTCTACTTTTATTTCCATCTTCTATTCACAGCTCTTGGTTTGCTACAAGGCTTCGAACAAGCATGGAAACAAATTATCCTCTAGCATGAGCCACCTGCAAAACTAATTTTCATTTAGGAAATACTCAAAAACAACATGTGCAGCTGAAAAGTATTATTATATCTGATGATACGCCTTCTAGTCCCAGCAGCAACAGAGCTGTGTTATCTCAACACCTCAGAAGTGCAAAATGTACATCCAGATGCCTACTAACGGGTCACAGATGGTCACTCTTGATCATTAGTTTCTGAATCAAAGAAACATTTTTACACAAACCCCAGAGTGAGAGAAATTATTCCGCTCAGGGCAAGAGAAATAGCAAATACTGGATGACAGCCAGGAGCTGAATAACTTTAATTCTAAGCAACTTTCCAAGCCCATCATCGTACACTTCTGGAGAACCCTGACAAGTCCTTTCCAAGACCTTCCCAAGTACCTCCTTCACCTGCCCACTTTCTTAAAAAAAACCCCAACACTCTTATGGTATGACGTAAAAAAGGACTTCCAAAATATGAGGTGCCACATGCAGAGAAAGAGCATAAACATAATGCCAAGGCTGTCCACAACCAGAAGTGCTCCAGCCAGCTGCAGCTTCAAATGATATAGGCAGACAAGTATTCATAGCATATGACAGTTTTTGCCTTAATTTCTTTAGCCGTAACAAGCTGGTAGTCAGGGCTTTGATGCCTACTTGGCTCTTACTTTAAAGGATGCTCTTAATCTCCCACCAAACGTCCCTGCTTCCTGCATGAAATAAATTTAAAATGTAGTTTGTGGAGTGCTTCAGCAGCGATAATTCAAAAATGCATGTACTGACACAGGCACACTTGCCCTGCATGTGATTCAATATAACCAATAAACAGAGTGAGCAGTGAGTCTTAAATAACCCAGCAGGTATTTTTCATTCAACTCTGCTTTTTCCGGGGCATGGAGTACCACCTATTTAAATGCCCAGAGTGGATGGAGGAGAGCCCATCTGCACAAGCTTATACAGGGTACACCATTCACTCCAGAGGTTCCCCCCAAAATCCATGTTGTATGAAACAGGCATAGAGTCCACATAGATTGCCAAGTAACTGGGACATTTCCAGCACTGGAGCACGATGACTTACATTAAAACACAACACCTACAGGGAACAGTTCCCACAGGAGGGCTCCTGAAAAGGAGAGAAATGCTGTCCTCGCCAAAGCAAAACTAATAACTTTATTCTTCCCTTGGCACGTGCTCCAGTATCGAGCTCTTGGGGAGCACAGTAAGGGGGTCTGAAAGCCCAGCAGCGAACCATGTTTTTCTCTGAGGCACTGGTACCACAGAGAAGAAAAGACAAAGAATTGCCCAGAAACAAAGAAAAGCAAAAAGAGGATTTTGTATGAAGTTTTCCCATACAGATTTTGTATTATGAAGACACCCATCCCCTGTGGTGTGTGATTTGAGATTATAACAGATTCTAGGTACTCTGTGAGACAATTTCTCTCCTCCTACTTGCCTTGCTATCAGCAGGATTTTCATTCACCGGCTGGTTTGAAGGCTGAAGGCCAGTGTCCCTGAGGATGTTTTGTTCACCTAAACCCAGGATGAGGTTCCTTCCCACACAGTCTTCCTCTGGATTTAGGCAGATGATGACCAAGATAGGGATGAGTTCACTTCTCTTCCATACTGCATGGCCACCGTGGCTGATGCCGTTTAGCAAGACAGAAGGTGAGCAGCCGTGGGGCTGCACAGCAAAACTGTATTCAAACCCATTTTTATATGGCTTTCTCTGTGGCTCCTCACCTTGTTAAGTCATCTGTATTCTCATTAATACACACACTGCCCAGATCCAGTTTTCAAGCCATAAGCATATGTTCATTGAACATGCTAGCACCCAAAGCTGTGTGCTCTGCACGGTGCTCTTTGCTCCAGAGCACTGGGGCAGCAGACTCCTCATTACAAGCCAGTAATCTGGAAAACATTGATTTTTCAAGGTAAACTGAACTGACGTTCAACACAAACAAGCATGGTAAATCTGGCAGGCTCAGGATAAAACACACTCATCCTGCTTCGATGTTGTTCCTTCCCTACACAAGAAATTCCCATGAAGTTGCTGGAGCGTCACGCAGGGAGGCCAGGACAGACCTGCTCTGCCTGCAGAAACACAGAGGGAAACCATGAGGCCCTGGTTCCCTGCTGAACACCAGCAGGTAGGGCTCTTGCTGCCCAAACCAGACAAAAAGCATCTCAGGTATCTACATCTGCACTTTCAGCACCACAAAAGTCTCCTTTAGGTGACCTTCTAGCATGATGGGGAAGATCTGCAGAAGACCTTCCTCCTCAGTGTGGAAGCCCCTGGGCAGACCCATGAGCATGGCTGGCGACTCTCCTAGGGACAGTCACACCCTCAGCAAAGTGCCACATGGCCTTACAGCCACCTTGCAGCCCTGGGTGTAGGGTTTACAAGCAGACCTGTTCACTGGCATCCTTCCCAGCATGCCAGAAGATGCTGAGCTCAGCTTGGAGCAGCTTTCATACCTCCACAGTAAGGTGTGTGCCTTATGAGGGCTATTCCAGCTCTGATTGCAAAGGAAAGGGAAAAAAATAAAAGGATGTTTAGCACTGAATACTAACTCTGATTCATCATGATGCTGAATCCCACAGGTGGGTGGCACACTATGGGGAGTAACAGGTCTAAAAAAGCCTGGACCTGCTCCAAAAAGCCTGTGATACCCGAGTGCAGATGTCCTGCCTGGCAGCGTGGTGCAGAAAGCGGTTGCCATAGCACTCGACATGAGCAG
This sequence comes from Athene cunicularia, assembly GCF_003259725.1. Lineage (NCBI taxonomy): Eukaryota > Metazoa > Chordata > Aves > Strigiformes > Strigidae > Athene > Athene cunicularia. The sequence goes on along the minus strand of NW_020799113.1, from coordinate 17,428,904 downwards.
TAATTAGGGATGTGACAGAAAAATGTCTCTTCTCTAGCCAATGACCTGCAATACAATTGCATTTTCCTTGCAGCAATAATAAACCTCATAAAAATGATGTGAAGAGGCTATTAAACTTGATCAAGACAATCTCTGAGGTCCAAAACCATCAAAGCTGAGGTATGGATGCTGCAGCCAGAGGGATCTCTGCCCCCTGTGACTGTCTCAGCTGCTGGTCTTCTGCGGGATCCAGCCCCTTACCTCCACCACAGTTTCAACACTCGAGGCACTCAAGGAAAGGCTTTTGGTATGGATTTTCCTGGATTTAGAAAAGGGAAAGCTTCTGCAATGACAGCTCATGCTTTCCCAGAGGCTCCCAAAACTGACCCTGCAGAGCCCCTGTGGACCATGTACCCCCCCTCCCCTCCCCACAGCCATGGGCAAGGGCTGTGCCCGAGGTGTAAGGTATGATGAGCCCAAGGCCCATATACACATGCTGGGGCTTGGTTTGGTGATAACGCCCGCAAACAGCAATATCCCTGCTTTTGCTTGTGTAACTGATAAATCCAGCATGGGCACTTTGTCAGGGTGGGAAGGATTAAACACCCCTCACAACTCTGAGAGTTTCCGTTTCCTTTCAGGGAATAAATGTCTACCATAAAGACAAAGATCATTACAACATAACGTGTTATTTGCTTAGTTTTCCATTTTTTAAGACTCCCACCTGCTGATATATTTCAAGGCCAGTTCAGTTCCTCACTCCCTTGGCATACTGATTTATTCTGCAGTCACAGACATTTACGAAGCACCGGGTCCTACCTAACACCAGCCTGCCCTGTGCAAGCCTCCGTGCAACTTGATTTCCCACCTACAGCTGCAGGTATGGGTTGGAAATGGCACGGGGAGGACCCCACTTGCCTCTCCCACATCCTCAGAAAGTCCCAAGCTGCTAACCATCCCTGATGCAGACCAGATGCTTTCATCAGTAGCTTCAAGACAAACAAAACAACATTTTCTATGCAGTGAAGCATTTGACAGAACAAAACACCCAGATCTAATCATCAAGGGCACCAAGAAAAGTGACTGAATATGGGTAAAAATGAAACAAATGTTCTGGATGCTGTTGGAAAATATGTGCTCTAAGCTCTCGCTAGTTAAAAGAGAAATAAATGTCACTTTGAAAAAAGGCAGGGGCAATAAACTGGCACCTGTGGAGTACCAGACATTTGTTTGTTCATTCATCAGCAACTGCAATATGGCATCTCAGGCTGTCAGCTGGTGCTAGACCATCTTGCTTTGTTGCTCAGCTCCAGAGCCAGGGTCTGGGTACTGCACTGGTAGGGCTCTGCCCTTCCTGCCCTCTCACTTCTATAAATTAACATAAAAAATGCAGCATAAAGGTGCAATTTTCCACGATGTGCTGATCATGAATCCAAATCCCCAAACTCCATTGAGTGCAGAAGCCCAAGGCAGAGATGTCCCACAGCCACTCTCCCTGCCTGTCCTCCCCAAATCACAGCACCTCACTGCCCATGGTTGTATCCTATCAGGCCACCCAGGATCTGCATGTTAAGAGCAAAAACTGGTGGGGTTGTTTCTGCCCACAGAAGAAAATTTTGGGTGATTAAGGCATGCTCATTTTCATACCTTATAAGACCATTTCAGAGTCTATTAAAAATAATCAACATCTTCTCTCTCTGCTTTGCAGAGGTGAACAGAACCTAAGCATGCACTTGAAAATCTCTTGAAAAGCTCATAAAAACTCTGAACAAGACAACACAATAAAATGCCTTTTTACAGTGCAATTGATATTCTAAAAAATATATCAGTGCAGCATAGTGATTTACTAAGATTAATCCAACAGTTGGTTTCTAAGAACAGTCATCACCTTAAATAAAACAGACATTTAGCACAATACTAAACATTTTCAAGTCTCTGTGTGTGACAAATCCTTAATAAATCACATCTAAACTCTCAACGTTGTTGGGGGGGCATGACTTGATCTTGAAAATATCACTCTGCCCACAAGTACATCAAAGAGAAGAGAAGGCAGGTTTAATTACAGCCTACAAGCAACTTAGCTGCTAGGAGGGATGGCACTTCCAAAGTTATTAAGTTGGTGATTACAATATACACACTTGGGCCTGGTGTGTATATACACTGGGTGATATCAGCTCTCATTTAATTTATCCCCAGACAGTGCCAGGCAAAACTGGGACTATAATCCTTGGAAGGACGGGCTGTACATGCTGTGGCCAGCACAGAGGTGGCACAGGCTCTCAGGGTATTCCCACCAGCTCCTCTTTGGAAATATAGCATGAATTTTTGAGATATTGCCATCATGTTGCGTTGAGATAATTAATTATTTAATTTTGGCACCCTGATCCCATGTGGAGCCAGTATCTTCAGCCTGCGTCCTGCATCACAGTCTACTTTAAAGTGAGCTCTTCATCCTGCACACTCATTTCATGAACAGTAAATACAACAATTGCATCTGAGTTAACAACACATCAGTTTTGCTGTCAGGATTGATTAGCTTCATGGTAGACTTTTAAATACCTGCTGTTTGTGATTAATTTGGACCATTCTGTGATGTCAACTCTATTACTGGAATAGTTACTGTAACTATTTTGGCTTTGTATAGTAGGGAACTCCTGTTTGCAGAAAAATATAAAAAAAACCCCAAAAAACAAACAGGAAGAAAAAAAATGTTTCAACCGATGATGTTCATTTACAAAAGCACAACATAGCTCTCATGCTCTGGAGTGCTTGATAAACAGCTTTAAAAACCAAAGAAACAGAAAGTTGTCCAGACAGACTCCCATCCATTGCTCAGCCTTTGAACTCACAAGTGGTTTCCCAGTCTGGCCAGTTCAATAATATTTCCCAGCTGCTTTGTTAAAAGTCATCAATATCCACAAGCATGTTAAAGCCTTAATCAGCATTCAGGTAGGACTGCTTCACGCACACCCTGCATACAGGGAGCAATCCAATGGTGCCACTTGCCAAAAGAGCGAGCAGTGGCACTTTGAGTGGCTATTGGGTACCGCTTGCTTGCAGATGTGCAGGATCTCCTCTGTGAGTCACGATGCCAGGCAGTTACTGGGCCATCTCCCCACCAAATATCACTGCAGGGAACCTGGGGGTCCTGGCAAAGCCAGTGCTTCTCTTCAAGTACCCACCACGACAGGGACAAGGCAAGATAGGTGTCTGAATGCGGTGATGAACTAGTTACAAAGGTGGAAAATAGGGACTGGAAATCACTGGATTTTGGAGTGGTACCACGTTGGACCCTGCAAGCCTGGGTTACCCAGAGAAGAGCTATTTGTGTCTGTTTGACTGAACACCCTTGTCCCACTGTGCTGGGGTACTGGTATCCTGGTCCTCCCTGGGAAGAAAGCCAAGGGATGTTGTGATTTTTCACCTTCACAGAGGCAGATTAATGGCACTGATAACTCTCCATAGCTTGCAGCAAAGATATACTTTGGCTGTTTTTCACAGAGACAAAATTCCTTCCACTTCTTGGCCCTCTTGTTTCCATCAAAAGAAGTAATTTATGCATGTTTTTAACCTCTCATTATTTCTTTTAGCTTAATTTTCAAAGAAAACCATTAAAAGAAATAAATACTCATTCCTTTTTTGGGGGAAAAGAGAGACTGTCAGGTTTTTTTTGTGCCAACAATAACAACCAGTCAGAAATGGCTTTTTTAAATGAATGAGCATTTAGCATTCTGCCTATTTCTACTTGATAAGAAAGCCTGGACTAATCTGATTTCTATTTGCAATCTCTGGAATACTGAACTGCAGAAGAGACGTGGAAATATTAATTGTTTGGAGCTCAGCTGAATGATTTGCTAATTGCCAGAAGCAAATGGTAAGACATTGAGACCATGAGTTAAAATTAAATAAGCTTCCTCCTCCTTTTGGATTTTGCAGGTATCTTGGTTATCAACAAAGTTATATGTAGGAGAGGAAGAAGAGCAACAAACATGCAGGTTTGGATATGTGACATACAACTGGTAGGGAACTAGTAAAAGAACAGTAAACAAGAAATCCCTGTATTCTCTTGCCTGTATTTTCCCAATATATTTGTTTCTCATGTACTCTCTTCTCCTGCCACTGAAAAATTATCTCAAACACCCCTCCCCAAATTCAGTGCCAAGGCAGATGGCTTGCTCTGCCTACCAAGCAGCAGCTGGACACATCTGCTTGATCATGGTGCCCTATGCACCCTTAAACAGAATAAACACATGGATAAATTTGTAAGACTGGAGCTTAACCCAAAATGCTACGATCTCTTTGAATGCCTGCATGACTTGAACACAACCAGCTGATTAGAATTAAGTATCTTTGTCACTTTAATGGTTTTAATGCGAGATCTTGGTATCTTTCCATTCTCTAGAAAATAAAATCTCTAATGCAGAACATCACACTCTGAAAAATAAGAAGCTGAGCCCTAGTCCCAGCTAGAAAACTCTCCAGTGTGATACTTCTCCCCTCTGCTTGCACAGATAAACCCTCTCTGATCCTTCCCCTCCACAGTAAACACCAGCCCCACTGTTCCCTGCTCCAATCTGCCTTGCTGCTCACATTAAACAGGCTCCCTCCAGAGACCCCATCAAGAGGCTGCCTGGGAAAATACCTGGGAAATACGATTCGAAATAGAAAAATTTCCTCAAATGTTTTTTCAAACAAGTTGCTGTGTAGTTTTTTCAGCTTCTCCTGATGATGTTCCCAGTAATTTTTTTTTTAAACCCCTTTTCTTTGGTGAGCCTTAGATGTTTTGCAGCTCTATCAGCACACAGCTGCTGAGCACCAGCTTTGGCACCAAGTATTTCTTCACTTAAATGAAAAGTAGAGCAGAGTATAGCATAAGTGACACGTCGGCACAGAGAAGAATAAGCTAGGACTCAAAAAACAACTTCCACGTAACAAAAAGAACAAAATCCACCAAATGCCCATGTTCTCGAGAGACAGAAATTAGAGCCAGACATATAATTTCTGTGCAATCATTCTGTCCCTTTCAGAAGAGATGAGAACTGTCTCTTGAATCAGTTAATCAAAATCTCAGCTGATTATACCATCCGTAGTTTGTTTCCCAGAGAGCTAATTGAGAACATTCAATATTCAAAAATTAAGTTGGTTTCAATGGGCACATCCATCTCTGTAGTGTGGGCTTCATCTCCCAGACAAATCCGGCACTCCACTGCATCAGGTTTGCAATAGCCAAAATTAGGGAGGGGGAGAAAAAACAGGAAAAAATACTCAATCATAATCACCATTGTTCCCTGCCCAAGAAGTGGAAGTAATTTTTGCTCAACTTTGAGAGGACTGGACTGTAGAAGCCTGGAGAAAAGCATGGGCAGCAGGAACTAAAGCCCACAGTGGACCCTATCAGATAGAGTCTCCTCACACCAAAGGACACCAGACCCAATGCAGGTTGTGGGAAGGAAAAACATCTCAGAGGGTATGGCGGGGGAGGGCTGTGGTGTCCAAACAAAGTGGTAACAACAGACCTTTTCCACCAGAGGAAGATAATTACTGGAACAGATGGACAACAGGCTGCTGCATGATGGAAGGGACTGAAAGTGTTCAGGTCTGGAGCAGGGTTGTGTGCTAGAAGGAGGGTGCTGAGAACCTCTTGTTCACTTGTGATGATGTGAAGCTCCATTTCTGCCCAGGTTATCAGCTGGAGTGCAAGACGTTTCTTTAGCTTGCACACATCAAGCTTCCTTGCAAGTTGTCTGCTGCTTGCTGTTCACTCCGGAACAGATTTTGAGCTCCTTTGCCTTTGTCTCTGACCCCTCCAGAATGTCCCATTGCTCTTATACAACATCAAACCAGGAGTTTTCAGAGTCAGGGTACCATCAAGCCAGGGAGCTGCAGGGCTGCTACCAAGACATCTTCCTTTAGCTCATCTTGTGGGGAACAGCATCAGTGCAGAGCCCAAACTACACCGGCAGCACCTTGCCAGCATCTCCTCCCACTCTCTGGATGCTGCTCACCAAGCTCCATAGTCACAGACACTGAGTATTTGCACAGGGTCTAACATAAGCCAATTTTATTCTCTGGGTATCAATGCAATCAAAGTAACAGAGAAACAAAATTCATCCATGCAAGCTACCAGCCCAATTTTGAGAGCTTCTGGCTCTGCAAATGCTCTGATGATGTCTGCAGAGGGTAGAAATCAGACAAGAGCTGGGGGGATTTTTCCCAGCTGAGTTGGAGGAGGAAGAAGGGGACTGGAGAGGCCAGGCAGGAGGAGCACATGCTGCCACACTCCATCCCTCTTCTTAGAGGCCTTGGCACAGGCACTGATGCTCTGCACAGCTGCCTCCGGCTGGAAACACACACCAGCAAGTCACAACGGCAGGAGACAGCTCGCTCCTGCTCGTATCCCTCATTAGTGCTAACATGATCTTAACAGCTTCTCCTGCACAATTAACAGCCAGTGAAATATAGACTTGTCCCTCCTCATTTGCTCTGCTTTCATCAAGCTTAAGTAAGTGGCGCTGGCAGCCAGGCCCCGGGCAGCCACTGTCCCACCGTGCCAGCCCAGGGCTGGACCCATCTCAGCCAGCTTCGCCTTGTCAGGCAGCAGGTTGCCCCCCACAACAGCTCTGCTCAGGATTGCAGCCATTTAAACACCCTGCGCAGGGCCAGGGCCACCCCATGTCCCCGCAGAGGCAGGGGCAGCCCAACGCTCCCGCCCTGCCCGCGCTGGCGTTGCGGGTCCCTCCAAACGCTGGAGCTGGCTCCACCGCCGGCAGCAGCGCAGCTGTGCCAGCTCCGCTCTCGGGTTGATACCTCGGCTTTGCAGTGGGACTAATTAGGCAGAGCAGCTCATCAGCACCGTTACCTGCTTCTGGGGTGGCCCTGAACAGCCATGCGTCCCCCGCTCTGGGGTGCAACACAGCACTCGGGTTGGTAGCAGCCCTGACCGTACCCCACTACATCCCTGCACCCCAAAGCGACCCCAGGTTACAGGTCGCTGTGGTGTCTGAGCAGCTGAGGGAGCAGGGCAGGAAGGTGGCTTCATGTTTCTGAGAATGTTATTCAGCATCCGAAGGTGTGTGTGTCAAATTTCCCCATCCATCCCCGCTCACTGCCCCTCTGGACTACTGCCCTGGGTAACTGCCATGAAGGGCAGGAGGGGGCATGCTGTGCGGGTGGCACGGGTGCCGTACAGGCTGGAGAACCCAAGTGCCTTCAGTTCCTCATTTTTCACAAACCTCCAGCAAAAATGACAGTCTGGGAAAGCGGTGAAGGGCTTCTGAGAGCAGATATCACTTCTGTTAATTATCCTACATGCACGCTCCAACCTTTTCTAGTGTTTGTCACTGGAGAGAAGAGCTCATTTAGACGCAGATAGGGGGGAAATAAAGCAATTAAAAGAATAGCTATAAGCCTAGCGAAGAGATAACAAATGACAGAGCAGCAGAATGCTAATGCCATGTTCTTGGCTCCTTGTGAATGGACATGTACAGCTCATCGGAGAAGTCCTGCTCCAGTGAGCAGATCTCTCCCCAAAGGATTGTCGTCTGCAGCCCTGAAAAATGTACAGGATAGAAAAGGGATTTTTAAAATCCCCTTCCAGGACTAAATCTCTTTTGTCAACAGCCATGCCTGACCTCTCCCTGCTTTCACAAGGACTGAGAGGTTCTCCTTCCGTCCGAGAGGATGCAGGGCAGGTAGAAGCCAGGATGCTGCAAGAAGATGGGAACTGTGGATGGGACAAAGCAAGTTTCATCCAGTATCACAGTACCATTTTTAAAGGGTTTCATCTGGTCGTTGGTGACCCGAAAACTTGTTTGACTTCCATTTGCAATGACTTTTTCCTTTCAAAATTATTACATATCATTAGTAAAAGTAAGAAAAGGTGTAGATAACTCTGCAAATATAACATTTCCCAGATGAACATTAATCTAGTTTTCTAAAGCCCTGTTCTGCCACTAAACCAAATATATTTATTTATATATATATATATTTAAAAATGTGTGTCTACTTATCATACACACAATTTGTGTGATTCCAGTAGCCTTGATATTAATAGTAACATATCATTACCTCCCCATTAATCTTCAGGCAGCTCCCCATAAAGCATTGCTGAAATGTCCTGAAATAGCAGCTAAAACCAATAGTAAAAGCCACCTAGCAACGCCTTGCTTTTGCCTCCTGCTTCAATTGGGAGGAGGGAAGGAGGGCAGCCAGTGTGAGCAATGGTGAGAAAAACACCACTTGATCATCGTTTTTAAGCAACAGCAGGTTTATGAATATAATTTTGCCAAAAAAACAAGTGAAATACATGACACATTTCGCACGTTCCTGCTGTCAGATGAAATAACCAGTGATGATGGGACTTACAGCACAGTGCTTGCACCCTGCCACGGTGATTCATGGAGATACCTGGTAATAAAACCCCAGGGCAGGTGTTTGGAGCCCATGCCCACCCTGCCACATCATTAACCTGCTAGAGATACTTCCCAGGCAGTCAAGAAGAAAGAAGAAGCCTCATTAATGCCCCTGGGCTCTTTTGGGGTATCTCATTTCTGTTCAGCATCCTCCTAACAGCACCTTGTTGGCAAGGAGGTGTTTCACTGGGGGACTGAGATGCCCAAGACTGAAGCATGCACTCCTCCAGCCGCAGCACATCATGACTGACTCCCCACAGCAGCACAGCTACTCCTGCATCCGTAACCTACCTCACTTTCCCACTCTTCTGCCCCACTTTTCTCTTTTCCATAGTCTTCCCGACTAAAGGAAGTCAATAAACCAGTACATCCATTTTATCTACTCCAGTAAGGCAGTTCCCTGCTCCTAAAAATACTCCAGGAAATTGAATCAACATTTGTAATTTGGCTGGTAACAGCAATTACTAATAATCAGCAGTAACATCATTTTCTTCATTTTCTACTCTAGCTATAATGTAATTTCAATAGAAAACTTCGTTTTGCACACTAAACAAACATGATGGGCAATATAAGAAAAACAAAGATAAAGCTGACTATCAAAATATAGTCTTAAAAATACATAAACTTCTATCAAATAGCAAACAATTATCATTCAAACAGCCTTTTGTAAAGTTAATATTGTTCCTAAGTTCCCCTATAAAATAGAAAAATGAAAGCTCCACTCCTCTTGCTCGGTGGCAGTGTTCAAAATTGAAACTCTAGTGCCTGGGCATTTCAGAGGCTGGAGGCAGCATCCTTCCTCCCCAACCTCCCACAGACCCACCGATTTACTGTAAGGAGAGCAAAAGGCAGGGCAAGGTGAAAAGCACACACACGACTTGAAGGACTATACTAGATGCAAGACTGCAGTCAAGCAAACTACTTGTTTCATGGTGAAAAGCACTTTTGCAGAAGGAAGCCCAGCTCTGAAATAGGTTTTCTGGACATGGAGAGCTCTTGCAGATTAAAAAAAAAAAAAGAGGAATATTTTCTTCCCCCGACTTGATAAATTTGATGTAGGTGTGTGTCTGTGCTTTCCAAAACAATAAGCAAGTGCCAATTTCATGCAAGGATTAACTTGAAGAGTGACTGACCAACTCGTTGCTTTTCCTTCAAGCCAAGAACAGCAGATGCTACACTGCTCTGTGCAAGTATCAGTCCCTAATGGGTATTGATGACTGGATCAACCCAGCTTGGCCAAAGAAAAATACAACTGAATTGTAGGAAGTCTTGCCACACTCAGGAGCTGCTCAGCGAGACCCTGCTTGCTGGCAGCACTGTTGCATGACATTTAGAAATGGCACTCTGTACAGTTTAGAAGACATCCCTTACTAAGGCTTGGAGCAAGTTGCAGATTTTCTAAAATCTCCAAGCAAAAATGGACTGCAATCAAATTTCCTATTTCAAGAAGGCCAGAAGATACATCCACACACTAACCCCCATACACATCCACTGCCTGCATCCTTTCAAAGGCCAGATGAAAGTTGATAAGCTCAGAGAATGCTATAAATTATTTCAGAACAGAGGCAGGTGAGTACCCAAGTCCCTGTGTCTACAGAGAGCCCACTTGGGAACATCGCCTGGAGCTTGGTAAATAGACCCACAAAACATAAGGCAGCATCTAATGTCTATTGAAGAGGAACCATTAGAAAGGACAGATCATTCCAGCTAATTTTAGTAACGAGATCACTTAAGTTCATTTGATTAATTATTCAGTGAATAGTATATACCAAGCTGGTCTTTGGCATTTCTGGTCTTGGAATAAACTTTGGGAAGCAGACACATTGGAAAGACGGGATTTTGAGAGACTTCACATTTATTCTGCTTTCAGAAACGTATTCAGCAGCAGCCCTGCACCAGCCTGATGAGTTTTACATCCTCTGCTTCGGTGCCAGCGCACTCTAGAACAATCACTGCTTTCCAGGGGATATTTTGGATGTGTGGCAAAGCATGCACCACTCACACAGGCAAGACTCAATCTACCTGTTGTCAGAAAGCTTTATAATTAACCAGACTATTATGTTTTTAAGCACTTACTACAAGACTTGTCATTTGAAATTGGATTCTGTTTTCGTCTGCTTTTGGGACAGATTTTTTCTCTAGAGGAGTAAGAGTCACACTGGAATATGACTCAAAGCTGTCTTTTGTTTGTATTTCCAGCCAGCCTGAACTACTCAGGCTTTTGAAGATGGGTTCCTCTTGGGAAGGAGAAAACCCACCAGTGGGCTGTCCTTTGCGTTGGTGCCCAGCACCATCACTACCTGCTGGCAGGGACGGCTCCCAAAGGGGCCCCACAGACCTCACAGCTTGGTGCTGATCCTGAATGCTGTTGGTGCCAGACACTTGTCAGGAAGCTCACAAACACCTCAGACACTGCCAAAGGCAAAGGCAGTCAGAGGGGGTGCTGAAGGAGACACTGCGAAGGCAGGCAGAGGGGAAGGAAACATGAGCAGCTAACGAGTTTGTCACCTTAATTTGATAGCTTGGCGCAGCCTACAAAAGCTTGATTCTCAGCAAGAGCAATCAGGTGCCATATTTAGTTTCAACTTTGATGTAACGTTCAACTAAAGCATGCCTAGATCTCTCCTCTGCCATCTTCTCTCCCTGCTGCTATTGCAGCTGCGATGCAGACATTGCAGTGCTGCTCGTGGATCCGTCCCCTTGCTGCCTTGCCCAGGCTTTGTGCAGACAGAAGTACAGCCACATCAGGCTGTTGGGAGCAGAACAGAGGCAAAGCACCTACAACAGCAGCTGCAGGGCTTGGGCTGGCCTCCCTGCAGCTGAATTCCAGCTTGAAGAGGAGGGGGCTTGTTTCTATTAAGTGCTAGAGTGATCACTGCACCAGGGGATATTTTGGACGGGAAGCAAAGCAGGCATGGACTAAGTGCAGGGGATACAGAGAGATCACAAAGAGACAAGACCACAGATCGTTCCAGTTTGTTGTGTGTAAAACAGCTAGGTAGCATAATGTTTACAGAGATTCACACTGTTACCTCTTATAGCACAGCAAACCTTTTAGATAAAGTGGAAAAGCTAAAGAGCTATTTAAATGCCCTCCTGGGTAAAACTCAGTATCATTTCAGATGCCATCAGGATCAGGTTGCACTAAAGAAAATGGCCTGAAAAAAACACGGAGACAAAAGAAGTCATAGTGGCCATCATGATAGGACATAAACCAAGCAGAAATGGAGATTTTGCAAAGTTTTACAAAGTGAGTTGCATCCCTGAAGCTTCTGTGGTGCTTAGCTCTCTGGAGCAGCACTGCCCGTGCACACTAACTCTGCAATCCAACGGCTCCAGGAAACAGTGGGGTGTCAGCAAGGGAAACTTACTTGGTGTTGTCTGAGTCAATGGTATGAAAGAGCTTCTCAAGTTCTTCTTCGTTGAGTGTCCCATCAGAAAAAAAGGCCTGGAACTCCTCCAGGGACAGCTTCCCATCATCTGCAAACAGCAACACGGCCACCATTAGGGAATGGACAAAGCAAGGGGCACAACAACTGACAATCAAGAGTTATGTTCAGATTTAAAGATTCAGTCTAAAATTACCTCAAGGCGCTTCTGCAGAACTGGCCCTCAACCAATGCAGAGCTCACTGGCCACAGGGTGGGACCTGGCAGCTCTGGCACTACTGGAGCCAGGTGACAGTTCCTGTCTATGGATTCACTGGCCCTTCGCAACTAAATGGGCTGTTAACCCAAAGCATGACTCAAGCCTAAAGAGAAAGAGCCTGCAAACTGAATTACATTTAAGAAATCATGGAGTGCTTTGTCTACCCTACGTTCCAATGATGCAGAATGCTCATTAAGAGACACCTAACAGATAGGAGAAGACCCAGGGCTGGGATTAACAACAGACCCAGATGTATCTTTTGCCATCTCCATCCAGCTGCAGCTTCTCCCATAGTGCATTTCCCCGCTCTGCACAGAAACACAAGATAGCAGCTACCAAGCATAACAAGACACGTCTTGCTTCAGTTGTCAACTGTTTAAGGATACAAGGGCTGTGTCACCTTAGTGTTGTGCCTTTACTTCTAGAGGGACCTGATGACGCACAGAATCCATCTGCCCAGCCATACGGGCTGCAGCTTGCTTTATGCCTTTTGGCAAACCTACCATCACGCGAAGGAGTCACAAGACAGAGGTTTAATAATGTTCTCCTGGGCACCTGGAGAGGAGCTTGCCGTAATTTCAGCATCAAGCTCCAAGCTCAAACATTTATTTTAATACCAGCTGTGGACAAAAGTGCACAGGCACTCAGCAGTCTCATCTCTGGCTCTAGGAAGAGGCCCTGTAGATAGCCAGTTCTTGGGGGAAAGTGTCTCTGGACTCAACTCAGAGATCAAAAATCAACATCTGGATTTGAAAATATCCATACACTGCATATTCTTTTATATACTGGTCCCAGCATTAATTTAATACTAGACTTACTATAGCCTACTGAAATGACTAAGAAAGAAAAACCATTAAGGAGGACTCCTTTGCAACTTTTGCTGATAAGGTGACACTTAACTTTTAAATCTGGAGCCTTTTGCTGTGCTGTGGAGAGGTACAAAACATCTGTAAAACCACAGCTGGAAATGAGGAGGTCTGGAGAAAGGTCCTATGAAGTTCAGCAATAAATCAATGGAAGAGAGACAAAAGAAACTTTGAACAAACTTTAATTTACCTCGAGTTTCTTTTTCAAGCTGCTGACACTGCTCTGGTGTGCAGCAGTGCTTAGGTGGGAATAACTACTCCAGGTCATGTACTATTTAGACTCTCTCCATTCATATCCACAGAAGATCCATAGACTGGAAATGCTGCCTACTTTGCAGTAAGAGAATGTATCATTTATTATTTAATCAAATCAATTATAAACGCTGTTGCTTCTCTTTCAGGAAATGATGCTAGAGGACAAAATTAGCTAACTTACCACATACACGTCAATATTTTTTCTGCAAACTAAATTGGTCTGCTGCTCCTAAAACACACCTGCATTGCCAAATGCACTGCTACCCCAGTTTCCCTTGGCTGACACAGACAAATTTAGACCAGAGATAAATTGAGTCCAAGATACTTATTTAATTGGCAATTACAAAAGGAACACAGCAGGAGAACAAAATCTACAACAACACTGTCTGTAAAGGGTATCATTGTCAGAGCACCACAATGGCTACAGAGGGTGCCCAGCTGCCTATATTGTTTTTCTGCGTTCCTTACCCAAAACGTGACCTCTGTGCAGCAGCAAGAGTGCAAAATACCAATTCACAGCTTAGAGGATGGGTCCCAGATTCGCTGCCTGTTTCCAATTACAGAAAACTAAAGCATCTGTACTTCAACTTGTAGCTATTGCTTGAAGCATCCCACCAGTGTCACCTGGAGGCTAACCCAGTGGTGACACTCTTTTGCTGAAGGAGATAGAAAAACTGTCCAGAGCAAGAGTATCCACACCATTCATCTCCACCCCTGCGCATGGCACAACTGGATGAGAAGCTTTCCCCACGATGCTCCTGTTTATGCAGTATCCTAGCCAAGATCAAGGTTTGGTTTCTTTGGAACCTGGCTGGCAATGAATATGTCTTCAAGCATCAGGATCAAAAGGATAACAGCATTTCTATCCCATGAGGGCTAAACAATTCTTTATATATGGTACACTTTTCCTGTAAACCTTAAATCAGTGCTTGTTCACCTCAAAATTGTCCTTCCACACAGAGGGCAGAGAGAATTAAATTCCCAGGAAAGTCACATAAATCAACTTACTGGAAAAGAGAAACTGTAAAATGAAGCGATTTTTTTTCAGGAGAGTACTTTAATCTGAATTTACAGTTTGCTCACCTCTGAAAGGTAAAAAGGAAAAAGCAGAAAGAAATCTTTTTCCTATACCTAGTTTATATCTTATAACTTTCTCCTTCATTTAACTCGTGTTTGATTTTTTTTTTTTTTTTGAGTAATGTGTGTCAGACCACGTTTTTGCTGCAGTTTCTGAAACATCGGTGTTTCAGAATCTGTGCCAAAATGCTGCTCTGACTCCTATCTTGCAGCCTCCAGTCAAGTCACAGGTGAGAACGGGGAGGTAGGTACTAATACTGTGACAAGTTGGATCACTGAAAACCAACATGCACTGAATTTTTGTTGGTATTTAATAGCCCAAAGTAATACAAGATGAGCAAAGGATCTAGAGGAAGGAGGAGGTGACAGTGAATTTTATTTCATTTTTGTGGTTTGAAGACCCCACGTAACTGGTAGGTCCCTAGCAGAAATTTGAACAAAAATACAAATTTTACTCATAAACAGTGCTCAGGACTTTCATTCCCCAACAAACACCACCACAAAGTACCAGTCAGTTTAAAGCTGATAATTATTTAATACAAGCTTAAATACTTGTCTGCAAACACAAAAAGCAAAAGCCTCCCAGAGTAACAAGATAATCCCTGAGCTGCATATCTGTAATTGTGAAACAACCTGAAAGTCACAGGTTGCTGGAGCCCAGCAGGCAAGGAAGCCTTTGGGGAACTTGAGTGATAAGAGGAAGCAGACCAGGCTGGGATTTGGCAGTTAAAATTAAACTGGTAGAAAATCCTGGACAGGGAGAATTGACCACAACATTACCGACATCAGGTCCACCTGTCAGCAAGTGCTGTGATAAGAGCTGATGGAGATACTATGCTCCAGCAGCAGCCTTATCAGGAAAGTCAGAGAAAAGCAAGCTTTTTCTGAAAGCAGAAGTGTCTGTGCTCACCAAAGAATGGATAAGACTTCCAGAAACCTGCTTTTTGCTGAAAGCTCCTGGATACAAGAGATACAAATGGTCCAAATGAGCTGGCAGGCGTCACACTAGAGTGGCAGCGTCAATCGTATGGTTCAACCTGTAGCCACTCATCTGGGGACATTTCAGCCCTAGGTAGCTCCTTTTGATAGGAAGGATAATAGAAAAATTGAGATTCCACAACAAATCTCACTAAACAAAATAAAGCTTCCATCAGTTTTAAGATCTAGACAAGTCTTTGTGACTTTCATCTGGATGAGCACATTAACGGCAGGCAACCTTCTTTTACCTATTCACACACACCCCCCCGGCTTTAAACTTGGTACTTGAAGTCAACACCTAAACTGGCCGCAAGGACAAACACCAACAACTAAATCACCTACAACGGTGCTGACTGGCTGAGAAAAGGGATAATCAGGCCACAGCTATTCTGTCGTATTTTTTTTTTCCTGCGGGAGCAAGTTTCATTTTACTCTAGCTTTTCAAAATAATTCAATCACAAGCAAAGACCAATGCAAATTACCAGACAAATGGAGTTATCAAAGTTAAAACTAACTGAGGAGAGAAGGATATAACAGAGAGAACATCAGAAAGATCCAACTGGGATTTCATTATTGCTCCATTTGCCATTGTGAAAATCTGGGGAGTCTAGAGGCAGCTTTTATGCCTTCTAACTCACACAATCAGGCTGTTCTCACCCACTAACGCAGCCGGGGGAATCAAACTAAGATCATAAATCATTCAAAATATAGGAAATCTGATGGCTGAGTTTTTGAAAATGCACTCAACGGTACAAATAGCTTAAAGCATCCACAAAATAAGGTCACCGTTCCAAGCCTGAACTTGCTAAATCCATTTTCAATTACATCAGGTTGAGACTACTCATATATTTTCTAGGTATATTATGAATATTTTTCATTACTTATTTTTATTACTATGAGTTTTAAAATGCTTTAAGCCCTGCTTAGTGTGCAAGTGCCAACAGAGCTATGGGTAAGCAAATTGGATTTTATTCTGGTCTGTGAATAAAAGTGACAACTGTATTTTTTTCTTCTTTCTTCGAGGGGAGTGTGTGTGTGGATACACCAGCCAGCAAGAACATGGACTGGCTTCTACCCTGGGCCCTTCATCCAGCCCCCTCAGAAGTCAGCAGGAACAGTTTTATCCATCTAAATGAAGCTGCATATAGACTTGAGTTTTCAGTCCTGGGCTGTTAGGAAAAATTACCTTCAGGTTCACAGATGTGATCTGTTATGGATCTGAATGATGCAGATTGGACACTAAATGTGAGACCTCAAAATATCCCTTTTAACAGAGTTTTTAAGCTGCAAAATGCACCTTGAAAGCTGGATGTTCAGGCAGCTGGATCCATTTTGGGATTTATGTAGCGATGAAGATAGGGAAGCAGTCCATCACTCATCGCCCCGTTTCCCTGTGCCGTGGCTCCAGCTGTAACACAGATACACCCAGAGGTGTATCTGCGTATCTGCTGCTAGGGGAAGTCATCCTGAACAAGGGAAAGGATAATGAAGCAAATAGGCTCCTAAACCTGAAGAAAGCCATTTCATCTGCCACTTTTAGAAGAAATGTGGGGGGTTTTAGACCACTTATTTTTATGTAGATGCTGTCCTGATGAGTGTCTTGATGTCCTCCAACATCTTAGTCTGTGGCTTTGGAGACACTGCTGGAGGGTCCCAAACCAGGCTTGCTGAGCTGCCACTCTCAAGTGAAGCTCATGGGCCACATCCCCTGTGTCACCAAAGGGCTGTGACTGCACCTTGCATGGCACTGCACAACCTTTCTGCCAGCCAAAGAAGGGGTGCATTTACTGCAGCCCCCATTCCACTCTCCGAGTCATCTGCAGCTCCTCTGCAAGCCACCCACTTTGACTCCAGTACCACAGTGTTACTTCGGGGGCAATTGAATTCAGTTGGAAGCAGGCCTGCTGATTCACCTCCAGCTCTGGCTGAAGCTGTGAAGCCACAGGAGCTCTGCATGAGAAGCACAGCCCACGTTTCGGTGGCTCCTTACAAGGACAGTGCCATTGCCACTGGAACGCAGCCCCTGCAAAAGTCGTTACTAATGAGATGTAACACTTACCGTTAAAAGGAAATTACTACAATTATAGCATTTTTCTAGTGAAAGGAATTTACAGAATTACTCCAAAATCACCTTTTGGAAAGTTAAGTAATTCCCAGACCAGATGCTTTTGCAAGGGTTGGTACAACACAAAACAATCTGCACAGATAACCTGAGAGACAGATTGATGATTCCATCGCAGCTGACAACCTCTGTTTGAAACACTCCTGTGCATTTCCTAATGCCAGCTGGGATTGCTGATGGGACCAACTGGTTGATGCTGGAACAGGAATGCAAAGCCTGGCACAGAAGCCACCAAGTTTTCCATACAAACAAAGCCACGGATTGAACTTCAGAAGCTGGGGTTTTGCTTACGCAACTCATTGGAAAACACTTGATAAATATTTTTCTTCTTGCCACTGACAGAATTTAGAGGTGGTGTCTCCTGTCTTCTGCCAGTGCCCCACCACAGCTCCTACAAGCTCCTTGCTCTGGGGCAGGCTGTGCACAGGCACCATAGCCCAGTGGCAAATGGCAGATGCAGCTCTGCTTTCAGCATCACCGTTTTCTTTCTGCCACATGTTAATACAAACCTTTGGGATTTTTTATCCTCCTGAGACATCTTTCCTTCCTATGCTCAGATGAGGTCTTATAGAGACATAAGTTGCACATAGCAAATGAAAGAGCATCTCTTAAGAAGTCAGCCAATACCCCTCCCTAGTCATTTACCCCAGTAATAAAGATCAGCTCTTCTTCAGTAGTCCGAAGGTACTTCTCTCTGTATCAAAGCACAGAGTTCATCAAACAAAATAACAAGTCAATTTTGGTTGTCTTCTTTCTGGTCTGCAGCAGATGATGCAGTTTTGTGGTACAACTGGAACTGGTGTGTATTCAAAATCCTTCATGGGCACTGATACAACAAAACCGAGGCTTGCTCTTGTGCCAGGATTAACCTTTTCATTTCCATGAAAAAAGGGAGAAAAGTGACTTTCATTTCAAAGTGATCACATCAGCCAGCATAAGACATTGAGAAACAACTTAAAGCCTGGTTCTTGTCTAGGAAGATGAGTAGACATGTACCAAACAGATGATGGCTGGCAATCTTCACTTTAGGACCTGGCCTGAGGAACAGCAGGGATTTCCACTGTAGTCAGAAACCTGTACCTCGTTCTCACCAGAAACAGCCCATCCAGCAGTGTCCATTAACATGCCTGAATTTTCCCCAAGATGCTCAGCTTTTATCATCAAATCAAGCCTTTTGTTATCCTAGAATTATAAGTAATTTTGAAATTCTTTATAATAGCAGCTATAGACAGATATCAAATGTAGGCCGGTAGGCAGGGAGACATGCAGGAGTGATATAGCACATTTTGTCCTACTGTCTTTTGTGAAGACTCTACTTTATTCAGTTTCCCAATATTCCTCACCCTGCTGTAATGAGCTGATTTAAATGTGGGGGTTTTTCTGCACTTACCCAATGTATTGACTTTGGATGTTTTATCACAGCTATTTTTGAATGCCTAACAAAGAAATTCCCAGTTCTTTACAAACTAAATGCTGAGATCAGACTTCCCCAGGGTTCAAACAGCCTGGCCAGATCCAATGCAATTGCTTCTTAAGAGAAGCTACAACAAACCCTACCTGAACGTTTAGAAGAGGATTCAGACAGATGCTGCCTTTAGTCCACAAAGCTTTCTTAATCCACCATCTTCCCATGGAAAACAGGAGGTAGCCTGTTTCAGTTTTGTCTTGCTAATTAGATTTCTTTTCTTGCAATTTTAAAAGAAAATTAATGCCAACAGCCAATTTCAATACATTTGCTTCACATCTGTAGCAGCACAAGGAACATACTGAGTCAGCCCCTCCACGTGCTGCTGCTCTGTAATAATTTATGAAAAACGCAGGTGATCTGGCTCCCGGGACACTTTGTACATGAACATGTTGGTCTAGCTCAGGGAAGACTAGTGGGAAAACCTTCAGGAAAAGAAACTGTAGCTTGCAGTAAGAAACCTCATGATAAATAGTTCATATTAAGAGGCAATACCTGAACTCCCAATGTCTGCCTTCGGGCTCCAGCCTGGGGAACAGAGGGGAGCCGGGGGGAGGCAGCCCAGATGATGGACATGCACCAAGGGTATTTACTGGTCAGTGGTAGCACACATGAGACCTCATGGCTCCTCTGGGCTAAATACCAAAAATATATTATATACAATAAATAAATAAATATAAAGAGATTGGGGATATACCTTCTCCCCCCTTTCTTCACTCTCCCCATCAGTCACAGAGATCTCTGTTTCCAAGCAGTTGCAGCCATTCCAGCTTAGCTCCAGACATACAACTGCCACTGCCTCTCAGTTATTTTTCATCTTAGTTGGACTCAGCCTATCTCCTTTATATTAGGTACTATTAAATGGCTGACTGACTTTGAACAACTATAGCTTTTAATCACCTTCGATTTATTCACCCATTCAAACCATTTCCCCTGTGAGTTACACAAGCACAAGCCACTGTGGCGAAGCAGCAGATTCCTGTGCAGAGCTTGCAGCCTCCTGACCCAAAAAGCCCAACTCTCTCTCCCAAAGGTTTTGATTCTTCATGTATTCAAACACCTGCCTTGCTCTCTCCACTGTTACTCAGCTCCATCTTTCTCTTTAATCCCAAACATTGTTTTTCTGCTCCATTAAGGTGCTTTCAGCATCTTCCCTCCCCACACTTTCCATCTTCTTCTCTTTTTTGAACTCTTGGACGTAGCATGCAATGACATTGTTGATACAGTTGTACAAAAGTAGAATTTCTGTTTTAGAGGGGACTGTATGGAGAGAAGTAGGTGAAATATCATCAAGCTTTGATCCCTACCACTTGATCCCCAAAATGTCTGTTTATTGCCCAGGCAGCCTTACTGCAGAGCCCTTCTTTAGTCACCCTCCTGAAATGATGCATTTCAAAAACATCAGCAAGCTCTCCACTAACAAACCTCTGGTCAAACCACACAAGCTACTGACAGACTCTCTAAACATTTGATCTAAAGGAGAAATAAAACACAAAGACAGCACAGCTTGCCATTGATACAAGATCACTCTGTGCTCTGGCAATTCCAAAGCTGTAAATCCTGATTTCAAAAACTTCCTCCTTCTATTTAAGGCAAAATTCTCCCAAGGAGACCTTGATAAAAGAGAACAGAACCTGACTCCTACAGTGCCCTAAAAGCAACTATTCTGCACGGGAAGTACTACAAACCATGAAAAAATACACTAAAATAAATAGTGGGAGAAAAAACTGCTATTTGGATATGTACATTAAAATATTTAATACTATAGCTGATATTTTCATATAGAACTAACAGCTCATTTCTATGCATCAGCAAACCAGTGTCATACATAATTCCCTGCAAGGTTAAGTATTTCTTTGTATGCACAATAGAGGTGGCCTGAGAATCAGAGAGAGATTTAAATCTGCTACTGAGCTCTGGCACCATCAAAGCAGAGGAGTGGGTTTCTTTGGGAGACTTTTTTTTGCAATTGCCACCATGCACATCAAAAGCTATCCATGGTTTCAGGCTGTTGTAAGGCTCTTACTCCTGCCATGCCATGATCCTCCTCCAGATGCATCACACCAGATACACTGAAAGGCAGAAAGCTCAGGGTGATGGGCGAGACAGAAAACCATGACAGCACTCGATGTGGTCTCTTTCAGGTTTCCTACAACAATGAGATGGGGCCAAAGGGCACTCATTCTTTCCTGAACTCCAGGTTACCTTCACCTTATCTGAACAAAAAGCCTCTGAGAAGCTACCATGGGTAACATGAGCAGAGACCCTTCCCTCGAGGGTGGCTGAGAACAAGCCACATATATACACCAGTGCCTGACCTTCTACTATGTTCAGCACCTAAGAGGGAAACCTGGGTTTCTGTGCAGGGACAAGTCAAAACATCAGTTCTGGAGCTTATTAGAAGGTCACTTAATTTCCATCTCCAGGAGGGCAGTCAAAAGCTCCATTTTGCTGAAAAGCAGACCCTGGAGATACAGCTGCCTCTTGCACTCAGCCAGACGGAGAGAGTGAGATTGATAATCTCCAGAAATTGCTGGAGCAGCCAGAGGATGGGCACAGCAGCTCTGGTGCCAGGGCAGATGTCAGATGCACTCTGTATCCCACCAGATTTAGGGAGCAGCTCAAAGACAAGAGCCCCACAGCTGTGTGCATCAAGACCAGCGGCAAAACCAGACCATGGAGCTCACACAACGTTCAGCCTCCTTGGAAAGCAGCAGCAGATGCATGCTTTGTCAAAGACCAGGGTGAACATGAAAAAGAGAAGGAAGAAAATTTTATACAGCAGATTCTTCATCTTAAGTCAAATCATGTGGGGAAACACCATGGTTTACTAACAATAACTTATCACATATTCCTAAAACACGTCCCAGTCTGTACGGGGCCTCACTTCCAAAAGGGCAGCAAAACAGGCATCCCTCTGACAACGGAGGGGAGAGGACCACATATAGTATAGCTGCAGCAGAGCAGAGCCTATGGAGCTGCAGACCTGCAGCAAGCTTGTATGTAGCCATTTCTCCAAGACTACACTATTGTCCAAATTTGGGTGTTATTTCACTGGAAGAGCAAGAAAGAAAGATCTTGGCATCTTACTGACCTCCTCTGCCAAATTAGTGTCCCTGTTTCAGAGTGGGCACAACTGAGAAAACAGATTTAGAAAGGCAACGTCTGTAATTTTGCACCGTGCCCCAGTTGGGAATGCGTTAGCCAAAGCATTCAGGAAATAATCAACTCCAGGCAGACTGCCAGCACAGTTTTCAAACTTGATTATTAAACTTTGGCAGACGCATCAAAAAACTGAACCTGGGATGATATATCAGGAAGTTTCAATCAAGCTGAAGCAGAGGCCAACACTACCAACCCCAGTGCACCCCAGCTCTGGGAAACTCAGAAACAGGCACCAAACAGCCCTAATTCCCCTTCCACTCCTCATTAACCAGTCATCTCACTTGCTTTTTCTTCTTTAAGGTGCAGATGAATATTTCAAAAGGCTAGGGTAGGGTTTACACTCTTTTCAGCTCGTTACACCCAGCACTCAGTTTCAAAAAAAGGGAATAGTCTAGCGTTTGTTCAAAACAGGAACAATTTATGAAAATGCATGGTGTTGCCTCTCAAAAGTGGTCCTGATGTGACCAGGGTGAGGCAGGGAGAGGACCTCCCTGAGGTTTAGGCTGTTCGCACTGGACTGGCAGCAGCACACTCAACACGTCACCCAGACACAGCCCGGTTCCAAGAGCTGAGCCAGGGATGCTGCCAGATCCTCCGTGAGCTGCTCGGCAGGGATGGCTGCTGCCGGACCACGGCGCTGGCCTCTCCCAAGGACAGCTTGGGCAGGAGCTGCAAGTAGCATTTCAGCTGCTGCCCTTCTCAGGGAAGAAGAGTGCTCAGTTAAAAAAATTGCAATGAATGCAACTATAACCTTGTGTTTGATTTCCTGATTTATGATAGCAGAAGTTGCGTTTCAACATAACTGAAGGATTCGGTATAAGAGCCAGAAGCAGCTCTCCGGGTTCAATGGCTGCACCAGATTGCTGTGGGATGGAGGGGTCTCCCTGTGCCCGGAACGAGCCACCCAGCCACCAGTAAGTCTAAAACCTCACCTGGTTTCTGTCACTGGCAACAGTTACACTGTGACTTCGTTTCCCTCTTGTAAAATAAGCGTTACTGTGTCCTTAGTAAAACACTCGCAGCAGATGAGAAGCACTGCTATAAATGACCTTTTACTACCACCGTAAGAGGGCATCGCGGTAGCCGCTGGAGTTGTTGACTGTTGACAAATTAGCAGCAAATTACCGCGTATTAGAGAGCTACAAACTCATCGTTTTCTGCAGTCCCATGAAACAATATCCAGATTGCATTGGCAGCATCAACAGTTTTCCATTCAGCTAACAAGCTGTGCAGAGATGAAGACAGCAAATTAAACTAACTCAAAAAGCAGATACCTCATTTGCATCCTCAGAAGGCAGAAAAAGTTACCCTGCTGCATTATCATTTGCAGCATATAGGATATCCAGCTCCTTGTGCCAGCACTGAATAGGTATATGAATAGCGAATCAGAACCTGCAAAATTAATAACTTGCTTCCTCCTCTTAACCCCTCGCCTTAACCCCTGAACCTTGTCTTAACCCCAGAACTGTTAAGTCCAGGCATTAGCCTACAACACTGATCTCTCGCAACATGAGCATTTCGTTTCTTGAAACTCAATGGTCTCAAAATTGCCGCTGAAGGAAAGTTTCAGGGTCAAAACTAAACTACTGCTCATGTTTGATGGTCCCTCTACAAGAAACTCCTTTGTCAACAGCTGAATCTCCTCCAGAAACTTCTTTTTTGGGGTAACCTTTGCCTCAGGACCGGATATAACCAAGAGCCAGAGCAGTCCCTCCTCAAGGGATGCTCCTGTAGGTCTCCAGCACTGCCCATGCTGGCTCGCCGTGATTGCACAGGAGAGCAGCCAAGTGAGACTTCACTCAATCCAGCACAGTTGCTCTTCATTTTATTCTCACACTTAATAAGCTTCTGCATTTCTCATTTATTTTCTCAGAAAAAATATAAACCCTACACTCAGTGTCTCCAGCTATTTGTCCAGGGCAGGATGGGTGTCTCAGCCCTGTCAGAGATACTTAACATCGCTAAAGCGAACAATGCAGATCTTTTCCACACTCTTTCATCCATTTGCTTCAGCAAACAGCTGAGCAGCACAGAAGCAGAGCAGTCCTGCAGGGAAGGCGCATCTGCTCTGAAAAGACCGCAAAGAAAAAAAGCCTAAATACGTTTTTCTGCTCAAGCAAATTAAACAAGCACATCTTTAATCACATCTTTCTGTAACTAGCTTTTAACAAAGCTGCAGCATTAATACCTTTTCTGTTTATTTTTTGTAGTTGCTTATTTCAAAAGTAGGTTAATAAAAAACCCAACAGAGGAGTCTTATCAGTCTACTTGGTTTTAAGGAAGGGGAAAGATATTTTGCTGTTTTCCACAATCCCCCATGTTGTAGAGAATAGAAAGTAAAGTACAGATGACAAAATATAAATTTAAACAAATGAAATAAAATAATAACAAGAGCCACCGCAGCATCGAGCTGCACAGTGAAAACCTACCCCCGACCCACACCAAACAGGCGCTGGTTTAACAAGTAGGTCACAGCGCAGCACTGCGAAAGGCTGAGGCAGAGCGTCCCCGAAGTGCCCGGTCAATGTGCTCCACTCAAGATTTAATTGTAAAAGCAGCCAAAGTCCGTTAGTATCAGCACAAAAGTCAGAGGGAGAGTTGTGCACCAACTCAAGAGTCGTTTTGAAGCACTCCCTAACCACCCCCCATCTCAGCATCTCCCAGTCAGTTCTTTTCAGCCCCCGTCCTGCTTTAATTTGGTTAAATCTAAGATGAGGGGAAAAAGTATTTGAAAGACAAAGTCATTGGTAAAATTCCCACAAGCTTTTTTCCTGGGGGAAAATGGGGTCACCTGGCTTCTCTTCTTAAAGAAAGCTTTCAAAGGAGCATCTGAAAGTCCCAGACCCAAAGTATTTCAAGTTTTGTCCCAGTTTAAGATTTTCCTCTGAACACTGACAACAGTCTCTCAATTTATATTTTACTTTTCCACAGCAAACCTGACTAAGTTTTCACTGAGTTCCTAAGTGTGAAAAGAAGCTAAAAATCCTCTGGAGCAATTTTTCATTGAAAACTGAGAACCATACATGCATAAACTGACCAGTGCACAGGGGCTGTTTCCTAACGCAGCCCACCACTCGCTCACCCAGCCCTGCTGCATCTCATTAAAATGCTTCTCCAGGAGACTGGGTTTCAGAGAAGCCTTTGTGAATTTTTAATGCCGTGTGCTACTTAGCTTTTGCTGAATCCACATTTTCTCCACGCCATCTCAGCAGCATCCACTGCAGCTCTGCGACCTGCAGCAGCAAGCAGCAGCGTTCAGCCTTTCCCACTGTGACCGACAACCCAGGATCAGCTGGATCCCAAGGGAACAGCACACGGGCAGCGCAGGGAGATGCTGCCAGACCCTGCCGCAGACCTCTGCGATGCACAACTCCCCAAGCCACCATCCAGGTTTAACCTGGATTCAAGTGATACACCCACAGGAACACACAGCAGCACTGCTCATATCAGCATGTCCAAACCCACCAGCACAGCACTGTTCGCAGCCTCTGCACAGGGAACCATTACTCTATCCATTTCTTTTCTCTTTAAGGTCTTAGGATGCATGAAGGTGATGGCTGGAAAGCAGCCAGGAAAGCGATGGAGGCTGGCATGAGCAACCAGCTGGGAAACCAAAGCATTGTGTGAACAATGATGAAAATTGGAAGTGTGCCACCAAAGTCAAGATACACAACTTTTTTGACATGAGGGTGAAGCAAGAACCACCTTCTGCTTTGGCAGAACCAAATTAACACAGGAGTATGGCAGCACTGTGGGCCTCCAGACATAAGGGTGAAGCATGAACCACGTTCTGCTTTCAGCACTCCAGTGAAGTAACACCCAAATTTGGACAGCAGTGTAGTCTTGGAGAAATGGCTACGTACACACTTGCTAGGCAAGCTTGCTGCAGGTCTGCAGCTCCACAGACCCTGCTCTGCTGCAACTATAGTATATGTGCTCCTCTCAGCACTCCAGCACTTACAGTGATGCTCAAGAGTTTACAAGGTAAAACACACACATTTGACCTTTCTTCTTCTTGCTCAAGCCCTGGTAACAAATCATTGGGATCCTTTTGTAGCTTAAAAAAAACCCCAAAAACACAACAATGAAAATCCCACCAAAAACTAACAGCATCTAGATTTCACAAAAGTGCCATCCCAGGAAACGTTATACAGGTAACTCCTAGGAAAAGCAAATTGCTGACATTTTTTTTCTCAAAGATGGGGAGCCCTGAGATGGGGAGCGAAGCCCTGCTCCATTCTGCTTGGGGCTTGCAATAGGAGTAAAGATAACCAAGCAATCAAGAAAAAAAAAAAAAATCAGGAGTTACTCTGCACATGGAGATGTCTGCACATGGAGATGTCACTGCTGGTTGCCTGACTTGGTGATACTCACTTGTTGAAATACTGAACATTATGAACTTTAGCTAATGACAGAAAATGTTAGGTTTAGCCCTCAATGATATCTCCTGTGTTGGTCTATCAAATTCTCTGCGTGTGGAGGAGGTGATTTATTAGCAGAGATTGGACCCATTTGAAGCAGTAAGCATCCTGATGCAGGAGAAAACAGCTAAGAGCTTCATCAAAGGAACAGTTTTCAGAGGTGTTTTCTGTCTCCCAGCACTAACAGCTCACACGTCACTGCCAAACCTGTCATGGAAAAGCTTTCCAGAAAGCAGACAAACGTCATCACAGCCCCAGAGGAGCACAGCTCTCTCCAGGCTCTCCTTTGCCTGCAAGAAACCCGCTAAATCCACCCGCATTTCCAAACTACTAGCGCAAGGTGGATTTATAGACCAGGTCAATGCACAAAGCTATGGGTGAAGTTAACAGGATTTCTGAGCCACCCTCTGTCCTGAGGGACCTATTTGCCTCATTGTACACACATGAACTTGAAATGTTTGTGTCTTACTTACTAACAAAAAAAAGGACATAAGAATAATCGAAGATAAAGGAAACAAAATAGCCTTTACAGAAACACTGGTGTTGGTGGGGGTCTTGGTGCCAGTCAGACCTACTGCAAAACCTCAGGCAGGAGGAGGTAGTGCTGGCCAAGCCGCCCGCAGGTGCTGCACTGCCCGCTCCGTCCCAGCAAACTCCACTGAGCACACCTGAGGGTGATCTGTGATGCAGTGTCCCTTCAGGGAAACCAGTGAAGAGAAATGTCCAGCTGAGGAAGATGAGGGTGCTGCAGGGTTTGGTGCCATGCTTTCACAGGAAACCCTGACTGAGGGCTCAGGTGATATTTGGCATGGGAGATAACACAACATTTGCTGTTTCCTGATATTTCCACCCTAATCAAAGAGGAGCTAATTCCAAACCTCATCTGTCTCTCTCATGAAGCACGCTGATGTGCTTTTGCAGGGAGAAAGGCACTCGCAGATGAATGGATCGGCGGCTTCCTACCTGCCAAAGTCCCGCGGGATGTTTGTGCTACAGAACAACTTGGCTCCTACTGCAAGATCATCTTCTATGAATCTGTGCCAAGTGCTGCAATAGCAGTGCTGTGAGAAACATTTAATCTTCATTCCTGTTTTATAAAAGGATCAAAATGCTCAGCATGTTGATAATTCAAAGGTTTAGCAGTCCCAACATCCAAGTACCAGAGCGAAGAAATACGTACTGCAGGCTTAAAACTTGAATATCAGAATTGTAGAAAAAAAACAGGAGGTAAAAGGGAAAAAAACCTACTTGTGCTACACTGTAATGGCCCGGTCCTGTTCCGTAGTGATTTATGAATGTCAGAAAACTGCTTTCTTTTATGTTGCCTTGGTTATCCGGTCTCTCATGGTATGAATACATTTGCTCAGTTCAGTGTCGGGCTCTCAGAAAAAGCACACAGAAAAGGAAGCGAGTGGCTTCAGTGACCCACAGTTTTAGGTTCTTGATACTTTAAAAAATGCAGGTCCGTTCGCCCACTCAATCTTTGCTCTGGCTGTAGCCAGCCCCCAGCTGGGTTTGGTGCTGAAGAACCCGAGCCTTCAGCTCTGCAAGGCTGTGGCTGGGGAGGGCTTGGCCCACCGGGATGGGGCAGGGACATGCCAAGGTACCACCACGGGACACACTGCCCTACGGCCCTGGCTGTTAGCAAGGCAGGGTGTTTCTCTGCTTGTTAACTGCTGCCCTGGTCTGCAGAGAGGTCCCCCTGCTAATAGTCACCTCTGCTGCAATCTCCTCTACCCAAAGACCCTCAAACTCCCATGAGGTTTCTCTTTGCCAACTTCCCCTTTATTAGCTCTCCTAAAGGGAGGAGAAATGAGAAAAATATCAGATATCCTCCCTCATGTGGGTATTGCAAATCTGGATTTTTAGGAAATGTCTATAGAAATCGTTTCTCCAGGCAATACCACACTCTGACATGAAGGACATAACAAGCACAGTCCCTGATTGAATTTGCTTAACAGGGGTCACCCTCTCCCTGGCTGCTGACCTTTAAAATGTCAGGCTCCTCATTTAGAAAGCAACAACTGGTTTTGTAAAGTTTTGAATGTCTGTGTCCTGCTTGAGTCACATTTGCAGATGATGCTTTGCAAGAGCATCCCCCACTGCTCGATTTTCCTTTCCCCCTCATCTCCCCAGGATCTCAGCATTTCTCACCTCATCTGCTCACAGTGCTCTTGTTATACAAGGATTTAATGTTCCTTACTATGTACAGTCCCACTTTTATAATTTCTTTTCAGCTAATTCTTCTTCCAGTTAAATGCTGTAAAACCATTTTCCCCTCTAGTTTCCAACTTAGGAATTCCTATTGCAAGATCTAAACTCTACTGTTTTCCAACAAGTAGATTACAGGATGCAGGGGAGAGGAAACAAGACCAGTTCCTTTCTTTGAAAAATACAAATATTTCATCTTGTTTTTAAAGTCTTGTGCAAGTACTTCCCATTATACTACACACTTTTCCCCCCACTGTTAAGCACATACCAAGTATATTAATTGATACCATTATCACTCCAGCTACAAAAGCAGAACGAGACAATTCTGCACGTGGCTATGTTTGCATATAACCAAAGCCTGAACTCCATAAAGCCTAGGGACAGACTTGCATCCCCCATCCCCTACTCCTGGTTTCCAGTTTGAAACCCAGCCAGGCAAGCTGTGCCTTCCCATCACTCAGTTTTCCCAGGCAGAAGCACTTCAGATTCATGCATGGTTCCTTCCAGCCCCTCCATCCTTCCTTTCCTCTTATCCCACCCCATAGGGAAGTCACAGGAGGTGGCGAATGTTGCACATTTGCTATCTGCAGCTGGTGTTGGCGCTGACGAAGCACTGCCACAGCAGGTCTGTGGCTGCTCCCACCTGCCTGGAGAGCGAATTGCCCCATTTATCTCCTGCCGAGCCAAAAGTAACCCCTCCATGCTCTATTAGGAATAACAAACCACTAAGAGGCATCAGATACTTATTCCTAACAGGTGTATCTATTATGGATTAAGAAAGAAACAAGTGTATTATACTGCAAGGAGCCTATTAATGTAAGCACACTGATTTTGGTTAATCTTGAACTATTTGCCAATATTAATTCAAACTTTTTTAGAAACTGGGGAGGGAGGTGTAAGGAAACAAAGAAAGCAACTGATAGTACTACAAAGGCAAGGAAGGAAGAGCAGCCTTGCTTAACAGAGTGTAGCATGTTTGAAAGCCAGCAAACCAGACAGCTGGAAATGTAATATCTCCATGATGAACAGAAAATCCTTTGAAAAGGAAAATAAGTGTCAATGTACTTATTTTTATTAGCAGACCAGGTGCAAACCTGTGTTCTGCTGCGGCACAGCAGAGCAATACATAACCGAACCATGTGCCTAAACAATACACAGGCTCTGTGGGCTCCTGGGGTCAATTATTTTGGCTTAAGGAAAAGAAATCCCATGTTTACATGCCAAGCAGCAGAAGCACCTGAAAGTCACCTCCTCTGATCATTACTGATAGCAGTGCCCCAAAATCTGTCCCCTTTCACAGACTGAGGTTAGGAAGCAATGAGTAACAAGAGGGCTGAAACCACTTGTGTCTGGGCTGTGGCAGGCTGGGTGCCTCAGCACCAGTATCTAATTAAGGCAGAAATTTGGCAGCAGGAACTGATCTCAGTTCCAAACTCAAAGCCTGGGCTGAGTCGTTTCTTGAACCCAAGCCCAGCGTGTACCAGCCCTTTAATGTTCTGCTGAGCAGCAGCAGGAGTGTGGCCAGAGCATCGTCCCTCACAGCTGAGCTCTGGCTGGGACTCCACTGACACATAGACAAGTTTCCCGCTCTGCACTGAAGAGAAATTTCCACTCTAAAAATAATTTTAAATTATTTCCACCTGTAAAACTTTCTGAAAGCACTACAGGCTTTTTTCAGAGCAACATACTACCTTCCCACACTGCAGACAACTGAGCATAAAACCAAAGACATTTGGGCTTCTGTGTCTCATGTCCATGAACATCCATTTTCACTCTTTACTTAACACATTCTCCCAGGAAAAAAAAGTTAGCTGTTCCTGTCCTGCAGATTGAACTTGCTGGGAATTACAGAACTGGAGGTATCACTGCTTAAGCTTCAGACAGTTCCTTCCCCACTGCTAGTCAGTAAGATACTTATTCTCGTCTCTCCAATGTGTATTATCTGGTAATCCATGGATTTTAAAAGAGTGAGAAAGATAATAGGAAGAAGCAG
The DNA here is from genome assembly GCF_003259725.1 of Athene cunicularia. Lineage (NCBI taxonomy): Eukaryota > Metazoa > Chordata > Aves > Strigiformes > Strigidae > Athene > Athene cunicularia. The sequence continues at coordinate 17,398,313 of NW_020799113.1, read as the reverse complement.
ATACACATGATTTATAGCTAGCTGTTCCTGGACAACTGCCTGAATATAGGCTGCCAGAACATATTTTCTCACAATTGTCTGGCAAAAATTGTTAGCAAATTATGAGGATTACTTGCAGCAGTGTATTTGTTCTGGATTAAATTTTTGCCTTATTTAATTTTAACAGCTATAATAACCCATCTTCAATAAATACAGCTGATCTGCAGAAGATACCTAATTAAAAGCGATGCCAAAGCCTGGTGCTGCCCCTTGCTCCCACACCACCCAGAGCAGAGGATGACATGCAAGCACCAGGCCAAGGCCAGGAGGCAAAAGCAGTGACTTTCCTCCACATAGGATCTGCTCCACTACCCCTGAGGAAACTTCCCAGGGATTAAACTGAAAGGCAAACATAGGGAAGTCCTGCTAGTGAGAGAGAAGAGGAGCAATGGAAGCTGTAAGTGAGATTTAGGTGGGGTGGCAGGAGAAATAACACAAGCCGGGGATCACACAATATGCCTGTGGTGGTGGCAAAGGCATTTTAAGGAGTTTCTACGTGCTTGTTATCTCCACCTGGGTATGTATTGCCATTGCCACACTGCACCTTGTCACTCATTTGTAATACACTGGGAGCACACAAACCACATCACTGATCCAGTTAAAAATGAGGTAAAACATCCAGACTGAAACATCTCTCCAGCAAAGGCAGCATTGTGCGTAAGAGCTTCCAGGGGAAAGTCACTGAACACTGAGGAGAAGCTTCGCATAAAGTCATCCCATAGCCACCCCGTGACTGAACGTCTTGCGGTGGTGATGCCCTTCCACCAAGGGAGAGGACAAAACCAAGCCTTTTTTTAATTTCAGATCTTGCAAGGACAATTTCAGGGCAGGAAGATGCAGAATACACCATTGGCTCCGGTGCCTGGCAAGGTTCCTGCTGCCTTGCACACGCTGCCTGTGTCCCCCTGTTAAGGGACACGTTTGGGCAGCAGGGATGGTAATACAGATCAGGGAACAGCACCCGCAATCCTTCAGACTAATATCTAACAGTGAAACTAGGTATCACGAGGATTTAATCAAGAGGCTCAAACCAGAGCTACACCTTAATGCACAAGAAAGCAGCGAGCTCTTTGGCTGCCCCACGTGAGAGCAGGGTGTGTTGCCTGCTGAAGGAGAAGAGAGCTACACAAGGTGGTTGGAGCCCCACACTTTGTAGGATTTGAATCCCAACACTTAAAATGCAAATGTCCACCCTAGGATCTTGTCCCTGCATCTAAGCCATGTCATGGCCACTGCTACACATCAGCCATGTCCCCAAAGCTTGTAGTCAGCTTCACCTCTTTAATCTGTCAGATTACTACAGCCAGCCAAGCTGCAGAAGTCCTTTCCAAGCACTTTGAAATTTCATCTCTGCCAAAAAAACAACATGAAGAATTTAGCAGGAGGAGTATTGATTTGCTGGATCTACTTTGAAAAGCTTCCCAGATACAGCAACATGAGCTATTAATGGTACAGATCAGAAAGCGCCCTGGGTATTAAGCCTTCAATGTCCATCAGTTCCCTGGCTTGCCAATATAGCTGGAGTCTTCCCTTTGCCTCGTGCTGCCATTTCCAAGCAGAAAAGACCTTCCTGTAGATACCCTCCTCTCCTGAAATCAGACCACAGCATTACAGTAAGGCTGGGCTAATGCACACAGCAACATCTCCACAAGCTCACGGCTTCGCCTCGCCAAACCTCCACTATTTGTGTTCCCATCTGCAGGTATTGGGCGAACATGGTGCAGCCAAATCTCAGCAGACCCACGAAGCACTCATGGCTATCACCTCTCAGGGATGCCCTGCTGGTTTGCCCTTCTCTGCCCATTGATGGTTGCTACCCGCTAACGCAAGTGCTGCCGGTGTTCCAGACCACAGGGACATTCCCGGCAACTGGCCCAGACAAGCAGCCTGGAGTCGATTCGGGGCTTCTGTCGTGAACTCAGAGGGGAGAGATGTCAGAGCGGTTTTGCACAAAGACTGACCCATTGGCAAGGAAAATACACGAATATAACTTTTTAACTAAAATGGCCTTCAGAACAACTACAGCCACGGCTGTCTGGACCAGCTGGCATCATCCAGCGATTTCCATGCTCCAGAAAAGCCAGGGCAAGAACCACCACTTCTAAGGCACTATGGATACAGCTCACATTTTTCAGATAAGGATCTTAAGTAGGTAATAGCTCTGTAAATGTTTCAATAGTGCCCTTTCCTGGCTGTCATCATGACATGTAGACACATTTGCTGTGCAGCCCCCAATTAAATCTCTCAACTTTGGCTCCGGAAAGAAATGTCTTTAAAAATCCTCTTGGCTAATTGAGCAGCTTTTCAAAGTCTCCTTGGGAAACCACAATCCCTTATTCACACCCTCCACAACTCGAAACAAGGCCATTAAAGCTGTTACAATAATATATCCCATTCGCTCCTGTCCAGCCTGAAGTCTCTAATGAGGTTTGCAGAAGAAAACCCACATCTCCCAACCCACAGAGAGAAGAAGAAAATAAACCCGTCTTCTACGGGTTCCGTCGTATATAAAACCTTAATTGGTGCACTTCAAAGCAAACCAGGAGTGTTTGGAAATGCTGCCCTCCAGATCAAATGTCCAGCCTCAAATTGCCAGGCTACAACAGTAATCCCTGCTCAAAGTCCCCTCCCCACATCTCCTAGGGACACCCAAGTGTTGCTGTTTGTCTCTGACTCTCTGTATTAAAGGAATTGAAAGAAGGAGCCAAATGAGAGAATGGATACAGCAGAAAAAGATCATTGCCTCTCCAAATGCTCAGGCTTCATGACACACACCCCACCCCACCCCCCCAACAAACCCACCTTAAAGGCTGAACGCAGATAGGCTGTGCCCCACTTCCCATTGCAGCACAATTGCATTAACTAGTTGGAGCCCAAATGCAGACATTTCTTTGCTCTGGCAGATCAGCATTTGCTAAGTACAGGGAGCAATGTTTCTGGAGAGCAAGAGGTTTGATGGACCATAGGAGGATGCCTGTGGGCAGGCAGGTCTCACACCACCTGAACCTAACAGTGATAAATGCAGTCAGCAAGAGGGCTCAATCGATGGGTCAGGCTGGAAATGCAGGCATGGGTCAGACTGGTAGGTGGTAGGTGCAAAAGCTTTGATTTAGCCTGCTCTTCCATGTCTGACCCCTCTGAGCAAAGTCCAGCAGAAAGTAGGGGTCAGCAATGGCCCGAGGGCAGATCCTTCTGCTCAGACAGCACTTGCAGGAAGACAACCCTCAGGGTCAGCATCACCATCTCAGTTTTTGATGAACTGAGGTACAGCCTATTAAGAAAGCATGAAGGTGTGAAAGGCTTTGTGTTTATGTATTCGACTGTCCTTGAGGTTCAAGTCCATTTATTATCAACACAGAAATATCAGGAAGCCTTGAAGGCTACAGCAATTACTGACTTTTACCACGGGTTTCACTCAACAGCTGAATTTTTGAGAGGGACGAGAGAAAAGCTCAGCAGCCACAAGAAGGGAAGGTGCTGGACAGAGAGGGCACCAACGTTCTTTACAGTCACAAAGCAGTGAGTACTGCAGGCTGGCAAGCATGCCTGAAAAAGGCCAAATATTAGGTGATGCTTATTTTTAAATTTTTTATTTAAGTCTGGCTTGTTATTTTAGCTGCAGGTTTCACAGCAAAAGGGCAAGGGCACAGATGATAGCTACCAACACTGCAACAATCTGTACCTCTAATAATGAGAAAAGAGCATTCTGCACAATACCAGTCAGGCACCCGAACTATCAGGTACCAACTGACATGTCAGCAAGCCAGTTGCATGGAAGGCCAAGCACTCTGTTTCCATAGAGCAACTTTCTCAGCTGTGGATAACCCCCCAGCCCTGCACATCACTGCGTACAGGTCACACTCAGACCAACAGTACCTCCATTGCCCCCAGTCCATGAAGGCTTTCACAGTATTCCGGTAGCCTGCTCTCTCAGCAGGAAAAAAACTTTAGGAATAGGACAGGAATAACAGTTTTAGAGAGTAATGGGCCATAAATTGGTGCTGTGCAGAATAGGTGGGATATGGACATTTCTTCTGTGGAAATTAAAGCTCATGTGCTGGCCACATCAATGGCTTGAGTTTATGGGGAGGGAGTTTCTGGGCTAGATTTGCCCAGTTTAAACCTTCTCTGGCTTAAGCCTTGTACTAGGCAAACCATGCATGTGCCCAGACTAAAGCTGGACTGCTGCATAACCGTCAGCCTCTAGCCACAAGGATGCAGCTGTTAATGAAGTCCTAACCCTGTGCACCCAATTCAAGGTCTGCTCTGCAGAATTAAGGTGGTCCAGCCTACAAAAGATAAACGCCCCTTGATTCTAATATGTATTTGTTAACAGGAAATGACATGGGAAGAAAAACAGGTCCTAAAAACCGTCAGCTCTTCACATCTGCTGCTCACCTCAGTGTGCACCAGATACCTTTATAGCTTTGTTGAAAAAAGCATCCCTGAAAGGGCACAAGCAGCTGAGAAGTGCCCTTTCAAGCCAGTCAGTGATGAAATTCAAATCCTAAATTCATTGGGTTAAAGGGGGGACAGAAGCACTAGACACATCTAGTGACAGCAACCACCTTTCACAATTTTTACGTTATCTTAAAATTCATCATCTGGTTGATAGGTTTGTTTATTATTTTGGGAACAGCATGTCCGGATTTAAACAGATGTCATCTCTTCAAAACCATGTGCTGTGAACTTTGCAAGGACTTGGAAGGGTAACTGAATATACAATAGAGAGACCTAGGAAATTAAACAAGAGTCCAAATAACTGAAAACAGGTTCAAACTTTCTCCTTATAAATAAAAGCCATCACACAGATCTACAAGGTACTTTTTGACTGTTACATGAAATATAGACTATCTAAATGCAAATATTTTTTTTTTTTTTTTTTAAAAAGATAAATACATTCAGACTGGTCGTCTGGTCATGGAAGAACGTACCAGATTTATCCATACTTAGGAAACCTGATTCATCACTGCATTTTTCCACTTATATGGGGGTGGCTGCTAACACTGTTTTTGTTATGCAAGAATTATAAATACTCTCACTTAGAACTAATGATTTAATTTGGACGCACCAGCGGGATATGAATAGCTCAAGGTTTTCCCTGTGCATGAGGAGCAGTAGCCACGCAGAATGTAATTACCTAGTTCTGGAAGATAAGTGGTTTTGATGAGTGGTAGCCCATTACGGCAGGGACTGCAACACTCCTGGGAGCTCACAGTGAAACCATCATTTCAAAACAGGTGCAGAGTTGTGGCTGTGGAAGAAAGATGTATGTGCAACAGGAGGCTTACTAGGTGTTTGGCGTCTTTTTATTCTGAGATATATATATAGATATATATAGATATATATATGGAGGTATCATGGCCCTAACCTGGCACCTTTTTAAGGTCTGATAAAAGCACCCAAAGCTACAGTGTCGTCATTTCTCTCCCTTGATGCCCTGGGTGCCATATTATTGAAGTCCCAGCTGATTAACACCATTCAAGTCCTGTGCAAGTATATTTTCCAGAAGGGCCTCAAATTGATGGGGAAAGGTGGGGAGATAAGTACTTCAAGTCTTAAAACCATCTTGTAGACAGACAATTACCATACTAAATTCCAATCAAGTAATTTTCTAAAAATGTTTCAATAACGTAACAAGGTAATTAATAATAGATGTCTGCTATTTTTAAACTCAGAACAGCTCCACAATTAAAGGTTTTTTTGCTCAGCAATCAGATGCCATAAAAAAAACCCTGGAATATGCAGACCTTTACTTACAGAGAATAACAGCATAAATCTCCTTTAATGAGCTCTTAAGTGACTAACAGATATCTGTGTGCAGCTATTTAAAGGACAAGCCCTACTGGGATAGAAATGGGCACAACTCCATTGCCCTCTGAGGCTCTTAACCAAGAAGCCCTTTCCAACCACCTACTCCTGCTGTCACGCTTCCCTTTTTCCTTTATTAGCTCTGCTACGTCCTCTACAGGCCTTCAGCTGATCATCCAGATCAACTGGAAACCAAAACCTCCTCTCAGCATCTGCACTCCAGATCTCTATGTTAAATTTATACATGAAATGAGTGTAACCCATGTTCACACTTCATTGCATTTCATCTTTGATAACAGCAGAAGCTGTCCAAGACAGCATGAGTTGAATGGCTTCGTTCCCATCCACACCTTCTCTAGATAGGATAAATTCAAGGGAGAAGAACAACAGTTTGGGCGAGTTCTTGGTGTAGAAGTCATAAAAGGACAGCAGCAATAGAAAGGTGCCACACTGACCAAACCACAATGCTAACTCATGCCTAGTCACTGTCAAATGAAATACTGCACCACTGCCAGCTCCTGCTGCCATTTTCTGTAGGTGCTTTATAAACATATGCCAAGTTTTTGGCACATGTTCTTTGGCATCTCTTCTCTTCCGTGGCAGAGATCCAGAGGAAACCACCTAACCCCCAGCGCCAAGCAAGCCAGCCCCATGAATGGGGCAGACTGACAGGCATTTCCATGGACGAGATCTAGTAATAATGGCAAAAAACACCAACCTAAACCACAAGATTAAAGCTGGATGCACTTCATGTTTAGTTACACTCAAGATATGGGAGTTGGGTAGTTGTGATGACTGGAGATTTTAAGATAATAAAACTTCAGTCTTCAGGAAGCAACATTTCTATAATGAATAGTTAGCAGTTACACTGTTCTGTCAAAATAAAACCATCTTAATCTTTCAGAGAGAATCCTGAGCTATTTAACTTATAATTGATTAACAGCTTTCTAATGAGAGGATTAAAGTACACAGTAGGTAACTCAGATGATTGACAGCTCTGTTTCACCAGCCTAAAACAAGATGCCTCTGTTTTCCTACCACATGCCAATTAAACGATTAAGTATTGTTTACTGGGACTGGGAGGATTACAAGACAGTAGGTGGATTTATTAGCAGAGAAAGGAAAAACACTCCTACAGAGAATAAAAGGATTATTTTGAATGACTAACAACCATGCCTCTGCAAAGCATGACTAGAGCTAGTTGAATTATTCACTGTCAGAAGGTCACACCCCAGCTCCCTTCCTCCAGACCATTTGTAAGTTTATCCAGATGTCTCCAGCACATTCACCACTTCAAGGTGTGCTATTCAGAGAGTTTGCCAAGTTTATTATACAGATAGTGGTAAGTCCAGCTGCATGGTATTATTGATGGAGGAAAGGCTAGGGACTTAACTCACATTAGAGACAGAGTCTCACTTCTCTGAGGCAGGAGACCAAGATATCTTTTAACAAGCAAGAGCTGCCTCATCAGCAGTCTCTTAGTAGATGTAGGCACTGAATTAAATCACCTTGATACAAGTATCTGAACATGGCAGGAACAATAATGTGTTTTAGCATCTTGCACCAAGAACATCCAATTTTACATGATTTAACAATTTATGTCGAGGAGTTTGGAAGGAAGAGGAGGAGGGAGAAGCTCTTGAATTCACACGATCAGGCTCCATAGTTACTGTGTCTGAACCAGCCACATTGTTTTAAGACAATACATGCCATTTCTACCAGGATGGGGTTTAAAAAAAAATAAATAATCAAGATGCTAAAAAGATTTACAAATTTAAGACCTCTTGACTGTAGGAAGCTGCACATGAAATGGAACAATTTCTGAAGCTCACAATCCCCCCTTTGTCTTTCAGATTGACCCTTTAATCATCTGACCTCTGGATCGCAAAAGTTACATGAGTTCTAGTTAAAATTAGAATGCAAGAGCTGATGTTTTTTTCAGATTTTTCCCCTATTTCTGTAGGGCTCCTACATAGGTCTATGAGAGTGGCTTTAGCACAGTGATAGAAAGCAAGAGCTGCCAGTTCTGGGTAAAGCTGCCAGCACTTCCCTAGGAGCTCACTCCCAGTATGCCACCAGCACACAGCACTCAATAATGATTTGTCTCAGCTGGTTAATTAAAAGGAGCAAAATCCCTGCCAGACAAGAACCTCTGCAGGTGTGAAGCCTCTTAACAGAGTAAAATATTTTGGGACCCTGTGAGCTGTGTTTTCAGCAGCCTGTCCAGGGATTAAGGCCCCTGCCTGGGATTCTGACAAAAATCAAAAAGCGTAAGATTTTCATTTTTCGGTGGAGGGCTGTGTACAGCACACAGGCCACCCGCATGGAGGTAGGCTGATGCTTTCACTGCTCCTTGGAGCTGTACCAGGTGAAGCAATAAAGAGACTGAATTTCAACAAATCAATAAATTAAAGCCCAGAATGTCTAAGAGAAAATTGTGATAAAGAGATCCCTAGGGATATTAAAAACAAAGATACTACCTCTGGCTCTGGAAACATCTGAGCCACAGTTTGCAGGGAGGCTGTACAGAGGGAAATATTCCTGTGCATCTCCTGCAGCAGCTGCTGTGAGCTGCAGGGGGCTGAAGGGGCGGCTGTGGGAAGCCATGACCCCAAAAGGCTGTGGAGGAACTTACTAAACTCATTATGAAGAGTGGCAAACTCTGTTATCAAGAGTTAAGCAAATACAAACAGCTGGTGAAGCTGCCACTATGGCTGGCAAATGTTGTCTCAAAAAAAAAAAAAAAAAAAAAAAAAAAAAAGCAGCATCTAGAACAATGTAAGGAAAACCATTTCAGGACGTACAGTCCTTCAGAAGACAGCCCCAAGATCGCAGAGACAACCCTACTCAGTGGGACTGGAAAGCAGCCACGCTGAGATTGACACATGCTGGGCCACCTCACCTTGCAGGAACCAACATGGGGATAGAGCTGCCACTTAATTCCAGACTACTTTGTGACAGCCTGTCACCCAGATCATAAAAAAGAAAAGGCAGAGTCCTGTTTGCCTGGCAGCATTAGTCCCACGGAGAGCAGAGCATTGTGTTGTCCAAACAATGTCGCTGTAGGTCACATGCACTGCAGTCAGTGAGAGCGGAAGCAGAGATGGAGATAACTCTTTCTTCCGATAACATTTGGCCTTTATTAACAGAGCCAGTGATACTCCCTGCAGTGCCCATCCATGGTTAGGAAGAGGCAGGACAAATTGCAGAAGAGCAATTGAGCCAGCGGTCTCTTCAGGGCTGAGGGGTACCTTTTCTGACTGTGCTGAGCCGTTTTGGTCTCCTCACCCCCCTGCAAGCCTGGCACTCAGGCCTGCTGCACCCTGACAGTGACAGCTCTCACCCTGAGCAGTTCAAATTCCTGCCCAGCACCATCTTTGACAACAAACCAGCAATTTAACCACCAGGCATCGAGGTAGGGCTTGCCCTGCTGGTGCCTGTTCATACCACCCCAAGCTGATTACAGGTCCTGACAAGGCAGCCCATCACCTTTACACCCAATGCATTAAATGCTACCCGGTGAGAGACATGTCACTGGCAATCCACACTCATTTTAACATTTTGTGACCTAGACAAGAAGAGCTTCAGTTCTTCCAATCCGTGCAAGCATCCCTGTTTGAGTTTTAATTGGGATATTACTGGTTAACATGGAATAAAGATGTCCAGACAAACAGCATCCAGGGGAATACCCACAAAGGGGTGAACATCTTTTCACGTCTGCACAGCATGGCCAGCCAAAAAGACTACTCACTCATGAGCAGTGTCCCCCATGGACATCACGTTATGGGGTACCTGGCCTCCAGGAGGGTATGTCTGCTGCACAGAGGTGTTTGGGTGTCTGGGGTATTAATCTCTTTGCTCAAATCCAAACTCCCTCTGGTCAGATGAGCAGGACAAGAAAATGCTTTTAAGGGTCTTGCTGTACCTGAGCCACTCACTGTCTTCCTGTCCACATGCACTGGAGTGATCCTGCCTGTTATCCACATGGATCACTTGAGCCTTACAAAGGGAAGAACATCCAAGGAGAAAATCATGGAAGAGCTGGGCACATTTTTCTCAGGGTGAGGGATAGAGGTAAAAACAACAGGTTTGCTCTTGCTGATGAAAGCACCTTATTTGGCCTTTACCTGTTCTGTTATTCATGCTAAAACACTGAAGGAGTGTCTGCCCATCACTAGTAACAGAGTATAAGGTTGCAAAAATAGGAGATTTGGATGGGTTTCAACAACAGCAAGGCAACTGGTCAGCAAAAGACACCAGTTTTCCAAAGGTACATCTTTCTTCTCAGACCCCCATCACCAGAGCAGACCAAGAGGGTCCAAAGGCTCATCATTTCCCCAAGCTATCACCCGTGCCACAAAACACAGATTCATGGCTTGCCACTACCACCTATCAAATACACCAAGAGAGCTGTCCCTGTGGTGAGAGATGCACTAGAATTTAACCCCCACAGCCTTGTGATGTGGTAAAACGACCAAAATAACAGCTTTGCCTTCTTGGCTGTCTGTCTGCCCCTGGTAGGCAGCAGCTCCTTCCATCATGCTGCAGTGAGTGGGGATTACCAAAGCTTCAAGAGCAACTTCTGAGCTGCTCCACTCACCCATCCTAGAAAAGCCCTGATATTGGCACAACAGCCAGGACAAAATTTTTTATTTTGAGTTCTGATTCTTCAACCCTGTCGCAGCTGTTATAAATTTTGTTGAGACTAAAACAAAAGCGCAGCACCATTTGGCAGAGCTCAAAAAGCAGTCACTGGAAATAACTACATCAAGTCCAGTATATTAAAGTGCATCCTTTCAAGCTTTGTTCAGCAGAGTAACATTTGTTCTTGAAAAGAAAAGTCACTGCTTTTGATTTCAGATACCTTACACAGAGGCTGTCCTGAAAACTGGAAGGAGGCTCTGGCAGGAGGGAGGCTAAACATGGGCTTAGCAAGGAACAGTTTCACAGGTAGAAGTTTGGAGTGGCATTTACAACTTCAAACTGAGATGGAAATAACTAAGCACAGATTTTAGCCCAGTATCTGCATGCAACAAAGACATTGAAAACTGTAGTCCAAAAATCTCACCAGACTTCTGATGGAGAGCAAGTGGCGGGTAAGACTTCATTACAAGTTGGCAACCCCATGAGAGCAGACACACCAGCCAGCAGCAAGCAAGCAGGCAGCATCTCTCAGAAACAGCATCTAATATTTTATCAGACAAAACCTCCAGGTCTCTGATTAGGCAATAATTAAGCGCTCAGGAGGCTAGTCTGGGTGTCAGGAGCACAAATTCATTCTTCCCTGTAAGGGGCACCTAGAGTGCTCTCCCCCAATGCCAGCCCCCCCAGCATTCTCCTTCCTTCACACAACTGCTCAGCTTATCCAAGCAACAAATTTCAGTGTCTTTTTGCTGTGTCAGTTGTTACAACCAAATGCCCATGTTAACAGGGCATTTGCTGCTTATATGCCAGCCAGCTCACAGGATCCTTCACTGCCTTACCTAGGGGTGATCATATGTGTCTGCAAGCTCTTGCAGAAATCAGGTATCTCCCTTTTAAATCTGGTAGGAAAAAACCAAACTCCCCTGTGCTCCTCTGCACAGACCTCCCACATGTCCATCTGCAAACACATGGAGTTTTGATGCATATTTAAATTCTCTTCTTGTACAACAGTGAAAGAATAGAGACTAGCTCTTGGGATTTTAGCTATGAGCTAAAATTAACTTGCCTTTCAAGGTGGAGAGAGACCCTGGAATTGGACACATCGCCTTTTTTTCCTATAACTATGTTATCTCACAGCAGAGCAGCTCTCTCCTTTTGGGATCCCAAGTTATTTAATGAAGACACCTCCACGTTATTCACTACTTAAGGACAACACTAGGCTCAGTGAAGTTGTTCAGCTTTCTAGAGGCAGAGACCAAAACCGCATTAATACATGTTGCTCCTCGATGTGTGTATCCAGTCCTTCAGGAACCAAACTACTAATACTCACAGATTAGGTCTGTTTTGCAAAGCTACTCCAAGATTACCGAGAGGTGGATCTTCACTTATCACTTAGTGGCTATTTATTTTTATGTTCTTTTTTGTGAAATTGCCCCTAATCTGGTGGATCTTGCCATGCTGACTTGGACACTAATATCACAGCTGCTCTAAGAATATCTCAACCAAAGAAACAACAGAATGCTTAGGCCATATCAGTGTCAGACCCAGTAAACTAAGGGTCATTTAAACAGTTTGATGTTACTATCAGGAAAAATGGTAATACTGACAAAAGTTCAATCAAGACATGTGAAACATGAGAATACAGACTTACCATTTTTGTCCGCTCTTCTGAAAATCTAGAATTGAAAGAGAGAGAGAAACATTTTCACTATGTTGTTCGACTTGAAAGAGTGAAGCCCTTAGCACCAGCACCATATTCCAACCCGTGCACAGGGCAGGACCACGTGCTCCAGCCCCCCCAAGAGCCAATTCAGGCGCTTCACTGAGCTCACCCTTCCCAAGAACTCAGGTCATCACCCCCAGACCCATATGACAGACAACCACTACCAGGGCAGAATATCAACACGGTTGCCTTTGGAATAACTGGTAGAAAAGGGGCTAGCTAGCAAAATAAAGACAACACAAAATGCTTCCAGCAGTTCCAGCATCTCCCATCTCCCTCACAGAAGGAAGCTGAAAGCGTGGACACAACACAAGAATATCCATTAAAAAAATTTACAACAGCCATGCAGCCAGTCCAGCCAATTTCTCTAGCATCAATAATATCTCTTAAACCAAGTTTCACAATTCTGCACTTCTGAAACAAATTATTTACAATTTTTTTTTTTTTTTTTAAAAAAAAGCATGTTTTCTGTGTGGGAAGGAAATTATATTTAGACTTAAAACTACAGTGTGGATGAACAGCCCACAGAGAAGAATCAGATAGCCCTTTCAGAAGGAAAAAAAAAATGCAATAATGTGTAGTACAGTGGAATTTGCCAGGGAGAAAACCAGCAGAAACAACTGCTATTTTTCTGACTAGTCTCATCTTAGGAATAGTCCCCTGACACAATGAAACTAATAGCAAAAGGCTTATGCAAGGGTTGAAATCTTACAGGTTCCTGCCAAAAACGGCTGCTAATACAGGTTTATCCATAAATTACCAAAAAATTAACATGCTCATAAACTGGACAGAAAAGGGAAAACATTTTCATCGTCTCTTCAGACCTGACCCTATTAATTTGAGCAAGAGCAGAGATTTTTGGCTGTACAAAGAAATTTCCCTGCGGAGGGAATAAAAGCACCAGCAGGACAGATCAGAGCCAGCCATAAAATAGAACCTCTTTTTTTCTGGGTCATAAAATCATTACAAAGAAAAAAAATATCAGAAGAAAAACTGCTGCACAAACCAAGAAACCCAAGAGACGAATTGCAGAATGTGCTATTTATGTGAATATGGCTTAATTAAGGAACATTAATCATTCTTTTGCCCAAAGTTCTTCCTAGGCTGCGCAGGACAAAGTCAAAGCTGGAATTTCTGGTGTACTTCAGCAGAGGCAAACACCCTCTGCTTAAGCCAAACCCAAGTGGTGGGAGTCACTGAGTCCCAGATTCAAGAGAGGGTCATACAAACCCTACAAGGATTACAGCTTGTGACCACTCCACAATTGCTTACTTCTTGGGCTGACCTTCATTTTTGTAGACCAATTAGAAGTTTAGGGTGAAAATCCTACCTCTCTCCATACTTATAGACTTCACTGAAGTTAAATATAAGTTTCGAAGGGCCAGCCAGTCATGCCTTGTCTATGGGAAGAAAGAATGAAGCCAGGCAGGACAAGCAGGACTCCAGCAAGCCCTGTGGCTTTGGCACACATCACCCAACCATGAGCAATATGCCCTGCCTGCAGTATGAAATATTCCTTTTTTCCTGGCTTGGACACCCCAGCTCCTCATCCTCATGAGCACTTCCATATAAGGCACTTTTCTTTCTAGATGCTGATTATTTCTGAGCCTTTTGTTTCATCACTACATCCTTCTATTACTGTTCCCACTGCTTTCAAACAAAGACATTACATCAAGTCTAGCACAGAGGCAGTGATGTATATTTTAAGGTCCTGTGGGAGATCGCCACCCTAAGCACAACTGGCAGAAGGAAACAGGAAGGCAAAAACAATAGGTAAAATGTAGCTTGAAGTGGAAGAAAGGCTCAATCTGCAGTGCTCTGCTCTGTGAAGCCACCAACCCTGCAATGAACTCTCAGAGCAAGAGGAAAAAGAAATGGAAGCAATGTGAAGAAATGGAAGTATTTATGTCGAGCTTCACTAAGTGACCTCTTTAGGACTTTAACTCCCCCAGGTACCCCTAGAAAGTATGACTATTTGTAAATGAATACATCGATGGAAGATCACTTCAGCTGTGTTACCTACCAAGGTTGATTCTATAGGACCAACCTGTTTAGTTTTTATTGGTAATTAGAGCAAGATTTATTCTTCCAACTTAATTGGACCACTCAAAATTCGCACACACACAAAATTTTAACACAGGACACCTGGAAGGAAAGCAATTTAAGCTAAAGCCATCTGTCAGCACAGGCAGGCAGTACATCAAGGTATGAACACTGGAATGAGCATCAGGAGGCTGATAAAGACATAATATACTCCATGATAGCTTGGCAATGCTGCCAAAAACGCTGCTTCTGTGAAGACCCAGAATTTACACTCTAGTTCAGCAAACAAGAGTGCCCTCCCACACACAGCCTGAAGAGGCCCTCCGTTCCTGGCTTGAATTAGTTGTTTCACCGCAGGAAGGATGTGGTATGCTTTTGGTAAGGGAAAGCTGTAAAATCTCGTGATGGAATAGAAGCTGCAGCCCCTTACACCTCTCCTGCGGACCAGTGGGGCAAACCCCCAAGGGCAGCTCAGTGCCAGGCTCCCAGGGAGCTTGAGGAAGGAAAGCCCCAACCAGCTGCAGGAAGAATGGAATACAAGCAAGGATGCTGCATCATCTCCAACACAGAGACTGCAAAGCTGGTCCACCCCACAGCTCCTCCCTGCAGGCTTGCAGTAACTCCATCACCCAGCAGCGAAGTCACTTAGACTTTGTCAAGACAGCAGCCCTGGAGGTCAGTGAGAGTGGACATGAAATATTGATGGAGAAGAGCCCTGTCCTGCCAGGCCCTAGGCAGCAATTGGCTTCCCGTGCCTCTACCCAGGCTGAGGACTGTCCCCAGCCAAGGAGGGTTTCATGAAACAGGAGCCGGCAGCACAGCAAAGCCTGACCAGAGATGCTCTTTCCGCTCCATCACCCCCAGTTCTCCAACCGTCAGGGTGATGCGCTGCTTTCAGACGGTAAATGAGAAATTATCCAGTCCAAAAAGTACTACAGCAACCATCTCCCCCATCAGCTGTACTTCAAACCTATTAAGCAAGTCTCCTGAAGCATAGGGTAATCGCATGGTGAGCCCACAGGATGCCCACGATATGGGCCAGATTAACCCATTTTATAGGGTTTACACGGGCAACGCATGCAGTTTGCTGTCTGCAACATACTTACTTCACTTACCAGGTGTTTAGATGAATATAAAGCTTATTTTATTTAGAGCAAGGAGCATCTGTCAAGATTTCCAATAGCTTTTTAAAAAATGTACATTTTTGCTGTACTCTCAGATGGCTACTGCAGATATTTGGCTGGAGAAGTAAGCAATTCAAAACACTAGTAGTAATAATAAAGTTGAAAAAAAAAATGATAGTTTCAAATTTAAACATTCAATTCTGCCTTCTCAAAGCTCCTGGATGAGAATGTGCAACAACGGAGGCTGCTTAATGGACGTTTTCTCAACAATTTAATAAAATTCACACAAGCATTCCCCTAACAAGTCGAAGAATTATTACAGAGTTCATAGCGATTATTATCCTTTCAGCAGGTTAATATGATGCTGATTTACAATAGAGTGCAACTGAGCTAGAATTTTGTTTTCCATCTTAATCTTGGTGCAGAATTGAGGATAAACAAAATCTAAGGGTGAGGAAAGCCTAGGGATGAAAAAGCATTCAGATACCCAGATATACATAAAAACCCGATTAATTTGTTCACTGTGTTCCTACATTCCTGTTCTTCCTTTCCATACCTCTCCCTACAAGTCCTGACACCTCATTTGAAACTGAGACATGGGTTTATATCAGGTATGACCTTTAGCTCTCTAACCCAAGGTAATGGTAAGAATTTCCTCTCCTACCCTCTCTATGTTGCTCTTTCCACTACTAATCTGAGAAAATTATGACCCGAAGCTCTGTCACTTTGGTCTAAATTGTTAGACATCATCAGGCTAACAACTGACTCTTACCTTCTACTTAGACTTCACCTAGCTGTCCTAAAAAAAAGTTGCACGAGACAGGCAAGAGTTGTAACTAGATGCTACCACCTTCACAGCCACTAGAAGTTATTTTCCATAAACATTGTCCCTGGATATAGCTCCATTTCAAGTGCCTGCTTACAAAGCCCTGAAGAGCAAAAGAGAATGATGCACTTTTCCATGCCATTAGCCCAGCCAGCCCCTGCCCCTGCTTTCCAGCTGTGCCTGCCAGCATGGCTCTAGGGGACTGCTTCAAACCATGGAAAGCCTTCCCAGTTCACTCAGAGAAGTGAGAAGGTAAACAAGGACACAAGAAGGGGAGTAAATCAACCTTAAGAAAACCCAAAAACAAAACCAGAAGGACAAAGGTCAAGCAGAAGGGGACTGAGAGGGGATTCCTAGGGCTGCAATAGCTTTGCTAGTTAGAGCTACACTGGAAAATGCATCGTTGACAAAGCAGCTGGAAAACTCTGCATGTTCTTGGATCTACATTTGGAAACACACCCTTGGCACAAACCAAATTCTCTGTATATTCTATGCATACACCTTGCTCAACCCCATGGGGCTGATGAAGTGCAAATCAGATTTGGCATGTGAGAGGTTGCAAGAGGAGCCATAAGCAGGAGAGATGGATTTGAAATTATCTTTCTGATGGTGTTGAAGAAGTAACGAGGCAGATAAGGGTCAAAATTAGTTTTCAGCAAAAGACAGAGCAGATCAAACAAAAAGCTTCATCTGACCTGAAATGAATGACACTGCTTTCCTCAAGGACATTTAAAACAAAGCCAAAAAGCAATTTATTTACTCAATATTCTGGCAAAGCCAGAAAGGTGGCAGAGATGTCACCACTCCTTGGAGCACAGAGTCCTGCCACAGTGATGTTCACCCGTACCCCAGGGCTGACCCTTATTTCAGATGCCAAGTAGGAGCTGAGCTCTTCAGTGGGCTGTCCCTGGTGTGAACCAGATGGGGCATCTCTGCCTGCAGCCGCTGGGACTGACCAGGTTTTGCATGAGCTGGAGTTCACGCTCCTGCTATCAACACACGTTTTTTACAGTAACGTGAAAGCAGGAAGAGTTGAGTAAGAACAGCCAGTGAGTCAGCACTGAAGTACCCCCAGACAGTAATATCTGTCCAGAGATTTCTCATGCCCTGAGAGCCATCCACTTCAACTCTATATTCCATATGGACTCATCCACACTCAGCAAACATGATCGGATATAGGCACACACACACACTATATTCTTTTCACAAGTCTTGTGACAGTTGAGGGTTTGTTCTGGACTGCAGATGCCACCATCACCATTGCGTGGATTTCAGCAGCACTGTGACAGTTTCAGCTTCCTTCTAATAAAGAGGTTTTGTCCTCATACTTGTGGAGAGAAGCTCAGGGCATCTTCAAGCAGCCCAGAAGGCAGAGAAAGAACATTACCACAATCTCACATTATAAACTGTGGATAGACACTAGTTCTCTACAGTGGATTACACATGCTGCCAACCCTGCTCTGCAATGGAGCAGCCATGTGCAATCCAGACCCACAGAGCAAACACCCAGAGATAGAGACCTAAGGGTGAGCGCAGGATGGGTACAGACCCTTTGCTCAACCCCAACCCCTTATGCTGATTCAACTGACATCATAAGAGCTGATCAGTAAATGCAAAGTGATGTTTTCCAGGTTCCTAGAGTGACACATTACCTCCACTTGATATGTTATCACCACTGAAGAGCATTTGTTGCTCCCTAGTTTTACCTGTTGCCTATTTTAGGAAATGCTTAGACTTAAATATCTTCTTCATTTAGTTTGTTACCAGGGTTTAGTTAATCTGCAATTTTAGCTACTTTTTACACTTGGAAACCTAGGGTTTTGAGCTGACCTAGTAAACATTACTCAATCTGTTTTAAAACCTTTACCTAAGAGGACACAAGCAAAATAAAGGAAAAATACTGAGAAGAACCCTATGTTAAGATTCATCCTCCAAGTGGCAGTAGCCAGGTTGATGGCAGAAGATACCTAACCCCCTTGTATTTTGTTCTTCTCAGCCCTGTTTTGCCTCATAACACCACACTTTTGTTTCTCTGGTGGAAAGGGTGTACGCAACTTCATACTGACCCACCAGCCACCCTCATGGTGTGGAGGAGTCAGAACAAGCACGTCAGGCATGGCTGAGTCAAAAGAAAACCAAAACAGAGAAGAAAGAAAAAGAGACTAATGTACCATTAGCGTCAGAACCATTTTATCTAATTCATAGCCAAAACCAAGCTTAACTCCCCTTCCCCAGCCCCCGATGAACTGCCTACATAGCACACCAGCTCATCCGAATGTGTTGGTTAAATAAAAAAAATCTTCCAGCTCTTTTACTTCATCCCCACCCACCGAGAAGCCACACCACTGCATGGCTGGGACTCGCTGCTTCCCCAACACATCCATGCAATGCAAGAACGTGAACGAGTTAATTGGAAAATACTTTCTCATCCCTCAGGATTCAGGTGGGATCCTCGTTGCTTTCCCACTAACTTGTGAAAATCAACCTAAATGAGTGTTCCGTGTTCGTATGAAAGGAGGAGGTGGGGTGTCTCACAGTGCACTAGAAGAGCCTGTTACAGTGAAGCCACAGCTTCAACTGAGGTTTCTATTGTAACCGGAGAAAAAGGAGAGAAGCAAGTTCTAAAGAAGGAGGAAAAAAAACTTCCAAACCCTCATTCTATTTCCAGCATCCATTTCTACTTTCAGCAGGTGAGAAAGGGCTCCCAGCCCCATTGTGAAAAAGGAGCTGCACGCCCAAGCTCTATTGTATTTCCCGATGGTTAAGCCATTCTGAAAGTTCATGGCTCATTTTCTCAGCTCAAACCTCAAAGTGAAAAAGAAAAATCCATTTAAAGATGGTAAAGCTGAACAGATTAGATACCATGTCGGTGGAAAACCAGTCCTAACTCAAGAACCTCTTAATGTTGCTTCCCAACTGCATTTATGCTCTGAAACCCAGATTCCAGATTGGTGTAAAGTTTTCGTAATTTTAGGGCAGGTAAGAAAAAAAAGAAAAAAAAAAAGAAAAATAAACAAGTTAACTTGAAAGACATAAGGGTATTAGTTGCATTTGTCCTCTCAGCTTCCCTGTGAAGCAGCTTTTCCTATGGCCGCAGCTCCCACCCGCTGGCCCAGCGGCCCATCCGCCTGCTCACCAGTCGCGCCCGTTCATTCAGGGAACTGAAATTCCAGCCCAGGGTGCTCTGAGATGTCAGGAGTTTTGGACTCTCCAGCCCATACCAATACCTACCGGGGACGTGGTAGAAGATTCGGCAAATTATTTAGAAAATGCAAGGACTTGCCTGGAAGTGCTACTACTGCCTAACTCCGAGGAAGATGGAGGAAAGTGTGAGTTATCCTTTACTACTGGCTCAGTACTTTATTTTTGCATTCACTGCCTTTTTTTTTAAAGCTAGGAGATAGCAAAGCTGAGGATCTGTGTGTTTAATTACTAGATGCTGCAGAAAGACTGTAATTACACCGTTTGTACTCCGGTTGATTCCACCCCATTCTCCCAATTCATTTAAGGGCAAATAGCCTCCTTAGCTCCTTAATCAGGAAGCCTATAAATACCGCAGCCACGGCACCAAGCACACCCCTGCCTGCCCCCCCAAACCTGGGAAGGGGAGCCCCAGGTCCCACGCACTCGCAGGCATCCAGGACCATGCTGCCCAGCTCCCGCCGCACAGACCCCAGGGGCTGCGGGCCAGGACCTGGGGCGGCGGCAGGACCCGGGCTGCACCCCTAGTGCCCAGACAGTCTGGCAGGTGCAAGATCCGGACAAGTGGGTGCAGGACCCGGGCTGCAACCCCATGCCCAGGGGGCACAGGAGCTGGGAAGGGTCTGCCGGATCTGCGCGCCCCTATGCCCGGCCAGTCCGGGAGATGCGGGACCTGTGTCGCACCCCATCCCCAACCGGCCGGGGTTGCAGGATCCGAGGAGTAACCCTGATGCCCAGCCGGCCGGG
>NW_020799113.1:17310800-17378105 GCF_003259725.1 Athene cunicularia | reverse complement strand
CCTCCCGGGACAGGCTGGGGACGGGCGGTACCCCGAGTCCTGCAACCCCCGCCCGGGTGGAAGTGGGGGTGCAGCCCGGGTCCCGCACCCCCTTGCCGAGGTCCCGCACCCATCCAGCCCGCGGAGCGCCGGCGGAGGCTTGCGCAGGAGCCTCTGCACGCCGGCCCGGCAGTACCGCGCTGCCTGCTCGCACATCGCTCAGCCCGGCCTCATGCCGGAGCTGGGGACTCCCTCCTCCTCCTCCTCCTCCTCCTCCCACCGCCACACGGCGGGCAGCGGGCAAGGGCGGGACCCCGGGGGGGGCTCCTGCCCTAAGAGCGAGGGGGCGTTTTGGGGTGGGGGTAGGTCACCTTGGAGCAGCCCCGGTGGGTGCTGCCTGCGTGCCCCCACCCTCATACAGCCCCCAGCTCCAACACAAAGCATCCTTTTAGGCATTTTCTATCTAAAAAGAGTATTCCTATTGCATGTAGTCTCCCTGCTGAAGCTTCCCTACCCCCACAACAGATTTTTAGCAGCTCTTTGTAAGGACAGCAGAGGACACATTTCTTGCTAGTAAATAAAACTTGCCCCTGCCTCCCTACCTCTACTCCAAAAAGCCCCTATGCAGTGAATAGCCAGCAATTCCAGCTGGGGTATCACAGCATTCATGGCTACAGTGCTAATCACGGTGTCAGATGGTCTAGTATTTCTTATTCTGTAATTCTGTATTACGAGGATATTCCTTTGTGATGCTCCTGTGCCCACCTACACAGGTCAAGATCTAGACCTGAAGTAGGGGCAGAAAGTCTTCTGGCCAAAATAACACTAAAACATTTCATCTCCCCCTCCACACTTGAGGAGATGCTCTGAGGTTGAGTTCTGACCCAGAGCACTCAGACCCAGACCCTCTTGGAGGGTTCCCCAGAGCGCTGAAGCGGCCACAGGATCTAAATGGCCTTTCCACCCTGCCCACCCTGGCAGCCCAACCATGGCACAGGCAGCTCTAGGAGACTTCATGCCCCACAAGGCCCATGTCCCCATAAATGAACATCTCTGATACAGGAGCCAGCAAGCCCAGCACCTCATGCAAGCGTTACACACTTCCCATGCTGAGCCCTATGCCTGATCTCCAAATGAGGAACAGCATGATCACTCCAAAAGGCCTGACCAGTTACTGCTTTAAGAGGAAAAAACCAGCAATAAATCATGTCTTTAAACAGAGTTTACATATTGCAGTGCACCAGAGCCCAGATCCCCAGCAAAGCCTTTCCAAGGTACTATTTAGCCTCTTCTTCTAACCACCCATCTTTATTCAGGTAAATTAGGATAAAAATTTTGTATTTGAGGTGTCAGGTGGGGGAACGTGCATTTTCCTCTCAGCTGCTGCTGAAAGAAAAGCAAGTGGGTGCCTGCTTCTCTCTGCTGGAGTATGTGGATAATGGCTCGAGGCTCTTGAAAGGCTTTTAAATAGACGAGGCACAGAGAAGAGTGGCAGTAGGCCAGGACACCCATGGGCTGAGCCCCTCTTTCACCAAGCTCTTGCCTTTCAAGGTTTCTTTCTTCTCCAGCAATACAAAATTAATGGGGGAAAATGGAATAATTTCAAGGGGGTTATGTTGGTTCATGGGAGGTGTGTGGAGCATTTTAATGGCTCTGTGTTCATTTACAGGGGTGCTCAGAGCAGGCTGTTGTGCAACCCAGTCATCGCTCAATCTCCATTTACATCTCACAGCAAAGATAATCCAAGACAAGACTTATTTTACCATCTCTGTCATGGGCTTAGGTGGGCTGGATCCCTACGCACCAACTGCTGGTGCCAATCGGACCGTACCCTTCATGGCCTAAATTACTGCACTCTTCTTACAATCCTCAGATTATTCATATGCTTCTTTCTCCTTTAGACATGGCTAAATGGCTGGTTCAGGCTGTATTAATTACACCCAGTTTCAGATTAATATATATGTTTGTCATTTAAAACTATTTACTGAAAAGGTTTATAAATAAAGTTCTTTGAATTTTCCTTTCCATTTGCCATGAAGAGTCATCACGTGGCTTGGAAGTTTAAGGCTATTTCTGTGCTTTTGTCAAAATTAGTTCTTATGTCAAAACCAGCTCTGTGGCATTTAAATACTCATTTTTCCTCCTAAATGGATCTAGACAGAAAAAATTTCAGCCAGTCAGGCATTAGGAAGAAGTTTGCCATTTGCACTGGGAAGTTAACCAGCTGTATTGCTAAGGACTCAGTTATTCCTAGGTTTCCATGAGGTTGAAGTCTCCCCTTGAAGGAATAAATGGAAAAGACAATTCTGTACTTATTTGTGCCAGGTGAGAAAGCCCAAGAACCCCCAAGCCATGTGCTCAGGCTGGTCCCAGCCCATGTGTCACACCACAGCCAAGGAGGGAAGGCAAAGGCACAGACCTCAGGTTGGGCTCTGTGTGCCAAACTCATCCCCTGCCTCTTGCCAACAGTGATGGGACACTGTCCTGTGCAAATAAATACGACCGCAGCCATAGCATCAGGACTTTGCCTGCCTCTCCTGCCACCCTGCGCTACTAGCTGTGGCACTGCCCAGGTCACCAGCAAGTAGCCATCAACCAGGGCCAGAAGAAGAAACCAAACTAGTGATGGACAAGTGGAGACAATACAGTTTTGACATCTGCCTGCCTCTTTAGCCAGATGGTGGAACATCTCTTTGGCTGCTGCTCCCTGGCATCCGGCACACTTTTTGCTTTCATTAAAGGTGAACACAGGACCACCAGCAGCCACCAGTTGCCTTGAAAGCTTTATGCATATGCATAATAAGCTGCTGAGCATCGTAGGAATAAATAGGAGAAAATAGAAAGGAGACAACAAAAAGCACAGTTAAATCCAGGCAAAGCACATCCCAGTGAAAGCAGCAAGCATTAATTATATAGGTCTTGATAGACCCAGAGCAGTCAGGCCACCCAGCACCCAGTGGCAGCAAAGCCCAGCACGCAGCACAGCCTGCTGTCTCCACTGCTGGCATGGTGGCATTTTCCTTTCCATGTCACTTTGCAGGCAGAGAGCTCAAATCCTGCCCCATGGTGGCAAGGGTGAGCTGCAGAGGGAAGGGCAGCAGCTGCAGCTCCGCGTTCTCTTCCTTGACATTTAATGGTGAGCTTCCCCACTGCTGCGCTAGCCAGGCACACACATGGGCCCAGACCACTACAGTCTTATAGATGAAGGATACAATAAGGACAGGAAGGTTCTCGAAGGCTGGGAGACATCAGACCTATCCTCCCTCACCCCAGCTCCAAGTTCAGAAACTCAGAGATCTCAAGTAAAGGCTATTGTCATTCCAGTTTCAAGTCTGATTTTGACCCTACAGTTTTCCCTCCCTGGTACACATAGTGCTCAGCACAGAGCATTGGTTTACCCCTGTCACCAGTGATGTTTGCTCTACAAGCTTTCATAAGGGGTTTATTCGGATGCTGCACCAAATATTTTCCAGCATCTTCTGGAAAGGCTGTTGGAGCAAGAGCACAAACCATGTACTGTAGTTTCAGATGAGAGGCCACCTGAAGAACCCAAGGGCTTTTTTGAAAGAAAGGTCCGAGACAGAGCAGAAGTCCTGCCCGCACCCTGGCATGGCAGGCAGAGATAGTAGCTTTCATCTCCCCTTTGAATTCTGCCTTCTCCCCCCTGCCCCTCTGCGCACAGCGGGAAGATTTATTTAATTAAAAACTTCCAACAGGCAGGACCTGCAGCCTCACTTAGTGCAAAATGTCACATATGACTTACTAATATTTACTAATGACTGAGGCATTGAGGTTAATACAACAGTTCGATGGCCAGAAGAGGAAATGGCGACCTTGTTGCAGGATGGGAATTAGGCAGAGCAACCTTGCCTGCCCAGCCCAGAGGCTGAAATGACACTTTAGTCCCTGCACTAATCTATGTTTATAATAATGCAATGTGTAATCACCAGGTGGTTTTATACTCCATCTTGAAAATGCCACACTGCCCATAGCACCAAGGTAATGCACTGGTCTGAGCAGAAGTCATCCCAGGGAGACCATATGCATGTGTGATGTATCTTAACTTCGAAAAATAGACAAGTTAGTGCCTCTGCAAGTTAAGGGGTGCAGAACTCATGGTTTGGGGAACACAGCTCACCCACACCACTAACAAAGTATCAAGTACACCCCTGCCATTGGGATCACGGGTTTCTGATCCAGGCCCTGCAGTCAGGGAAGGAGCTGTAGGAAGTACGAAGCTTCAAATGCACCATTTCATGTGTCATTGATCTGAGAGTGCCACACTGGTTCTTAAGACAAAATGTAGACTTCGCCTCTAAATACCTCCAGAGCCTCTTTAAACTGTAGTTACAATCATGAACAAAAAAAAAAAAAAAAAAAAAAAAAAAAAAAAGTCCTGCTATCATCCAAACATCCTCCCTGCTACACAACCAGCCACTGGGGAAAACGGGCAGGTTCAGCCTGGGGTGGGAGAGCCCCTCTGTGGAAGCAGCCAACCAATGGGTTTTTTTCTGAGGAATTACTCAACCACCCAGTACAGCCAGTTACTGCAAATGAAGACCAGGCACGGTGTGAGAGTTCAGGCTTTTCCTGGTCACAATCCTAAAGGTAACCCACAGATACCTGGGAAACCTTGTAAAGGAGAATTTTCTGGACTAACCTCATCATCAAATAAAACTCCTCCAGCATTAGGAGATCACAGTCCTCAGATGCCCAGACTTCTCCAGAGCTGAGATGGTTTTCCACAGCACCATAAGAAATATAAGAAAAAAAAATAAAAAATCTCCAAACCTTCTGAGACATACCCAGGCCCATCCTGGGGAGGGCCTGGGAGCTGGGCAGCTTCTCCCAAGCCCTCAGCAGCAGCACAGTTCCTGCCTGGGCCTGCCCCTGGGCTCTGGGCATCCTGTGAAATTCAAAACACCTGGGCTGGAGGCTCCACACCAGCTCCAGGCACGGCCCTTCCTCCCCAGGGAAGCTGTCACCATTTTGTGGAAACTTTAAAAACCAAAAAATATTGCGGTTTTGTTATGCTGAGATGCAGGGATGCAGGCAAACAGCAGGTAAAATTCTGCTGATGACTGCTAAATAAATTCAGAGGGTGGTGGTTGTTTCCAGCTTGGTGATTTTTAGCCTGCTTGTTTGGGTATTAAGGGGGCATTACCCAACTCTGTTTTGGCAATTGAGAAAAAGAGCATTTAACACCAAAACTGACTTGCCCTTGCTTAAAGTTACAGGCCACTGACTTGACAGAGCTTGTGACTGTGTAGTTGTGGAGAAGAATATTGTAACATTTTTCTTGCGTGTTTCTTACCCACAATAGTGTTCACACTAAATAGACCAAAATATTTTTCCTTTCAACATGCAATTTAGGTCAGAACTATTAAGAACCCTTGGAATAAGCTAATCCATTTCTAGTGACCTTTCAAAATTATCCTTTTGTTTCTCGTGCCTGGTACACCTCACATCGGCTCATATGCTACAGTATAAAAAGCACAGAAATGGGGAATTGTAGACTTTCAGATCCATAAGCCTGTTTGTGGGCATGACCACCAATTAAAAAACCTGTTGAGTTATTGCACCTACATAAATTATTGCCTCCTTATAATTGACCTTGTGTTCTCAACTGCAACATAAAACTGTTAATTTACATGATTATAATGGACAAAATGTGTCTGTAAATGTATTGAAATTAGAGCTATTAAGCTCTTCATAGCAGAAGTGAGAAGGGAGGGACTGGCATTTTTCCCATTGCTCATTCCCTTCATAATTAATTTCTAAAGTACCTTTCTCTTTTACCCAGCAGATACCACTGCTGGCTGCATTTGTGGGAGGACAAGAAGATTTCCCCAATTCATTTGGAACAACACATACCATTAATTACTGCTCAGAGGGTAAAATCTGACAGCTTTCAATGTAAGAGGGACTCTCTCTGTGTACCCAGTATAGGCACGATGGCAAAGCCCCTCTGGCAAGAGCCCAGGCAAGGTCACAGGGCACAGCCAGGGCATGGACAGGATGCTGGCTGAGAGCTGCCCAAGGGGGTAGCTTGGTTTAAATAAATAAAATAGAAACCTTTCTTATTTTTAATGTGTTCAGCCTGTGGCTAAAGCTGCCAACACATGGAGGTTTTTCAGATGGGCATAAAATTTGCCTGAGTATCGCTTGCCTGTGGCATTGCTCTGTCCTTAGAGTGACACTGAAACTGCAGGACAAGAGCGATTTTGGCACAAAACCTGTGCCAAGACAGGTTAAACCTACAGGCTGGGCTTGCCTCACACCACCTCAGCCGCAGGCTATAGCCTGGGGCTGGGAGCATCCCCCGACCCGCTCTATGGGAGGCTGGAGAAAGAGTTGGACATGAAAAAGAGGAGTCTGGCATGTTGTGCTAACACTCAGGGACAACTCAAGCAGCTGCCGGGCTCCTGTAATTTGCCGTCAGCCACTCTGGGGACACCAGGGACTAGAAGTTCCACATAGCTCCAGCGTTTGCTGGTGTACTTACCTACGCAGGTGGCTGTGCTCCTGGATGGGATCCCCAGGCATGGGATGTCACTGCCACGATCATGAGCAGTAAAGGGGGTTCAGAATAAACATGTGGCATGGCAGCCAGCACTGGCAGCGAGGGGGAGAGGTCTGTCATCTGCTCCCCAAAGGATGCTCATTGCAACTCCCAGGAGTGAACTGGTCTTTCATGTACAGACCATCAATTTAATAGCATACTCAAGGCCGCTCCTTACTGCTCAAGCACCAGGCACATTCATTTTTCCTGCAGCATTTGTCCTTATTTGCTGTCCTCAAAGTGACAGAAGTAGGGAAATTATTTGTATCTTACACTGCTCCAGTAATTGTTCACTAAGAGTTTGGGTGAGTAACATCTTCCATTTCTCCAGCCCTGCTCACCGCTGGACACAAAGAAATTAACTTTATAAGCACATATTGGGTTTCCTGGCTGTGGAGCTATTTTAAAATGCTGCTGTGTTTGCCACTTTGGGATCAAACTCATGTAATTTAATGGGTTTCACCGAGACCTCAACAGACCCATGAGGCAGCTATTGATTTCTCACAACAAAGGGCTGCTCTTAAAATAATTTACAAGATCACCATTAAGTGACTTCAAGCTGCTGGTGCTGGGATGTGCACAGAGAGCTTGCTCGGATCTCACAGAAAATGTCCCCCAAGCGAGGCAGCTCCTGACCTGGCATCCCCAGGGGAGCATGATGGTGAATGGAGCAGCAAGTGCTTTCCCCGATGAAGCCCCTTCCATCCTCCAAGGCCAGAGCTGGAGAAGGGCCACCTTGCTCCCGTGCTTGCACCCGTGGAAATGTCACGCCTGGAGCCTGCACCGGAGGGCTGCACGCCCGCGGCACGGCATGCAAGGACATCTAGTGCCTGATGCTGAGGCTGCAAGGAGGAACTGGGTTACGGCAAAGTGTGGTTTACTGGTGGTTTATCTCCTCGCAGCAGCAAAAGGGCCCAGCACCAGCAGTGCTCAGGGGAGCAGGGTCCCAGCGGGACGGTCTCTGCGAGGCTCTGACATGCATTTCATCTGTCTGTGACATTTGGGGCTCTGTCTCACGAGCTGGAGCTCCCCAACAGCCTGTGCCCCCTTGCCTGAAACAGAGCTCCTCTGATGAGACCAGTTTGGGCAGTCTGGGGCCATTTCACCAGCTGGGCTTCAACACATCCCACACGGCTCATGGAGTAACACGGGTAACGCAGCACGGCTGACGAGAGTTTGACATCTGTGTCTTCATCTACTTGCAATGCCCACCTTTCTATTTCTCTATCTGTTTTGTGAGCTTCTCAAAGTCCAGCACAGATCTGGCATCCTAACTGAATGCTGCATCTGGGGATGGAGCTGGCCACGCGGTTTGCAGCATAAGAAACCCACCTTGTTTTCAAAGGACATACTCCCATCCAAGCTATCTGTAGCCAAGCTGGTGCATTAAAGCTACTTGGGCAACACAAACAGGGCTTGTCAAGCCTTTGTACAAGCACAAATACCGTATTTCTGAGGATAATCTAAGCTATCCACACTTGAGGAAGGTGGACAATCAAGACTTCAAAACCGTCTCATGGGGCTAAAAGGTCAGGGCATTGCAGAGTGGCCCACAGCTGTATCAGCAGTTTAGGCACAAACCATGTTTGCACAGGACCTGTACTGCTAATGTTGCTGCAGAGCCCTGGGACATGGGATGGCAGCAGGGAGGGCAGCCGCCCGGCCGAGCGCTGCGGCATGCTGCAGCTGAGGTCAGAAACTCATTGCACAGAGGTGCTGCCGGCAGATGCCCCTGCCCACGACTCCTCCTTAGGCAGCAGCCCTTAATCTGTAAAATAGAGGTTTTCTTTAAAGGAGACTCACAGAAGATGGTTAGAAATAGGGAAGGTCCCAGTGGGCCCCAGCAGTTCAACAAAGAACCTGAAATAATTATGGATTTGGGATGTCTTAATCTAGTCCACCCTCACAGGTAAGGATGCGTCCCTTGATGCTTTAAAGGACCTTTACTCTGCCCAAACGAACCTGTCTCACAGTGAGCTTCATTAACCGTTTGCCTCGGTGCTGGGGAGCTTCAGAGTCAGGAGAGGGAGCTGTGCTGCTGCCGGACGGACACACGGACACTGCGGGGAGGGTTGGAAGCTTGATTTCCACCAGACTTGATGGCACAATATGCTCATGTTTCCTCAATAAGTTATTGATTTAAAGAGATTTTAATTGAATGCATCAACATTTTTTAGTTGTCTTCCCCTCTGTCCTTGGAAGTTTAAAAAAACCATAGCTATTCACAAAATCGGTGCAAGTTTATGAGTAACTTAAGGCCCCCTGTAAAAATCACTTTTTTAACTAGCTTGCTCTCCCTGTACTGGTGCTGTCCTGCTCGTACAGAGCCTCTGTGCAATACCCTGGCACCTCCGGGCACCCATCCGTCCTCCCTCATCCCACCTGCCACCCGCCATCTCTTTACCAAAATGAAAGATTACAGCTCTGACCCTCCCTCCCACTGCCAGCTGCATCCCAAGTCACACGCACACAGGTTTTATCTTCTTAATTGGGGTTTGAATCACACCTTCAGAAGCCTGAAACCGTTTCCCAGCAAAACTTGTCCTGACAGCTTTACCGCCCTGTGCAAGTCCAGATCAGTGCTTCAGGATTGGCAAGACAGTTAATCACCTCCTTGAAATCATGTCTGTACAATCCGTACCCAGGTAATTACATAATTTGATGTCCAAAATATCGTGATGGAGAAGATCTCCCTGTCATTTCTGTGCAAACGCCCTAAGCATCACTGACAAAGCCTGGGCTGTCTCCTGCTGCCAGGCTGGCATGCGGAGCCCTCAGCCTAGCACAGAACAGCATCTTTTGGGGGCTCCCAGGCACAGATTTCCAGAGAAACCCCTCTTCCACCACAAGCACCAAATACCTGGAGAGGTTTCCCCTTCCTCTGTGTGCTACTTAGTGATTTCTGACAGCAAGACACAGAGTGGCAATTAAACTCCAGGTAACTCCGACTTCATAACTTCTGGAAGATTATGGAACAAAGATCCAAAGCAAACCACAGATTTAAGTGTTAAAAGACCTGTTGTAATGTCTTTCCAATTATGCCTTTGTTCCCAGTTTCTGAGTACACCTGATGGTCCATATATTTCATCAGGACATAATGCAGTATGAGACACTCTCCCCACGAAAATGGCAGAAACAGAGCTATTAAATGAAACTAAGTTATACTTGCAACTACAAAGGACTCCTAGGCCACATGGATTGTCTGAGCTCATTGCAGCAAGCTCTGTCACAAAAGGAGAGGTTCTTTCTTGGCTTCCTTAGGACTGACTCTCAAATGGCAGAAGCCCGTTTCTCATGGTGGACACCCAGGAAGCGAGAGCATCGGGTGGGATGTGCGGTACTGGGACACAGGGCTCCCAGCTGACAGATCCACCAGTAGTTTTCTTTAGGCATCACTTCAGATTTGTGAAGAGTGGCTATATTAAATAGCAGAATAAAGCTTGCGTCCATGACTGTAGAAATACAGAAATCTTAAATTGCAATTAAATAAACTATTTTAATCTCTAGTTTTCTTCCTGGCAGAGAAAACAATGCTTGTTGGGTTGCTTTGGATCATTGTCCGGGTTCCCTTCGATTCTGGACAGTTTTAGAGGGACTCCCCCAATGCGCCTTACCAGCCATCTCCAGAATAAATCTGGTGCCTTGCAGTAATGTTTCTGAGGGTTTCTCTGCCAGGTGCACACTCAGTCACAGCAGATTTACTGCTTCACCTTTGCCTCCAGGATTATGGCAAATGACTCCAGAAGCCCATTATAGACCTGAAAACCATTCCATCTTAGCAGACAGATTCTCAGTGCAACACTCCTGTCCCACTGTGTGTTCTTTATGGCTGTGAAGCAATTCTACCTATGCTAGCTACAAGTCTCAAACTTTAAAAAAAAAAAAAAAAAAATCAGAGTTGTTTATTTTATAGCTTTACCCTTAATGTCCCACTGCAAACATAAAATACATAAAGGCTGTGATCGCAGCACGGAGATGTGACACTGAACAACTGCTCCTGAGAGGGGTGGGCACATTTCAGTCCTGAAGAGGCAGCAGTTGGCTTTGGGAGAGGTGAAGTGAGACCAGGGGAGAGCACAAAGCCTGGTGAAAAGCAGCTGAGCACCTGTGGGGCCCCTAAGTGGGGCCATCTGGGCTAGGGCTAATCTCGTTGCTAGGAAATTCAGGGACTGAGGAGATAAATTATCGATAGGTGCCAGAGGCATTTGGTTAGAATTGCAATTTGCTGCATGTTGCAGTCCTGA
Organism: Athene cunicularia; assembly: GCF_003259725.1. NCBI lineage: Eukaryota > Metazoa > Chordata > Aves > Strigiformes > Strigidae > Athene > Athene cunicularia. The sequence goes on along the minus strand of NW_020799113.1, from coordinate 17,367,320 downwards.
ACTGGCTGGGGAAAAAGTCCCTTCAGACAGCCATCTGGAATTTTGGAAAACAGTCATATGGGTGATGCTGGTTTACTAACCCTTCCCCAGCCCTAGCTTATGGCTCTTACTCATGCTCTGTTGTGCTGGCAAGCTCCACGCTGGCAATCATGACATCCTTGACATCAACGCTGCCTCCTACCATGCCCTGCCACAGACACCAGTGCTCACCCACCCTGGCAGGCTGCAGAAAAGTGCTGGATGCTCCATTTTTAAGGCAAAATACAAAAGATTTGACTAACAGAAACAGTCCCATATGTTTCTGAGTCCACCTCCCAAGAGGAGGTTTTCCCCATGACTTTTGGGGATGGAGTTAGGACAGCATAATGCTGTCATGTGTTCGTCCTTCTCCTGAATGACTGACTGGCTGTCCATGCTCAACCTCTCATGATGGTTACAATCAACCCTCACAATACAATACACTTGGGTAACAGCCTGGCCCAGTGTCAACTGCAAAATGCCAAGAAGTACAGGCAGTGCCCTCTACCTCTGACAGCTGGATTAGAAACTGCCAGAAGGCCATATTTGGCCATTCCTTCAACAAATAAACAATTATTTCTTTTAATATTTACTGATATACAAGCACCAGCTTGCCCTGGGAAATGTTGACACTGCAGTCACATTAGGAGTTAAGCTGACCGGGGAGCAGGGCTCGGCGATCCCACCCTGGGCAAACAGGCTGTGATAAATACAATACTGTGCTGCTTAGGGAGAATCAGCATGAAGTTGCTTGCCTGTGGCCTGTGTCAAAGGGATTCTTGATGTAACTAGGGTTTATGATATCTGAAAATGGAGAGAAGAGCTAGAAAGCAAAAGGCACCTGTGGCTCCCATGAAGAACGGTTTGAACACACTATCTTTACCTGACAGTGAAGCACAGCAAACTAGCTGATCTTCCCAGACTAAAAATACATCAGGGACCAGCTTCATCCAAGGGTCATGTGGTGTTGGTGAAGGGCAGTTAGACATCCCTAGAAAATGTCCGTTCTTAATAAAAAGCAACACAATTTCCCAGCTCCCTGTAATAATCTCACTCCTCCTCCTCCTCCACAAATGTGCTGCATTTCTCATCTAAAGGAGAATGAGAAATATGCAGCCCATGCTCAGCTAGTTTCTGCCTTGGCACCAGCAGAGCTGTACGTGGAAGCACATCAGCACCCTGCACATGGCTGCAGCTGCCACCTTCAGATCCTCCAGCCCAAATCCAAGGAGGTTACCTCAAATAGTTAATTTTCTTCAGGCTTGATCTCTTTTGGCCTTTTACATCTCTGCTGTCCTGTTAAAGGCTTTCCTTCAGCTCCCTGTTCTGGACAATCCTGTTTGCTGAACTGGGCACTGTCCATCACTAGGACATGTCAAACCCTTCTCATAGACAGGGTGGCTACCTACCTGCAGCCACAGTAAGGATTTTGAAGCCAAACTTGGCTGGCAGTCAGATTTCCTAGGAATGTAATTCCCATTTGTTATTGTAAGAGCTGTCAGAAAAGAAAAAAAAAACTCAACACATCCATGTGGCAGTTTCAAGGCATGATCAAACGGACCATCCTGTTTGCTGAGCTTTTTCCATGTAATATAATCTTCAAAGTAGTAAATAATTCATGAAGTATCATCCTGACAAATCTGAGTATTACGGAGTCAGAGGAATATGGAAATTATATTTCTGTATGGAAAATGCATAGTATTAGTTCTTTCACCAAGCAGGGGCCGTTGGGACCTTCTAGCCTCAGAAAGAATGAGAATTTAGGGCTCAGTCATTCAGTCCTTAACAGAATAAGCACTTTTATCCCATGCATTTCTGCTTCCCTTATCAGTGCAGTATTCAAAGACTGTTGGGACTGCTCACATGAGGAAAGGGGGAAGGATGGTTCATCCGTAATTATATTCAACCAGAGTAAGACTTTATTGTTTCAGCTGCAAGATTGCTTTCAAAGCCCTGTAATTTTCTTCACCTAACACTGGGAAAAAAATAAAAAAGCCTTTTGCTGGAAATTGATGTAACAGCACGAGAAAGGTCAGAGGGAACAGGCAGCCTGGGAATGAGCAATTCCACCTTCCTTTGATTTGCTTTCCTTTGTTTCAGGGTGAGAATATTTCACTTGGCCAGCTCTTGTCTAGCTCCCCCATTATGTCATATCCAGATTACTCAGTGTATGAGGCATTTAGTGTTACGTCAGACAGATAATATTTGTTTATATAACTTTATCTTTTTCTCAGACACTTGCTTCTTCCTCTTCCTGAAAAATATTTATAAATATTTATATTTTCAGGAACATGAATTTATTTATATCAACGTCAGGATGACAGTCATCTTAACTACCAAATGGTACAAGTGATTGCTGCAGACCTCCACAGCATTGCCTGGGAACTTTTATTGCGTCTTACAAACACCAGTTCATCAAAAACAGAATTATGCAGGGGAAGAAACCAGTTCTGATGAAACACAAATCTGGAAATGTCTCTCAGCCTTGAGATGGAAGCTCTAGACAAAAAGGGAACCAGAAATCCACCCTAAAATCCCAGAGAATACCACGTTCACCACAACGTCATTGCACTGCGTCTGAGGCTCTGCTGTAAATCCCTGATCAAACACTGGCTTCTGTCTCTGTTTCTAATGAAAAATTTCCAAAGGTCTTACTCCCACCTCTATGTAAAACAGAGGGAGGATTTTATAGCTTTCATTTCAGGGAAGAAAACCTTCTATTACACATTTGATCAGGTCAATATATCTCAGAGGCTGAGTGCTGCCTGCTTTAACACACTGCCTTAAGCCATCTTAGTTATACTCCAGCCAGCAAAAATACCACAAATTATTCACGCTCCTGAGAAATCTCTTAAACTTTGTGAAAGTGCAATACGGGTCATGAGATATGTTTTTTCAAATAGGTTGTTTCAGGCAGTGTCAATCACGTGTAATTCATTCATATGAAACACTGCCCTTCCCTCTCACTGCTCATGTGTCTTATTGCTCATTAATCGCCTTAATTTCCTGGGCAGCTGCCAGAGATGCCATGACAAGAGCAGCATTTACAGGGAAGCTGCTCCAGCAACCCCTGTGAAAGGGAATTTGACAAGAGGTACTGGAAAGGGCTCAGGGAAAACTTTGATTACATCTGAGCGTGGAATTGGTGCTCCCACCACAATGCCCAGGATGGGCTCTCACATTTCTGGTCATGCCGACGCTGTCCTACCCAACGAGCTGCAGGAAAGTTGCTGGGAAGTGGGTGCCCCATATCTCCAGTTTCCCTTTCCTTGCATTTTCCACAGGCAGGGTCAGACCCTGCTGAACCTCTCCCGCCCACACGGCCCCCAGAGCCACGCAGACACCATGTGCCCTGGGCAGGGCTGCCAGCTCCGGGCAGGGCTGCTACCCAATCACCCTCGTGGGAGAGAGCCCAGAGCATATCCCACCCACAAAGCTGCTCAGAAGCATCAGCTGTGAAATCCCTTTAGCCCCGAGCCACAACATGTCAGCGTCTGCTGATGATGATTCTTTTCCCAAGCTGCGGTTCGATAAAACAGTAAATCCAGCACTGGCATCCCAGCAACCAGATAAAAAAAAAAAAAAAAAAAAAAAAAAAAAAAAAAAAAAAACAGAAAACTCAGCTGCACAGCACAAGGGATTCACATGGCATAAATTTCCCACCAGTTCAAATTTGCTTAGAAACAACTCTGCTGAGTTAACTTTGTGTAACTTGACTTGTTGTCCATCTGTTCTGAAGCCTCTGTGGCAGCTCGGGAAGACAAATCTCTCACCTCTCTGCATGTCATAGTGCCCAGCACATGTACCCCTTTCCTTCTGTGTGGACAAGGCTGTACAGTCTCTGCCCATCCCTGAGCAGGATGCCCTGCAAGGGATGGGCTGCATCTGGCCCAGCCCAGGGTGCTCCTGGCACAGCAGCCCCTGGGGCATCTGCATTCAGCATCTCACTGCTTTGTCATTCGCTTGTTTTTTCTAGACCTTAATGTTTAAACTGAAAATTCCATTTATTACCCCAGAAAAAACATGAAGGAATTTTCTTCTGACGTACAAATTCCCTGGCTTTTTCAGCTGGAAGATCTATTGGTCAGTTTATTAGCTTTGAAAGCTATCTATGCCTCTGAGACCTCTGGTGACTTGGAGTTACGGTAATACTGGATAACTTGGGTATTAATGCCAAGTTGCAAATGAGGTTTGCTCCACTGGGCCAGCTCTCAAAAGAAATGAATGTTTTAGGCCTGAAACTGTGTCTGTGGTCTCATAAAAAAGCACAGCTCTCCTGGTTTTCTATTTCTTTGCTATTAAAGGACTGATTTCATCCTGCCCTTTGCTTGTCCTCTGGTTAAAGTTTGCCTCCCCTGTAAAAGATTCAGTGGCCTATAAAAGTGCAACTCAAATTTGGAGACTATAATATATAACATAATATCCCAAAATCTGCACTTCAGGAGCAGCAGTAACTTCACATGCTCACAACCCCTGTTGAACTGCCTCTTCATTCCCAGCTTGCAGTTAGCTACTATTTCACCAAGCAAACCTCCTCAGACATGGCTCCAGTCTAACACCACGGCCAAACCAGCTGTTTACTCCCCGAGATAGCTGGGCTGTAACCAAACACCCCAGCTTGGCCAGCTGCCATGGGGACTGCAGCACTTTGCAGCTGTGTTCCAGTTCATAAAGGTGGATCCTGTGGTTATTTCAGCCGCCCCTTCGCTTCCAGCGACCCTGAGATGTGGAAATTCACCTGTGGGTTAAATATGTTAAATAAATAGTGCTTGCACCTTCCCAACAGAGTTTCCCAGCTGATGGTGATGCCAAGGATGCTGCAGAGCAGGGCCACACTGCCTGTGCACATGTGTTGCCTGGCTCAGGATTCCCCTCCTTTCCCTCATTTCCAGCTTGCTGCAGTGTAACCATAAAACCAGGCAGAACCATCAAAAGCACTTCCAAGAAATCAATGCAACCAGAAAAAAACTGGGTTGGAAAACAAAATCCATTCTGTTTCCTTCACTGGAAAGGTTTGCTGGAGCTGCCTGATCAGACAGCCTTCTGTAAATCAATGTATTAGTAGATCCTGCTTCTCTTAGCCAAGCTTTGTAATATGGTTGCCCATACGGGGTGGAGGGCATATTCATATGGCCAAAGGCAGAAATGCTGTGAGACATTTTTCTTCCCACGCAGGAGCAGAATCTCTCTGTCTCTGAGGTGCACAGCAGAGGATCCAGGTTTTATCCTGGTCTTCAGAGCTTGGTCCCCAGGGATGGCAAAGGAAACTCTTCCTGGACAGCAGATTTGTGCAGCTTTCCAGGCTCTGGCAGGAGGTAGGACCCAGCCAACAGAAGCAACAAAATTTATGCTCCCTTTTCTTACTTAGCCACTTTCTAGTCAGGAGCTTGCTTTGATGCTCACGGCTTGCTTCAGAGCCCTGGAAGCCAGATGCTTTTCCCTGGAGCCTCCAGGCTTGGTTCCAGCTTGAAACCCCTTCTGCTAGACTATCCCCTGCACTATCCACCCCCCAAGTGCCCCCCAATTACCAGCAGCTTAGCACAACCTCAGGAGCTATCGGTTAGCAGTGATGTGCTGGCTGCTGGCCTGCCCACAAATATCTATATTTCACAAATAAAACAGGTTAATTTAAGCCACCACAGTCTGCAATAGTTTGACAGCTCCCTAAGAGTCCTTGTAAAGCTAAGATTTACGAAACATCAAACTTGCAATATATCGTAATGCTCTATAGACCTTTTAAATACAGTGGTCTGGCCAAGATGTATCTGGCTTTAGTCCTCTGCTCAAAGACAGAAGCGGGGCCAAAAAAAGTGAATACTGAACAACCAAAGGGGTTCCTGAGACTATTTTACTAAAATAATTTCAATCCAGACGATACGTAAAAGATGGGTCTTTTGAGAAAGATGGTACCCTTCCCTTCATTTAAGAAGCAAATGCTCACAACAAACATGCTCTGACATCTCGTGAGTCCTGCAGCAAAGCAAAAAGTAGAAGCCCTAAGTTTGTACGTTAATTGCATAATAAGAGGTACCTGAGTTCAGACTTGTACAGTCAGTTCTGCCACACCCACGAGTGTGTTTATTTAAAACACATCAGCCTTGACTACAAGGACTCACTAGCACAATAAAAGAAAAAAACTCCATAATTCTCTTTTTATGTCTTGTTTGGTAAATGTCAAATCCTTGTTTCTGTTCTGGGTGCATAATTTTCCACTGTTCCTGAGAAGTGCCAGTGGGTCTCAGGAGCTTGTTCTGTGAAGACACAAACTGGAGTCTGAGGAGCCCTGAAATGCAGAAAATGGGTGCCTGATGTGGAGCCCCTGTTGCGGTGTGACAAACATCACCGCTTAGTGGCAGCCAGAGGTCTGGATTAAAAACAAACCTGCTCTGTCCACATAGAGCAGAGCAGGGAATTGCTCAAGGCTTCCCAGCTTGACCTGCTCTGGTCTCCGTGGCTGCAGAAGGTTCCCACTGGGCAGCATGGAGAGGACACCAAAGAACTTGCAGGGGACAGAGAAATGAAGCAGAGGGGCCTCTGATTTTAAATAGCCAGCTAACTCACCAAGGTAACCTCCTAACCAGGCCTCACAGGCAGCAATGAGAACGGTGGGGAAAGCATTTAGCATCTCACCTCACAAAGCTGCACCACCACCACAGGTGGAGCGTGACATGCAGAAGGCCCAGGAGGAGACTATTTTCTTTTCCCGGTCCCGTCACATGCTGTAGGTCAAGGTTATAATGCAAAGTTGAACCCCACACATACCAGAGCTGGTATCTGTTGACTTTCACAGCTGATTGTTTTGGAATAATAATTCATATTTGCCTTCCTGGATACAGAGAACTGAATGACAACTTGGATTAGCACTGCGCAGCCTTGCCCTGAGGACTTGTTCTTGATGAGTAAAACCACCACCTCTGCTACTGAGATCCTCTGCTTTGACACCCCTAAGGGCAGAGGGCAGAACACAGAATATTTTCTAAGCATCAGTTGTGAAAAATCACTTCTCTTTCCGGTCCTACACCGGGCAGGCAATCAGCTCATTCCTCTTGGTCAAGAAAGCCAGCTATTTAAAACACGGTCACCCAGGCTAGCCTGATGCAAGCACAGGCTGCTGCCCTAGTTAGGAGTTCCCTGGTGCAGGGCAAATTAAATCACTGTAACACAATATGTGATTCAGGAATGATCAGCATGAACACTGTGACCCAGTGATGGGAAGAGCAGCATTTCACTTGACAGCAATCCTATGCCCTTATTCCCAGCATACCCACACCCCCCCTTTTTTTTTTTTTAAGGTGATCTTTGGCTTTTGTTCTCCACGTCTTTTGCATTTGATGCAAGAATTTGAGACTTAGCTGAAAATGGTATTTTTAGAAAGGTGAACATTGATGACTGACTTTTTTCTAGCAAAGGTCAGCTGCAGGAGAGGAACAACACAATCATGCACTGCTTGGGACCTAAGCTCCTAAGAGGAGCATAAGTCATGGTGAAAGGAACATCAGCTCATCTATCCTGGGGAGTACCAAAAACATGTGAGATGGCATAGGACCACATTATCCATACTCAGGAATCCCCGTACTGCCAGCATAACAGATTCAGGGGAACAACTACTACTTCATTTACAGCAATGCTGCCAAAGAGCCCCTCTGGCCAGTAAGCAATTGCATAGACCAGGAAACCCATCCACACCACACTTCTCAGCCCACAAAATCCCAAGGGCCCTCCATTCTCACTTTTCAGAGAAAATCAGAATTGGTGTTTTAACACATTTAGCTAGACTCTTCTCAGAGCTCTTCAGTGAAAAAAACCCAAACAAAACCAACCAACCAAGAGGCAGTAGATAAGATGCAATAGGGACACTTCAACTAGTAAAGAAAATACCCCACAGTTCTCAGTAACAAGGGTGGTCAAATGTTGAATGGATCAATCAAATGTTGAAAGTGCAGTCTCTACTCCAGGAGATACCCAAATCTTCCCCCAGCAAGGCACTGGGTAACTAGGTCTAACATCAAAGCTTGCCCTGTTTCAGTGGAATTGGACCAGAGACCTTCAAATGTCATAGAATCATAGACTGGTTTGGTCTGGAAGGTACCTTAAAGATCATGTAGTTCCAATCACCCTGCCATGGCTGGTTGCTCACAGCCCCATCCAACCTGGCCTTGAACACTACCAGGGAGGAGGCAGCCACAACATCCCTGGGCAACCTGTGCCAGTGCCTCACCACCCTCACAGTAGAGCATTTCTTCCTTACATCTAATCTAAGTATTTCCTCTTTCAATTTAAAGCTATTACCCCTCATCCTATCCCTACACTCCCTGATAGAGTCACTCTTCACCTTCCTTGTAGCCCCCTTTAAGTACTGGCTAAAGTACTCTGCTCTAAAGTCTCTCTGGAGCCTTCTCTTCTCCAGGCTGAACAACCCCAACTCTCTCAGCCTGTCCTCACAGGGGAGGTGCTCCAGTCCCTGATCATCCTCGTGGCCTCCTCTGAACCTACTCGAGAAGGTCCATGTCCTCCTTATGCTGGGGATCCCAGAGCTGGACACAGCACTGCAGGGGGGGTCTCAGCAGAGCAGAGAGAGAGAATCCCCTCCCTCAACCTGCTGGCCACACTGCTCTTGGTGCAGCCCAGGATACCATTTGTCTTTCCAGGCTGTGAGGCATGCTGCTGGATCATAGTTTTCCATCCACTGATACCCCCAAGTCCTCCTCCTTGGGGCTGCTCTCAATCCACTCCTCACCCAGCCTGTATTTGTGCTTGGGATTGCCCCAACCCACGTGCAGGACTTTGCACTTGTCCATGAGATTCTCATGGTCCCACCTCTCCCGCCTGTCCAGGTTCCTCTGGATGGCACATCCCTTCCCTCCAGCGTGTCGACCACACCACACAGCTCGGTGTCATCCGCAAACTCACTAAGGGTGCCTCAATCCCACTGTCCATGTCACCAATATGGACAGTTAACAGCACTGGTCCCCACTCCAACCCCCGAGGAACATCCTTCTGTGATCTAAACTGTCTTGATTTACTGGACTAGACCTTGACTTGGGATTTTTCCAGACAGAAGACAATGGGTAACAGGAAAGAGATCTAAGGTCCCCTAGGCAAGAACTTGCTTGGAAAATAGGTTGGTTTGGTATTATGTTTTAGCCTCACAGGAGACAAACACTGCCAAAGCACTCTACAAGAGTTTTCTGTCCTAATGGAAAGAGGAATATACACAGAAAGCAAGTCCATAGTGTTGTGCTCCTAGGGAGAGGAAAGATGCAGACTTTAACAGGCACAAACACCACCCCGGTGCTTGCCAGAAAGATGATAAACAGTTCATTAGATCCTCTCTGGGTCAGATATTCAAAGTCAAAACCAGAGTTAAAACAGTCAAAAACAAAGTTAAAAAAACACAGATGAAGTTTGAAATCACTTTATTGAAAAATTTCATACAAGAAGAATCAGTGGCAAAAATATTCAGGTGTGATACAGCAACACCACAGTCAAGTTCCTTACACATCTCAAGCTTAGGCTGATTCCTTTACAGCCACTCTCTCCACATACTCAGCTTTCCAGAGACAAGTGCAGCATCCTGTCATGTCAGTGAGTTTCAGCGCAGCACAGGAAGCAGAGTCTGTCTTGACATCAAATAAGATTAGCTATGACTCTGATTTTTCCTGTGAGAGGTATGAAAGACCCTGTAGGTCTGTTGAGAGTGCCATTTGCAACAGAAGGCATCATTCCCACCCACCCCAGCTCATTCAAAACACTGACTGAAAGTCTGTAACAAAATATTGTGCCAATAAAAATCTTTTAGAAAACTAGTATAAAAATTTGCTATATATAGCATAAAACTATGAAAAAGTGACTGTGCCAATTTCCCCTTTATACAAATAGGTTTGTTTTTTGTTTGTTGGTTGGTTTTTTTTTTTTTAAATCACATTGCATTAGAAATTCACACAACATATTGCATCTTTCTGAAATACTCTGTGCAGTAGAAGCCCCATGGGCAGTTACAAGACAGACCATTAGCTCCCCTTTAGTTTCTGCTGTCTCTACAGTAGCTGCCAAGAATTTGGCTCTCACAGTTTTAGGATTCAGAAAGCAGAAAGCTGCAAGATGGCAAACTAAGTGCTTGTAAATCAGTACCATTCCTCCTCAGACAGGAGAAAATCCATCACAGAAATCTCTTGATTAAAAAGATATTACATATTACTTGGTGGTGGTGTCAGTGAGCCAATACAGCTCTGACTGTTTCTGTGTCAGTTTTTATTTGCAGTGTGCCACTTCATGTGCCAGAGAGGTACCTGCAGCATCTTTCAGTGATTTCTGGTCTAATAAGAACACACATCCGAGCCACAGGAGCAAATAAATTGTCAGTTTTGTTTCATAAAAAAACACTGACAGACACAGGGTTGTCAGCCTGCTGCCTGGAAAGAATTAACATTGATCCCAATTCAGTTTTCAGCAACCGGGGAGTGTTACATAGAGCAATCACTGTCTTGCCGCCTACTTTTCCAGGCACAAGATTCAAAGCCCCTGCAGCCTTCCTGCACAGCTGTGCAGGTAAGGAGCTGAATCCCCAGGGATTGAAGGTACTGTCGTGTGTGAAACCCACTCTGTATTTGGTCACTTAATCTTCTCAAATAACTCAGCAAGAACTTAGTTACTCTTTGCATAACCTTGGAGAATACCAGGAGTGGGCTTTGTATTTGAGGACATATGAATCAGGCGACTTGCTTCTCTTAAACAGCAGTAACCCATTCAGACAGTTATTGTAAGGATTTTTTTGTTAGGGGGGATTTTTGTTTGCTTTCTTTAACAGAGAGCTGGCAACAGCCAGAGCCCCTCCCTGTACAAAGCGTACAAAGTTATCTCCAGCTAGAGGTCCTAGAGCATAAAGCCCTTTCTCCTGAGTACATTCATAGGTGAATGGGTCAACATCTATGGGGTTCCTCTTTGGATTGACTGGTTGGTCACTGTCCATTGCCAAGTCAATGCCGTTATTTGGCAGAAAGGAGAGGTTGGGGTTTGAGCCAGTTAGAACAAGAGCCATGGAAATTTTATAAACTTTCTGGTAGCCATTCTTGTCTTGAAAGATACATTTCTTGTCCTTGCCAAAGGATAGCACATGATGTTCAGGAAGGCTAACGTAACATTCATAGGGCCCAGCACAATCAGCTGACTGTTCCTTCATCATCTGATGGACTTTGTGGTATTCAGGGTACATCATTTTGGGGAGCTGGTTAAAAATAAGACCTGGATCACTGACTCTTCTCCGAAAAACATGGATGACAGGAATATTGCAATGGTGAGCAAAGAGAATTGCATCAGCAGCTGTCAGACCAGCACCTACAATCAAGACTGGATCTGACATGATGCCAATGCTGTTGTCTTTCACTGCTTCCTCTAGGGCAGACAGCTGGTGATGGACATAGGAAAGGTTCTCTCCCTTGACCCCAAGCCAAGTAGGACTATCGTATGTTCCTGTAGCTAAGACCACATTCTCTGCATAGATGGAAAAGGACTCTTTATCACCTTTCACAGTTTTGAAAAAACCATCCACCTGAAAGACCTCTGTATTTTTCTCATTGGTGTTCCAGAGTGAGTCACTGTTCTCCTGCAGATCTTTCTGTCCATGGTTGGAGATGCTCTCTGCACTCACTTTCCTCACAGAGGTCACAGCGGTACCACATCTGAAATTCTTCTGCAGTCCTTTCTTCATCACATAGTGTTGGTAATATTGAGCAATGTCTTTTGCTGTGGCTCTATTGTTTCTGAGGCCTCTGTAATATAGTACAACCAAAGGTCAAGAAGCAGTTAAGTAACAGATGGGAATTTTTCCCCTCTTCCAGTGAATGTATCCTAGAGCCATCTATCCTGACACTACCAGAGAAGACTTATTTAGTTTCCCTGACTTCAGCAAAGTTATTCCTGGTATACAGAGCTAACACTCAGGTCCACAAGCTGTTGAACAGAAGCAGCTTTCTCTAGCATTGATCCCATCCCTAAGAACACAGGTGCTCATTTATGCCTTCCTCTCACATCCCGCTTCCATTCCATTTTTAACTCCTAGACTTTTTAAGGCTGTTACACATCTCAAGAGCAGAAGCACCTCAGGGACTGCACAATAGCTGAGCTGATTATACTTGTCATTAAGGACAGCAGTTGTAGACGGAGAAGTCAGATGACCACGCCTTTTCCAAGCTTTATTAAGAACTCATGGCCACTGTGATCCATCTCCCCAGTGGGTGTTGATAAGGACACAGTCCAAGAAGCACTGCAACTTTATCTGCATCACTAAATGCAGAATGAACTTTTACTGGGAGGTGAGAGGGTCTCCTTTCTCTTGCTAGAATCAGCCATAACAGATGGGTAGCTACATTCAAGAAGTTCACTCCACCCCAGGTTCACAAATAACCTCCAGATGTTTGCAAATAATCACACCACAGATATCTTACCTTCTCTTTTGCTTTAGCCAGTCTTTGAATGGGAGATCTGGGAGTCCCATCCATTCCCCTCTGCTCAGGGTAACCATAGAGCCCTCAATAGACTGGAACAAGAAACACAGTAAAAATTACTTTAAATGTTATTTAATGCAAGAAGTGAAATGCAAGTTTGTCATGTTTCAATATGGCACAGATCATGAAATCAGTGATTTCCTCTGTCATGGAGGAAACCATCAAACCATCCATGTTCTCCAAAAAGAACAGTGGACTGGACATATAAATGCCTCTCATGTTTTTCTTCCCTTTAAACTTTTTCTTGTCTATATACACAAAATCAATTGTGGCTGACTGGCATATTAGAGGAGCTTTTGCCCCTCCAGTCAACACATTTGGCTATCTTACAACAGGAAGACCCAAATAGTTAGGCTTCAATTCACATACATGCCAGGCACCTCCAGGAGCATTCCTGCCAAGGACCAGGTGGGGGATGGCTCTGTCAGTCTCATGCCACCATGTGAGGACAGATTCTGCTGTTCCACCAAAGTCCGTGTCTGGACGCTGAAGAGTGTCAAACAGAAGAGCCACAGGGCTGTGGGATCGTCCCTCCAAGCCTTCAGACAGATACTCCAAATCCTAAAAAGAGAGGCAGAGCAGATGCTCAAAATCCATGTCCTGCCAGGCAGCAGATTGCTTGTTACTCCAGTATTTCCAAGCAGTGGATCTGGTGTCCTGTGTATCTCATTTACTGGCACAAGCACAAAGATCCTGTTATTGCCCGAGGACTACCTCAAGCATCTTAGCAGCAATGCTGGCATTTCATACAGGCAGATCTGAACAACTAAAAGCACTTTGCTTAAAGCTCATTCTGTCTGTATACTTTAAAAATTCAAAGGAGGTTATTATGTGTAAGATACCCCTAGGATGTTTTACTGTGATGTTATACTGTTTCTCTTTACACAAACCTGGTCCAAAATGGAGACATCTGGTGCCTCTTCCAGTTTCCTCTGGAGAATGGGATGAGGATGGGGAGAGTCTCTTTTGAAGTAAGGGGTATAGCCTGACAGCAAATATGACAGACAGATTCCCGAAGGTCCATTCCCTAAAAAGATGCAATGGAGAAGAATTTATATTCCTGCAGATAGAGCAAGCCTTTGAGCAGTGTTTCTAATATCCAGACCAATTCAAAGGATTAACACTGCTGTGGATACAGGGGACTTTATTCCAGATTGACCACTGACCTACTGGATGGAGTTGGGGAAGTCATTTTACCCTGATATGTCCCCTTTTCCTCCTCAGTTGCATCTAATTGCATTGAAAGGTCTTCAGAACTTATTGAAAGCCAGAGGTTAACCTCACCTGAAGCTTGAAGTCTCTACCATGCTGATGAATGGAGTTACTGCTCATTAACCTCTTTAAAGGTTTAGAAACTGGCCACATACTGACTGGGGGCCTCAGCTCTCCTGGATGCACTTTTCACACCAGTGCAGACTAGTTCATTGGGCAGAGGGTACAGAGTAGGTCCAGAAAAGAGGGTGACTTGTCTATATACACAAAATCAATTGTGGCTGACTGGCATATTAGAGGAGCTTTTGCCCCTCCAGTCAACACATTTGGCTATCTTACAACAGGAAGACCCAAATAGTTAGGCTTCAATTCACATACATGCCAGGCACCTCCAGGAGCATTCCTGCCATTGAAGTGAAGGGGAAACAGCCCTGCTCAGTAAGAAATCCTGTCTAATAAGGGATATTTGGCAATAGCAGTTTTGACTAACTGGTCTTGAGGAAACTTTCAAATGGGAACCAGCCCTACCACGGTACTGCGGGCAGTGTACTAAGGAAAAAAGGTTCTCTGCCATGCTGAGACAATCCCCCAAAATACAGCACTTCAAAGGGATTGCTAGATGACTGAATTCCTCCTGCTGACCACCCAACAGCCAGTGGAAAAACTTGATATATGAGACTCCAGAGGCCAGTGAGAGTAACCCATGGAAAGTTTTCACATGGCCGTTCTCCAGCACGTTTAATATTTTACAGTGCCTGCATAACTAGGTGTCAGCCTCTCTGGCAGCTCAGACTTTGCTGCTTACTAGTATGTGACTAACTACCATTACATAATGCAGTGACGATCTAGAAGAGGAGAGCTGCAGTGACACAGCAGCCTGTGCTGCATGTGTGAGCAACTGGAGCAAAGGCTGCTTCTTGGGGATGTGAGACAGAGGGAGGCTCAGGCTGTAAAAGCTAACAGTGAGCTGAGCTATGCAAAGGGCAGTGTGTGCGGCAGCTGGGGCCAAAGTCTGCTGTGCTGAGCAAGGACCAGCTGCTGCAGGTCAGTGTTTGGAATATTCCACTTGCAGGAAAGTTATCCAAAACCAACAGCAGCAGAAATTAAAAGCAAACTAAACCACAGCTATAGTAAAATACAACACTTCTCAGTTTTCTTCTTTGCTTTAGGAAGTACAAGGAGGTACCTAAGACAAATTTAATCAGCTGAGTGCATGACACTTAGCAACACACAGAGAGGATTTACTCCGAACCACATCCAAGTTTGATATGGATGGTCACAAATACAGTTGTCTCTGGGGCTCAAACTATTCTAGAAAGCAATTGCTTTCATGAGGCTGCCGGCACAGCAGAGAGCCCACAACCTTCCTGGAGCAGGGCCTGGGGAAGTAGCTAGGACCTCCATGCAGTATCCAGCTGCACCGAAACAGCTGAGTTACTTCAGTCCAACAGGCTCCTCGTAGTGCACATCTTCACACTGGTGCTTCTGAGGCTTTAGTGACACCTCCACACTGGATCCCTGTATAGGTGCACTATGGATGTACCAAAATATCCTCCCTCTCACCTAAAGACTTGTACAACTGGGCAGTACAAAGCCACTCTCAGACTAGCACCTGCTGGTAGTTGTGTCCTTGTCAAACTCACTGTTAGCAAGGATTAAGCATGATTTGTGTGGTGCACTAACTTAGGACTTGCTCTCTTGGGTGCTATTAGATGACAGGGAAGGAACCCAGCTCTACAAAGCATTTAAACACATGCTCAGATGAACAGAGTCCAGCACCTGTGCTCAAGCACCACACATGATCCATCATCAGAGAAGGCACTGACATCATACTTGTGCTTTGCTCCAAGATTCACCCCACATTACAAAGCTCCCCTCTTGCAAGGGAGACAAGATAGTTACTACACAACTTGTTTTCTAAACAAGCAAAAACCCACAGCTTTTTACCATTCTGTTAAATCTGTACAACATCAGTGTAGCTGACTTGCATTTTAAAAGAAATCTGTGAAAGATTTCAAGAAACTCTTAACAGTATCTGGAATACTTTCTAAACACACACAATGGGGAAGAAGAAGATCACACAAATCCACCTCCAATTCAAGCACTACAGATAATCACTTCACAGTGAGCTGAATAACTATCTGTAGTGAAAAGGTTTCAAATCCTTCTAAAAAATCAATGGAGAAAAACCAGGCTCAGCCAAACTGATATTCAAAAGGTTACCAATTTTGCTAGTTAAAACAAAAAAAAGAGGTATGTGTATTAGTTTCTCAAATACCTAGTTACCTACTTTCCACAACTCTTAATGGTCTTTCTCTTAGTACTAGAGAAACACTGTCTGTCAGGGAAGGGATGCAGAAGCAGTGGTCAGGCATTTCTGGTTTGATTAAGAACATGTGGAACAAGAGCTGCAGACAGCAAGTCCAAAGCAACAACAGCACAAGGGAACACAGTTACGCTGGCAGGAGAAAGCTTACCTATGATCACAACAGGCAGTGGCTTAAACCCACTTTTATTTTGGGGTCTAGTCAACAACGCATGCATCTTCCAGTCCGGAAGCATTTAGGTCCTGGAGCCTTCCTGTTAAAACAAGTAAGTTTTGAATTATTTGTTTTTTTGACAAAAAAACCCAACCCTGTGACTTTCTACAGCCCACAAACCTGGATTGATTTAAAGTATTATCCTTGCGCTGTAGACCATCACATTACGCTTCCACACTCAGGACAGGCCTATTTATCTTTTTTGCCTCCTGCCACCAAAACTGAAGGATGATTCCCTGATTATCCACCACAGAAAGGAGATAACCCTTATCTCCTCTTCTGTACATGAATTCCAGTCTCTCCAGAACAACTGGCAGCTTTAGTAACCCTCTGACTACAGTAACTGAAGTACTGAAGCTTGTTACTGAAAACTTCACTTCTGCCCATACTGCGCAGAAAATTACCATAATTAACATGAACACTTCATACTTTCTAAAGCAGCTTGCACATTTAGTGATAAGTAGAGGAAACCTCACTCAAGATTTCTGCCCAAAGGCTGGAAATCTCCTGGCTGCATTTTCAAATATGTACCATTCCATCACTACAAGGTTTTTTGATAAGTGGTAGTTTAGTTCCTGAACATTCTTTCTTAATTTTCCAGAAAACAGAGTTCTAGGTCTGAACAAATAAATAACAACAAATCTTTAAACAACATATACATCATAATTATCTGGGAGACTAAGGTCTCATTAGAGTAGAATTTACATAACTAATCATTATGCAGATATTCAATGAACAGTGAATCAAAGGGTTTTGCTATTCCTGTAGGAATCCTACCATGTCAAACAATGACTACTTTAGTTTTCCAGGGAATTCAACTATATCGTCACTAGTCTAGAGAAGTTGTTATTTTTACCACAATAAACACAAGATATTTGAAATTCAGCATAAGCTTTTAAATTATTCTACAGATAAAAGTCTTCTATAAAACCATTATTATCATTTTGAAAAGCTAAGTAAAAATCCACTGAATGGCATGGCTTTGTTCAGTAGGGCATGTTCTCCACACCCTTTTCAAGCACAGAAAAATCTTTGGCAAGTGCACTGCACACTTCCATGAGGTCTGGCACGTCACTGCCTTTGACACAGGTATTGCAGCAAATGTTATCCTACAAGTGTAATGCTCCACTTTAAGCCTGACATTTACATCACCAGCAACTACAGTAACACAGTAAGACCCCGGTGATTGAACGAGCAGCCAGAAAACCACAGGCAAGTTTAGGATTTGTAGAATCCCAGGCTTCAGGAGGAGTCTTGTAAGTGCATTTGCCTGCAAGGATGTGACAGTTCCCATACACACCAATATACAGCCATCACTGGGCTAGGCAGAGCTATTCCAAGAGGACTGGGTTCATCCAAGTAAAGAGGCACATAATAAAGCTTACAGGCTGAATTCAAAACTAGCAGCTTCAACCACATTTTTGGATCACAGTTTAATAACACACATTGGTTGCCTATTACTACTTAACTAAGCATTAGTCTAAGACTCCCATGCATTTTACCTGACAGGCCAAGAACCACTTAAAAGACATAATAGTCATGCTTTCTAATTTAAGTAATTCCAAGCATCTAGCTTTGAAGAGAGTTGGATTTCAAGCAAACTTAGGTTCCCTGTTTATTTGAGACTCAAAGGTAGATGCATACAGTACAGAAGATGAACGTTTCAGTGTATCATGTCCATACCAAGGCATGTGTCAACTCCTTAAGGCGTATTGAACCCAACCCTGGCAGCTGCAGGAGCACAGCCTAACTGCCCAAGTATTTCCCCAGCCTTTGGGTAGGTTCTACCACATGAACCAAAACCTGTACCACCTTCAAGCAGATTGTTGTGTAAATTTACCCCCAAATAATCCACTACCCCAAAGCTCCAGAGTTGGAATTGGTAGAATTCCACAGTAGCACCTCGGATAGTCAGAGACACCAAAGGAACAGGACAATGGTGTGAGCAGTAAAGGCATTCCACTCAAACCAGCTAAACCACACTACCTATCTGAAGGTTAGCAGAGGTTTCTTCTCCATGGTAACAAAGAAATCCCTCTCCATGGCTGTACTACACAAGAAGACAATTTCCTAACACAGAGCGCACGTCTTATTTCTATGAAACTATTGGGAGTCTGAAAGAGGGAAGGAAGATCTCTGGAAGCGATGTTCCAGGCTTCTGCTCCATAGCAGTCTGCAGCAGCAAGCACAGAAAGACCGTATGCACTCTGTAGACAGCAGTAACCCAGGTACATTTGTGGGACTTTTGCTGGAAGCAAGGACTGCTGAACCAATCCAGTATGGCACACAGCAACAGTTCCAGGAGAGCAGCAAAGCCAGCATATAAATAAGAAGCCTGCAAGTCCATTTGTAAAACTTGGGTGCAAAGTCATGCCATTGTGTGCTAGCATTTTTCTGGGGCAGCCTTATGGGGACAAAAAAGGCACAAGACAGTAGAAGTCAGCCTGGCAGTCCTGTTTGCTTTAGAGGAAGGTTGTCTTGGCTCCTAGCTGTTGTGCCACCCTACCCCACCCTGATAGAGAGCAAAGCCAGCAGCCACGGGCTCAGTGATAACGCTCTCATTTCACCCTCCTCCTCCTCCATTCTGTACCTTCTGACACATGAAAAAGGAGCATTTAATGGAATTAAACAAAACCATAATGGCTAGAGGAGCACAACTGTTAGTGCTCACACACACATGACCATTTTATTCAGGATCTGGGTTCACAAACCTCCAGAATGACCATTTTAGTGCTATGTGCTTTGTTTCCTGAAGTTTTGACATGGGGCAATTCTATCAACAAAAGATTAACCATCAGAGATGCTTCTTTTCTAACATGTCTCTACTAAGGGGAGAAGTTCCTTTCACATCCTATAGCTACCATCTCTAATTCATAGTTAGTAATTCTTCTTAGCTAGAAAGTCAACCAGATGCTGAACCTCGTTTTAGCCTACAGGATGGACATGTTTGACTTCTGGGGGTAAATCCGAGCTCGGGGCATCTCAGACATTTGAGTTTCAGGCCAAATGTTTACTTTTCCTGCCTTCAGAAATAAAGGTCAGTTATTGGGGGTTTTTTTGGCAGTCTTAGAATCAAGGGACCACATATACTTTTATAACCTGTACAGCTAATACAGTGTAGCAGATGAAAGCCTGTTCTTGCAGAGGCTATTGGAAAGCATACAGGACACTGAAGTTCATTTCCAATCTGTACGGAACTAGTTAGCAGCAAGAGAAAGCCTGAGCTAGCAAGAAACCCAAGACTGCTCTTCTCACCTTCCTTCTATGTAGAGTAGGCTGCTGAGCACTCACACTTGGTCAGCTTAGTGACACTGATGCCTCTTGGGGCTCCTGATTTAGGCTTCCTATTTTAAATGGCTGTCTCTTTCCTCCTCTTCATTTGGGAGCACTCTACAAACTCCACAATTTATCTCCTCACTGCTTCCAAAGCATTTCAGTGTCTATGTGATGTTACATAACTGTTCTGGCTTAGAAAAGCACCCAGCTCACTCTGGGCCAAAATCTGCATACCTTCCCGACACAGCCTTAAGCCTAGAGGGACATATAAAGTCAGTCAGTGTGGCCCCTAATAGTTCCAGGCTGCACAAGTGAAACAGGTTTTAAGTGAGTAAAAGAAAAAGCAAAGATACATTTAGCAAGACAGTGACACTAAATGATCTTTAACAGAAATAAAAAGCCAAGTTACATCAGCCATATGCGATTAACTCTCCCTATAACATCAATGAGACTTTTGCTCAAGTGAGAACCAAGTGTGGCCTGTACAGCACATGCGGAGAGTTCAAGAGAGCAGTGCAGTCAGTATATAAATAATAGAAGAGACTGAGTTACCACAGCGCTCAAGTTTAAACAAGGACAATTCTAACACAAATGCAACAGCTCTTCAGCTTCACTTCTTCATCATCCCATTCATTTCACCAGCAGTTTTAAAAATTTAATTCGTTAGTGCTTAAACACCACCACCCCCTCTCCCCAGAAGTGTCAATAGCTTTTACAGTTCATACTTTCCTACAAGTTTCAGAAGTTTGTTCCCGTGTCACTGCCCCCCCCCCCATCACTCTTACATGCCAGGCCAGTTACCCCACAAACACAATTAAAGTATTTGGAAAAATGTCAACTTTATGGTACATAAAAATAATATATTTCTAAAACCAGCCCTGTGATATTCAGAAAGCAATGTTACTGTATGCCAGAGCTCTCTACATTTACTTACAACCTTACCTTTAGCAGCCAGTCAAAGGAGAAGTGCCTGTAGTCAGGAAAGCCAGGCAAAGTACGAGCCTTGAATCCTGTCTCTGCTTTAAGACAGTGGTTTAAATATAGTAGGCTAGTAGCACTAGGAGACGAGAGGGGAGGAGGAGCTGCAATGAATGGAGGCGGAGCAAGGAAAATACTTATAAGCATGAGTCAGCAAGACTGTTTCCCTTTCCAGCTTGTGAATGAAAGAGGTAGTGATCTTCCTTCGTAATGTTCAGCTGACTGCATGACTACATCAAAAGCAGGCTTATAGAAGCCATATGTGGCAGAAGTCCTGCACTGAACAGATATCTTAGTTTTTAACCCTCGGAGTAAATTAAAACCTGAGACTTTATAAAATACAATGCTTCCTGTGGCAGATCTGGGTTCTTCCTCTGTATTTAAAAGAAAAACTGCTAGTTAGAATTACAAGTGGGAATAAAAGTGATAGGATAGCACTGTAGGCTTGCTTTAAAACTAGTGATCTTTTAGGCCACAGAAGGACAAGAAAATGTGATTACTTTCCTCCTACTTTGGACAGTTTGTGGGTTTAGTTTCACTTTAATATTATATCACAGATATAGCAGGTCTGAAAAAAAAGACTTCAGTTTATATTTTTTTCTTCGGTGGGAAAGTCTGATGAACCTGTGCACAGTAGCAGTAAAATGAGTCAGACTACTTCCTGTAAAACTTAATGCCAGGATTTTCATCCAAGGTATCTTACTCAATTCAGTGGAATAATCAATGAAGCTTGCTAAATTTAAAGTGTCCTTAACAAATGAAATAAATTTGTGCCAAAGTGTTTAGTTCAGGGGGTAAATGCAGCATATTTGTATCTCTGAGGCCATCTATTTTGAAGCTAGAATCTCCAGGGAATCAGGAGGGCTGCTGATACCCTGTCAAGATGCATACTTTCAATCATGTGATACAAAAAGATAAAACAGTTCATCAGAAGGAATTCTATACTCTCATGACTCCCAAAGTAGGATACTTCATAATCTATTTTAATTCCACCAGAATAGGTTGTTTTAATAAAAATTAAGCCATTGTTTCACTTAAATTTTAACTAACAGTGATCACTCTGAAATACTTGTCAGACCAAGAGGTGGTTTTTTAAGGTCTCTTTCAAGTTGTCTGGGCTTTTATTCATGGTAGCATATGCACAGAGCTCTTTAACTCATACTGAATTTTTGACAGGAGAAAAGCCTTTTAAATATATTATTCAGATACTTATTGGCAGGTAACAAATATATCTTTATCAGTCAATAAAAAATTAAGCTTCCAGAGAAACTAAGGCATTTGTTTGGTTAGGTGAGTCAAGACTGTCCTGTTACTAGGTTTTTGAAAAATTATCTTCAATATATTGCAGGGTTGGACTTCAGAAATTTCAGAACAAAGATGTTCAAGTCCATGCATGTTCATAGCATAGATACAAGAAAGCATATGATGGTTTGGCAGGCTTTATAAAAGTTTAGTCAGAAATACTTCCTATGTAGGCAAACATGCAGAAATAAAGTCGTCCACTATGACAAGAAGAGATCCTTTCCATTTCCTACTAGAATCTCTATTACCCCCACTAGAATCTCTATTACCTCTGTAAAGACAGACAGGATGTCATTCCAAAACCACAAGCTTTGTCATATTCTTGCACACAGTACAACTCCTTGCATGAAAATGTTAATGTATGACAATAACCCACTGTTCTTTATTTGCTTGTCCAATAAGACCATTGAATACAGCAATTTGGGGGCTTTGTTTTTACAGATATCCCAACAAAAACATGACATGGAATATATATCAATGTTACTGTTTCTCCTTGTGTACCTTATCTAGAAACAAATAATTCATCCCGACAAGGTCTGCACAAACTTTCCAGAATAGGAAGTAATTGTGCAATCTGCACTTGACCTGGCAGCCATCCTTTGACCTAAAAATTTATGCAATTCACTGGTGTTTTCTTCCTGATTTATTGCAAGCAGTAACATTCAGATTAGTTAAGTGCCTAAGTAAAAAGCTTATATAGAGATTTCCAGGATGACTTTGCACTATCTCTATTCATAGGTGTCAGAGTATGCAGTTGACTAACAATACTAACTTCTTTGCACAAACTGACAAACACATTTTATTGGTGCACAGATTTAAGGGTCTTTAGAGGGATTCAGATTTTTTTACAGAAAAAAAACTCTTCTAGACTACTAGTCTGTAGGCTCATTGATCAAGGTGTATTTCACTATACTCCAGCTGAATCCCCCATCTGTCACATAGGATACAAATAGATTTGTCAGACTTAAGTAGAAACTTTCAGCAAAATGAATTATTTGCAAGGATTTCTCCTCTGTTCTTTCAGCTTTTTCATTTTAAAAATAAAATAGAAATTTAACCTCTAATTAACATCATCCATAGAACAGATACTAAGTTAGATTTGTAAGACAACACCAAATGATTTAACAAAAGCAAGATAATCTTTATGGCTGCAGCTTGTGAAAAGCTTCTGTCTCTGAAAAGCTGTTTGTTATTTTTAAATAGGACCCATGACATTAATGAGTCCTTCAGATAATGTAAAGGATCAATTCTGTCTTTGTACTTCCAAAACCACAGGGCACGGGGTACAGCACTACAGTTGCTTTTATATGAATGAGCCTTGCACATAACATAATGGTAGCTAAGCAATTCATCCACTGTCAGTGGGTAGGGAGGAATTCAACACACTGCACCAGTCTCCACCTGAGAAGGTTTTGGCCTGCAGAAAAGAGAGGCAGGCTTCACTAGTAGTCATTCATTCCACCTTCAAGTCATATGCTCTGCAGTTCACAGTATCAGCGGTCCTGGGTGCATTTGTTGCCAAGGTCAGTTTGTTTCCTTCTAGGTCAGCCACGATATAGTTCTCAGAACTCCAACAAGTTAATGCCATGTTTTACCAAGGTAAAATCTGAAGAATATGTCAGGAAGCATGGACAGAGCCATAATACTGTTCTGGGGGAACATTTTGCACCTGAACCATCCCATATTGCAATAAATGTCCTTGTTACCAATCGACTTTTCACCTCAGGTCACTACCCATCCATGTCCTACTCATGAAACCTGTCAGATAGACAAGAGAATCAGGGCTCCTGATCTGGGGGAGCTTAAGGAGTAAGAGCGTCTGGTGTCAGAATTCATTGTTGTTACTTCTGCTGCTGACAACTCCTGGCAGAACACTTCTTACAGTACCTCTCTAGCACCCACCCTCCCCCCTAGCCAGACCTTACTCTGTGCCAATTTAACATGATATACTACATTGTTTCACACGTTAGAACTTCATGTTCTGCTGTTTTTTCATAATTAGAGGAACATTCCCAGTGTCATCCTCCATGGGCCACAGTAGTGCTTTGATGCTTTGGTGTTTCTTTCAATTAAGGTAAAATACAAATATAAAATTCTCCATGTTTTCTGCCTAAGAGAACATTAAGTGCTTCACCCCCCACACACCACCCCCTCAATTCAGATCATTTAACCTAAGGCAGAATCTCAAATTCAATTGTTAGAAAAACTGATCAAGTATTTTGGTGCTATATGGTCTCTGTGCAGCACCTAAAATCCAGATCCACTCTGTTGCTGCCTAAAGCATCTCCACCTTTTTCATACAGGAAAAGTTCCACTTACAAAACTAATTTGCTTACGCGCCAAAACTAGAACCCACATATTTAATGATAATAAATGGTTTGACATCAATATTGAAACATTTTATCTGGTTTCTTTTTGCTTCAACTAAAAAACACCCCATATTTGTCACCACCACCATAACCTGAACCCACATTAGCAGGATGCTCCCTACAGATGTTCTGGTATTCCCCAAATCATCAGCAGCAAGCTGTGGCCACTGCACCTCTGACAGAAGCTGGATCTCTGAAGTACATTACTTGCTCTGCTAAATGGCAGAGGTGAAAAGCCATAGGGAAGTCCAGATAATTGCTAGGCTTGACAGGAAAAGTAGTTTAGGCAACTTTTCAAGTGTGAGACCCAGTTCTGCTCCCAGTTATACTTGTGACTTCCTACATGTGTTTGTGCTTTCACATGGCTTCCTCTAAAGAAAGGTTTGGCCCAGAGCACATATCCTACTTTCCTGTGGCCCTGCCAAGGCCATATCTGTCCTGTGTTCATACTTTGTTTTGCAGTGTTTAGGCAGATGGGTCCAAGGGGAGAAAAGTAAAGGTTCACCACACCAGTTGTTATTCAAAAGAACATTGACCTCCCAGTCAGATAAATGATTGAAATGATTTTGTCCAAGTGACCTGAAAAATTGTCTGAGGAAAGTAAAGAGCAAAACTTTGCTGGAACTATTTTAAAACAGTGAATTTTGCTTTTCTCTGCTCTCAAGTCATTAACTTGAAATCGTTCTCTGTTTGTTCTAAGAGGATTGTCTTCCTAAAGCTATGAGACCAGACCAAAGATTTTCACCACCTTTCGTTGTCCAGAGGCATGACCCACTTCCACTACTGTCTTGAAAACTTCTGTTAAGAAATGAACTTGGGGAGGCGAGAATCAATTATACTACCCAGGAGGGCTATTAAGCTCTACTGTCTGCATTAATTTGCTCATATCTTTGGCTACTCTGCAGTGAAGACTTGTGTGGGCAGTGTAGTGCCTACTAAGAATGCCTTATTGGGAGATATTGCACATCTTCTCTATCCAGGCTAAGGGAACAATAATGGAGAGCATTAGCAGAGATCTAGCTAGTCTGTATAAACACACCCTGAAAAACATGTTGCTGGCAAGTACAAAGTAGCCCACTATAGTGCGAGTTAGTAGCTATCTTGCAAAAATAGTCACCCTGAGTTCACAAGAGAAGTGTCCATCTAGAGGAGTAGTGCAGAGTGCTGGGTGGCTGTGCATGCATTTCCCCCAGTCCCCCTAAGAAAACAGACCAGAATCACTGTTGTCTCCTCAGGTGACATGGAGTGTATGGAAATAATAGCCAAATCCCAGGTGCTTTCTACTTCCCAGCATATATGCTTCCTTTCAAAAACTAGTAGGATGCAAGGAGGTACAGTCCTTAGGCTCAGGGGAGTACAGCCACACTTGTTTCCCAGAAGGACTGGCCCTTTGCAGATGCTTTGTTCCCCAAGTGCAACACGCAGAGGAAAGCTCTGCTCACGTGCACTGCACTCAGACCTCCATTGTGATCTCAACGTCGATGCAGTTAGGGAAAGAAGTAAACATGCACTTTCATTTCAAACAAATAGCAACTATGACCTAGTCAAAGATGAAACTGCACATGAAGCTGGTAGGGTATTTTCCTCTTCTTATCTTAATGTCAGTATATTTATAAATATGTACAGGAGTTCAAGATAGCAGGATCATTTGAAGACACAGCCTTTAGTCTCTATAATCTTACAGTCACTGCTCAGTTACGTTCTTTTAATCTATACTGGCATTTAGCAACCGATAGCTTAATTTAATAAACTGCTGATTCATATTATGATGTGCCACACCAAGCAACCTGGCAAGCATATGCCCCAAAAGAGAAATTCTCCCACAAAAGCTAACACTCATGGATGGTTTCTTGACTGGAATAACCAACAGAAAAGAAGCCTTGAAGTAGGAGGTACAGCCTAACTGTGAGCACTGAACATCTTTTCTGGACATATTTTCCCTCAAGGCAAAACAGTAATTTTCAAATACAAGTGGGAAATTCAAAACTGGAAAAGGAGCATGTAATGCAATGAGCTTGTTTAACTCAGTAGCACAAAGTTTCATAAAGAGAGCTGCAGAAAGCCTTTGGACATTCTTGGATTCATTTCCTTGCCACAGCTTAAGCCATGCTGCAGCTCTTTAGCTTAACTGTAAAGTTTTCTTTATCAAGACCAAGAATCAATTCATTAAGATAAAGAATTTAGTAGCATTCCTGAAAGGCTTAGAAACGTGTATAACTAAGGGCATCCAGAGCTAATATAGCCAGGATCATTGATTTCCTCAAAGAAAAATAAGGATTTCCACAGCAGAGCACAATAGTTTTTAGCTGTGAAGTTTTAGAGAAGGGCTGTGCCAGGGTTATCGTGCAACTTCCTACCCTCAGGGTTTATTTTCGTCTACGTCTTAATCAGCCGATATCATCTATCAGAGATAGATGCTGCTTAGATCCAGATTACCAGTTCTGATGCTCCTGATTTGCAACATTTTCTTTCTGCTGTAACTTTAAGAGTCTCTGGGAAATTCTGGGAGATTTTAGCATGCAAGTCCCTTCCTCCTAACAGGGCTTTCATGCACATCGAAAGATCAGCTGAAGTGATATATTCAAATGTAAGTTTTTCTTAGAGCACAACTTCCCCTCACAGTGGTGGCACGTGTTGCAACACTGACTGCCAGGAGTGAAATTTAAAGTTCCTTTGGAACTGTTCTGTATAAAGTTCCTTTGGAACTGTATAAAACTGGATAAACCAGTATCTTTTTCAAAGACAATCTTATCACTTAGTCACAGTATAACAGTAATGCATTAAAGTGTAACAAAATTATTTCATAGGTCAAGGTTTCTCACTTGTAATTGACAGCTCTGTTTCTAGACTGGTTTAAGGAGGCTGAAACATGAAAGGAGATGCCACTTGCTGTAAAACAGAATACACTATTTTGAAATATATGTATATATTCTGGGGTCATTTCTGTGGTTTAGGAACATAAAAAATATTCACTATGAACTCTGAAAGGATTTGGCACAGTGAATTTACAGGAAAGAAAGAGGCAGGATTTCTGCAAGAATAAAACCATTCAGGAACTAATTCCCCAATGCATTTGTTTTAGAAATACCTAGTGATTTGTGTAATTCCACATTTAGCTGACAGTCATCCATTTTTGCACATGTCAAAGCTTAAAACTGAGCATAGGTCAATGAAACAAGTCTGCAATTCTGCTGTAGCAAGAATTATATCTCAACATACATATTTAGCATCTAACAGATTAAAACCCCAAATCCCCTGAAGATCTTGTTCAAGTGCCTTTGTTTCAGTTAAATTTCACTAAAAGTATCTTCCTTGCTTCTCCTCCCCAGCTATTTTACCAAAAGCTTGCTATTCCTGTTTCAGGTGGTTTTTTGCTTGTATTACTTTGGTTTTGTTTTGATTTTCTTTTCAAGTGTACTCTAATTTTTGTCTATCAAGTGGCTATTTCTAAACCAGAGATGAAAGACTCTAGATTAGCCAATAACTATTCTATAGAGAGAAATGACTTGTTCATAATCCACTCACATTTTTGGCAGCTGTCATACTGCCCCAATATTTCTGGTTTTCCACAGAGAAATTTTCCCAAGCAGGGATAAAAAGGAGGAGGTGTTTCTGGTTCCCTGGTCAATATTTATCTCGATTGTGAAAATGCTAAATTTGAGTCATCAAGCAAAACCTCTACCAAAGAGCCTGAGGACTAATATTAAGTGACCCTTTGCCCTCAGGCTGAAGTGACCCTTTACCCCCAGGCTGAAGCCATGCACCAGAGCTGTGACAGTGAAGGACCTGACTTGCTGTTTACCAGCCCACACTAATGGGTGCTCAGCAGGGCAGAAGGGTGTGGCACCACGGTGACCAGAAGCACAAGCTATCGTTGATATCAATTCCCTGGGGGCTCTGACCAGAGTGTTATCATCCAAAGCCGCCTTTTGCACTCCTGACATCCAGAAGGTTATCGGCAGTGGCTGCAGAGCAGAGCTATTCTGCCATGTCATGAGGAGCTTGTGTCCTTGTCTCTGCTGTTGCAGCTCGCTGTGCCTGAACACGTGCCCAAGTTGTCACACTGGGTAACCCGAGTTCACTCCACCTGCCCTGCCTGGAGGGGCACAAGCATAAGACTGGCCAGACTGACTCAAAGGGCCCATCCAGCCTGGTATCCCATCCTCAGCAGTGGGCATTAGCAGACACCCACAAAGAGAACAGGACAAGCATGTCATCCTTGTCTTCCTCTACCTCCAGCTATTTGCAGCTGAGGGAACTGGCTTAAAATCTGATGAGGTTTGTTCATGTGCTAGAACCTTCCAGTTATTTTCATCTAGTTCCCAGTAATTTCACATGTGGCCTGTAGCACTTGTATTGAAGGGAGATTACACAACTGATTCATCTCCACATCGCTCAGTCTATATACTTCTATTATATTCCTCTCAGTCTTCTGACTTATTCCCAATACAGAAACTGTTCCATACCTTGCGTCAAACTGTTTTGCCTCCTCTGGACCTTCTCCAGATCTCTCATATGCTGAGATGAGAAAAGCAGTGCATCATACAGTAACCTAAGCACAGATGAACCGTAGGTTTATGCAGCAGTCTTCTGATTTGGCCTCTATCTTTTTCTAGCACTCAATTTGCTTCACCACCCGTAAGCACTAAACTGACAGTTCCACAGGATTATTTATCCTAACCTTAGATTAAAGTTCAAGCTAGGCCCTACTCTGAGTGAGCTTCCTTGCCTAGACCTGTGCCAGAGTGTGAGACAACACACAGGAATTGTGCAAAAACATGAAGTAATATGACAGCATTGCACAGCTTGTTCTTCAAACCAATGCAGTCACCCACATGCCTGATAAAAAGCAAAGTGGAAAGCCTTGGAGACTTTTGGTATACTTCTTGTTCACAAAGAAACCTCAACAAAATAACTAAAGGGCAAGCAGGCAGGAGGAATCATGTTCTCACCTTATACCTCAGGAGGGAGATGGCTTTAGGTAAATACAGTAGAGAAGCACGAAGAGCTCATATTGCACTCCTCCTGTCCTGATCTTGATCTGCTCTTATTCTTTCACCTGGAAAAAAGCATATATGAAAAGTTTAAGCAAATTCACTCCTAGGTTTGCTTCAGGAGTTGCTGTTATTCATGCATATTTCAAAGAGATGAAGTACATGCTCAGCCAGCGAATGTACTGAACCTCTAACTAATCTGGAAAAGACACAATGGATATTAAGCAGCCCCAAGATAACGTGCAGGACTTCTAAAGTATTCCCTACCCTTACTGCAGCCAGGAAACACAGACAAGGCTGTGGAGCCCAAGAGCCAAATCTCCTGTGTGTCTGCTACTCACAGTGCAATGTTAAACCGCCTTTTGCATGCAGGCTTGCTAGAAAAGCAGTCCATTCTGTTGGCCTTCCATTGAGTTTTGCTTCTCCACTTCAGGCCAACAATGCCAGCACACATCCAAGCACTTTTGTACCACATCGTTCTCCATCTATTGACTCTTACTCCATCTTCCACTGTGGCCTACCTTACAATCTTCATTCTTCTCTCCCTGCAACCTTTCCCTACCCTTTTATCACCCCTGAGCCCACTGAGCTATGTTAAAAGCTTTTCTATTAGTGACCATGAAGAAAGCAAGCCAGGCATTCATAAATGTCTCAGCAGCAACAATAAGCCATGTGCCAGTTGTCAATTTGCTTATTTTTGATGTTCCCACTGTGGTAAGTTGTAATGGAAACATCAATTCCTAGGTTTTTGGCACTCAGCATTCAGTGCATTGCAAAGTCAATGCCTCTGGAAAAATCAAGTCACACACCCTGCCATGGGCATGTTTTGTGGCACTTTGGAATTCAGCTCTTGGCCCAGAAATGCTCCAGCATGCTGACTGGTACTGAAAAATGCACTGCAAAGAGTCAAGACTCCAGAGTTGAGAACTGAGTTATTGGACAAATGTCTTCCACTAGAAATACTGTTGAGGGAATTTATAAGTTCAGTTAAAAATATGTAATAATTTCAGTTACATCTAAATATTATGAAATTTGAATACCAAGACAATATATTTTATTTCTTCATTTACATTATTTAAAAAAATATTCTAAAAATTTCAATTTAAGATTAAATAGAACAAGGAAAGTAACATGCTTCATTCCATTCTAAAAGGAATTTTTATTTTCTCACATCACTTACCAAGACTACTACCATCAGTCTACATGAATACACCCCACACTTTATTCAACTCTTCAATTGAGCCTGTGAATAAAATATCAAATATGAGCACAAATATATGGGAAATAAATTGTACTTCATACAAGCTTTGCAAGGTAAAAAAACTATCACTGTCAAACAATTATCTTGAATTACTTTGCTTTTCCATTTCATAGATTTTAATTTGAATGTAAGCATACATGTGATTACAAAAGAGCAGCTGCACTTACAGTTAAGGGTAGACGTGATAAAGTACTTTTGCGGAGGAAAGGATTTGGTACAGTGCTTAGTATCCTCAAGTTCTTTGCTAAATCAAAGCGTTCACTTCAGGTCAAATATTATGGCAGTCATTTATCTTAAGATAGAATGAGACAAGAGTAGCGTTAGCAAAATAATTTTAATTACATGCATCTGTACAATTATGCAAGTTTTCCCTATATCCCTCCAATTTTTATGAAATATTTCACCTGTGTTAATATAAACTATTATAATGGAACATAATTTTAGAAAATATGCAGGGTCTTTTAGTTTCCCATAAAACCTTGCTACAGGAGCCACTTAACTTTGGGATGCCATCATATCTTGAAAGTGAAGCACATTCAGTATAAAGTCTTAATGGTTTTCTCCCTATTCTGTCATTCGGGAAAGGGTAAGAAAACGTGTCCTGCTGTTAGTCTTGGAACACCATTAAAAGTCAGAGTGTCGTTACTAAGCTGTGTCCTCAGACTGCACAGTTCAAATACACAAAAGTGTAGTAGAAAATAAAAAAGTCCAATTAAAGGAGTGGCACACAAATGAATATACAATAGCAGAAATCCTCTTACAAAACAATAGTAGAATTTCATAAGGAAAAACTCCAATCTTAAACAGGGTGTCTGTCTCATGAGTATCACTTAGGTGTGACTGGGTGTCAAATAAATGCTTTCAATCATTTAAGGACACAGAAAGAGTTCACAGAGATTGTCTGCTTAGCAATTGCTGTGACAGAGGTCAGGAGTGAACCCAGATCTCCTGGCCTGTGCTTCAGCCACGGGGTTATGATAGCACAAAAAATTATCCAGATTTCTTGCTGTGCTACAAGAGAACAACCTGTGTCACACCCTTCTCTACCCAAATACTGAGCATCTCAAAAAAGGATAGCCTATTGTATTAGAAAGTTTGAAGTGATTTACAATAGATATTTACAATACAAGTCTATTTTTAGTTATAGAATATGATCCCCCAGGAATGAATTCACATTTGCATGCTGTGAGTGGGGTTTTTTTGGCCCAAGATGCCTGTGCAGTCTCCTCAGCCACAGAGCACCCTGTAACATACCCAAGCACTGTTCAGGCATGTTCTGCTGTAAACAGGCATCTCTTCTGCTACAGCTGCTAAACGCTTCAGCATCACTAGGATAGAGTGCATTTAGTATCAGTCATTCTTCCGGAAAACCCCCAGCAATCCCTGTGAAATAGGCCACTACAGGAACAGTCCGATTTAGATACACCTGCATCTTTATAGCTACATTGAGTTTCACAGATCTCCAAAATGTTGCCATTTTCTACAGAAACTTGGCATATTTTCCAATATACAAGCATTTATTTCCCAACATGTATGTGAATAACTAAAACAAGCAGTCTATTACAGCAAGTTTGTTGAACTTTGTTAAAACTATTTGTATGCTGCATTTATTCTGGAGGCATGTTTGTCCCACACGTTCTGATCTTATCTTTAGGCTGTACTGAGAAATTACTTCCATGAACTTTGGAAGGTCAACTTGTTAAACATCTATCCACTCTCCCCTATTTTTCCTAATCTTCTAGAAATAATAATTAACTTAATTTTCTGAGAAGGGTATCGTGACTTTACTACCCAATTCATGTTATGTGTTTCAGATGACTCATATACTGCACCTATGTTGCCTCCAAGGGTTTTTCCCTACAAAAACTCCTTACTGAAACTTACCAAATTATATTTTTTCCTCTGTTCCTTATTTCTTCAGCCAAGAAACAACATACTTTTCTAAAACTTGCAAAACATGGCTTCATGCCCTGGTACAGGTATAAGCTCGTCAAAAGCAACAGGCCATGAAGCAGAGAGTTTGCATTTGGGACTCTGTTGGGAAATGAAACAATTGAGTCAGGCAGAACTCTATGCCAAACCTCTTCTGCCTAATATCAAATCCAGTCCTTTAAAGATTCTGCCAGAGTCTTTGGAAATCAGTTGCCCAATACCACTTTGGGAATAATACTGGCATATTCACTGGAGCCAAGCAGATATTTCGGCAGCTTGCTGCAGAAGTGTTTGGTGCATCAAAATAATGTGCCTAGCACAGGAAGACAGGTTCACTAGTTACAGCTAGCAGAGAAAAAGAGCCGTAAGGGAAATAAACCCATCTCTAGCTGATTAGGTGCAACTTGGAGGAAACTTGCTAGTTTCAGCAGCAGCCAGCTTCCACCAGCGGAGAGAGGTGTCACACAACACACCCTATTCCACAGGACATTGCTCACCACAGAATCGTCCTACAAACTGGGAGATACAGATCATAGTGTATTGCATTTGAATGAGATTAGCCCACATCTCCAGAGATGCCTTGTCTATGGAGAAAATCACCTGTTGGGAGGCCAGCAGGTAACCCATGTCCCGCTAAAACAAACAAAACCTTGCTGGTTTGTTTATTTAAACTGCTAAACAAAGCTGTTTTGAAAGAACTCTAAGACATACAAAAAGTGTCTGAGCAACACACTAAAACAAGCCTGAATTTCAAGTTTATAGACTTTCATTATAACAGACTAGTCTCAGGTATCATGACGAAGTTCTTTCTGGATGAGTATCAGTGACAGATGAAAGGGATTTTGTTAGTTGAGATACCATACGATAGCTGTCAGAATTGGTTACAACCTTAGCCTTAGTTCCTTTCAGAAGCAATGCTTTTTCATAAAAACTAGGATCATTTTCCTCCAGGTTTTATTTAGTTTATTGTTGAGCAAGGCAGTCTAAGTGATAAAACAATAAACATTTTTCAGCTTGTAAATGCAGCTCATATATGTTAATTACCCACTTGAATCTCTTCATCTAAAGCACTAACAAGAATGAGGCTGCTGGGGATGAAGGTGTCTGTCAACATTCCTGAAAACTTACTTTTGGAACATCTTGTGTGTTTTGTTTTTAAGAGGGATCTCAGCCAAATCACACCACATTAAATAGGAAGGCCTGTTGAAGCAAAGGTAAGCATTCCTATTAGTTTCAAGGGCATTTGGATTAGCCTCCCTACATAATTGTTATATTTTGATGGGTTTGTAATATAGGAAAAGTTAAAATGTTTTTCCATACTTCAAGGCAGTAATCTCAAAGTCTTAGGAAGAAACCTGGTAAAGAAGATTAATCAAACTAGGATCAGATCGCTCCTTTTCTAGTAGGGCTTTGCATATTTCCTAGCAAACACACTTGCGTTTCTAATAAAGGAAAAAAGGTAAAGTAATATTTAAGATGAACATAAGTCTTTTCTAGAGATTTGACCTGGACCAGTCTCCCTTCATCCTACATCTATCAAAGGATACACAAATGTGTTTTTCAGTCCATGTACATAGATAAAACACAATAACAGTAACCATTATAAAAGTACAGCCTATGGCTCTGTTGTCTGTCAGTCCCTCTCCATTTCTTAGGGATATGCTCCTAACCTATCTCTGGAACAACCTCTACCAAAGACATTTATTCAGACTCTTCTCAGAAGACAAGAGAGATGAAAGACAGTGCATGATTACTCACACAGTAAATACACAGCCCTATATGATACAAGAGTATTAAATGTTTGTGCAAAACACTGAGTTAATAAATAAAACCAAATAGATTATAGAAACCTCGATCTGCTTTCAGTTCTATCTATGGTAGTGGCTTCTTTAAGTTGTATCTGCAAGCCTTTTCTTCCCTTGGCTCACAGCAGCAGCCTGTGCAAATAATTTCGAGTTGATCTGAACACAGTAAGTTGCAGCCTACCACATGGACCTTCCATTTATGTGAAAATAGGAGTTCAGACATCACTTTCTTGCTTTTGAAATATCTTCAACTGCTCTTTCAATTCCCTGACTGCTGCTGAGAGCAGCACAAATGGGCTCTAGTTTCTCACATCTAACATCTGCACACTTTTAGGCCCTTACGAAAGCTGGGCAGACAACTCCTGAAGTGCCAGTTTGAGACTGACGGGTACATTTTAACCTTTCAGCTCCAGGGTTTTATTTATGCTGACAAAGCCAGGATGCTGTCCTCACCTACTCTGATGAGACCACACTGATCACTTGTCTCTTAGCTTCCTCCTCCTTGACTCATCTTATTAAATGTCTCCCAGCAAGTTCACTTTACCTTTATTATTTTAACTGCCTCATTCAGGGTGTTTTATTAGATCTCAAGGAAAAAAAAAAAAAAAAAAAAAAAAAAAAAAAAAAAAAAAAAGTTGTGTCTGAAAAAGCCTGTTTATGTTATAAACTGGATTTAACCTGCTTCTCACAGGCACACACTGATCAAAAAAGGAATGGGCAAATAGAAATCTCATCATCAGTGATTAACAACCAGCTATTTCCTACAGTTCAGCTGGCACAAAAAAATTGCTGCAGACAACTCACATATGAAACTCAGCTGCAAGCAGGACTGAACTCAATCAAGACAAAAGTACCCACAGTTTTGCAATCATACTCCCCTCACTTCCAAGTTCAGTTTGACTACATAATCAAAGAATAAGACTCAGCTGAGAATTCAAAAATTGAAAGAGTTCCAACGTTTTGTTGAACTACAAGTATCCAATCTGAACAAGTCTGAGATGCTGTGAAAGATAGAGACTCACACCCAGAGAAACCAGAATCCTGTTACTTTGCAAAGGCATCCAGCTTCCTAAGATAGCGAACTGTACTAGAGCAGGAAGCACTGGCACCTGGTCTGCCCAGGGACATGATCTCTTACTGACCTGTGCACCCCCAGTGAAATCAACAGTAAGTAATGAGTCCTGTGAGAGGGATAAAAAGGTTTACATCTTTGCCAAAGATTAACTCAGTTATACAGCTTGTTATAGCTCCCTGGATGTTCTCTATTCACTCTCCAACACTCAAATTGTTGGAAGATGTGACAGTACCACAGTCATTTTACAGTAGCAGAAGGGTCTTTACTTCCGTCTGTCCTGTGCTTCAAAGCACTTTTCAGCTATGTTTAGGTATTAAAAATGTTAATTTAAACTCAGAATATGATTTTAAAAGCAATGGGTAGGAAGATTTAGAAGTCTTGTGTCTTGACACAATCACTCTAGCATACATAAAAAGAGATCTCTATGGCAAGTGGGAAAGATGCAGAGGAGTAACAGAAGACATCTATGTAAAAAGAGGAGTTTACATTGTTAGTTAACAAAACCACTACCCAATAGATTAAAACAACCCAGATACTAAGGATATCTCCAGACCTGAGTCACATTTGATAAGTCACTTGAGCTTTCTGAACTTCCTATCCTCTGATTGTAGTTACATTGCATGGGCAGGGAATATTTTTCAAAGCATTTTTATACAGAATTGAGAAAAAATGAGATCACAATCCTTTTTACATCTTGAAAAGCTAATACAAACAGTTTAAACAGATCATTTCTACAGACCTATAATGATGAACATCTGATTTGTATTTTTTTTAACCACATAATTAGAGGCATTTTCCAAATATGTAAGTATACTTTTCATGCCTCTGGATGAGTAATCTGTTGGTATATTAACACCACTATAGAAACTGAACATATTCTAGAATTACATATTCATGGTTTCTTGAGGGTTTTTAAAGTTATATACAGTTACATTTGCATTGAATCAATAAGATACATTACTCTCCATAAAAACATTGCCTCTCTTCCTGTGGTATTTCATTGTCATGTCTCTAAACCCAGCATGGTCCTTGTGAACTCCAGCTGACACACTCAGAAGACTTCTAGCTGTATATCTGTATTAAGTGGCCTGCAGCCATACCTCCTAAAGCTTTCATCTCATACAGTGTCACAACAGGACTGACCAAGCCATATTTAGACAGAAATTTCCAAGGAAAACAAGCTTGACAAGCATAAAAGCTGAGTGGAATAGTCTGAATGAGACTACACGATGTGACTGCATTCAGAGGGTCTGTACCTGGGGATACAGGTGTCCATTCTGATTCCAGTCTTAAAACACTGACAAGGCAAAAGCAGCATATTACAAATTGAAATATATAATGCAGTATAGTTTTCTGTATGTTAGTACTGAACGTATTCCATCAGGATACTTGAAGTGCCATCTTGTGGAAGGTCAGTCTGAGCTACTGAGTGACATAGAAACAAACAAAAAAACCAACACTGAAGACATCTTAAGTCCAGTTACAAAAGAAATTCAGATATAGTATCATGGTCACATCCATATTTTATCATTACAGCCTGAGGAATTAGCAAAATACAGCAACATTCAACAAGCTGTTGGCTCTCCAGTCCAGTATTATTTGCATTACGAATACATAAATATTGTGAAGATAGTTCAGTGCAGCTTGACCACTGCAGCCAAAAGAGCTAAAAAACAATAGATGATGTGAAAAGAAGGTTCTAGTCTGGTATGAAGTACTTTCTAGATGAAAGGAACTACGTAGGAGACTTTGCTTTTGAAATAATATAGCTGCCAGTTAGAACAGACAGAACAAATCCTGTGCTGACACCACACCAGCATGTTCCCAAGAAAGTAACAACGCAGGTTCCGGCTGCATAACTACGAGGTGAATAATACACTCAACTCTAGTCCATACAGCTAAGTGTAAGCCAAGAAAAGCTAGGATAAAGTCTGCCTCATGAGACTCCAAGAATAGCAAATGTATATTTTAAGTATTTTCTTTTCAATCAAAGGAGGCAAGAAAATATCAACAAATTCTTTAAAATAGCAGACTGTGCTTCTAATCACTGGCTGCGTCAAACCAACACAGCTGCTCCTGCAGAAGGTAGAGGGGAAGGTACACTACACAAATTATTACGCCGCTAATAAACACCAGCAGGCACTGCACAGCTGCAACATTACATCAGCTTAGACTTTCATACATTTAATAAGATATATTTTAAGAAGAGGAGGAAAAAACCCTTAACAACTCACATATCAAGAAAACATTAACAATTAAATTTAGCGTTTAAAAGCTGTACAAAGAAGACAATGCTCCAGAAAAGAATTTTCCATTTTATTTACCACATCTACTTTTCTCTACTGCAAGTCTAAGCTTACAGAAGCTTCATAACATTCCAGTCCAATATCAGCAGTGTTCATTTTTAGGCAACATCAATATTGCTTATGCATAGTAGTAAGGCATACTGTTCTGATTCCCAAACCTATATGTACACATGCACACCACTCCACTTTAAAGATAACTAACCGGTCTACTACAGATACTAAGTCAATAATTAAAAAATTCATGTGTTTTACATTCTAACATCTTCGTATTAGCTCCACCTTTCACTTCTCAACTACCAGAAATGTATTTTCCCAACTAGGTGACTTAAAATCACAATGCCCTAATTTCAGAGATTACACCCTGACAGGTATTATGGATTTCAGTAGAATCTGTGCTTTGAGAACCACTGAAAAAACAGTTTTTAAAATGGCCTAAAAGCAAACTTAAGTGCCTGTCATCAGGCATTGTCAGTCAAAAACATGGGCAAGAGTTACAGGTTGCTAACACTTCACACTTCCAGGTTTTCTATCAGAAAGATAACACTAAGAAAATGAAAACTTTGTTCACAAGGGCTGCCTAACATTGCTTTAAAGATTAACTGAATTGTTGACATAGAAAGAAAGGGTTTGTATGACGCTATGTTATTGCCTCTACCTTTAGTGCAACTGTCAACTGGATGTTATTGCAACACGAAAATGGTTATCTAAGGCTTGATTTCAGATCCTGTGAATTCCCACCATGGCAGCTTCACAGAAACCAGTTATATATGCAACATACCCACCGCTAGCCTGAGATCTGAAATAAAACCATCTTTCTAGAGAGGAATACTCAGCAGAGGATTCAGATCCAATTAAGATGTCACAAATTATATCACTACTATACAATTCCAGATGTTTCAAGAACTATTTAACCCATATTTGATCTTGTACTATAATCCTATCAAAAATAAATTAAAGAAATATTCAAGTAATTTGCTTTTAATTAATGTTTATATTTTAAAATTGAGTCAGCATTACAGTTAAAGAGCCTTGGCATAGAGGGAAACAATACTTTAAAAACCCCTTGTGCTTGTTCAGAGAATTTAATCTCATTGCACAGATTCATAGCCACTTGAACAACCTTAAAATCTCAACACAAAAATCACTTCTATAAACTATGTTGCACTGTAAGTCCCAAAGCTATGCTGTAATTAAGAAGAGGACTCTCAGGACATGGTTTGACAAGACAAAACCTCAGCAACAGAAACATCTAAGTCATCCTGTTTGTCTACCTTGCCTGTCAGTGGTTTCTCATTGTGCTCACTCTCTTGTGACAGCCAGTTAGAACCAGGAGCAACCTCCTATTTAAGAAGAAAAACGTGCTTGCATCTTCTCTAAGCCAGTAAACACAAATCCACTTTGCCTTGTGGCTCCAACGACTATATTAGTCATCATGGCACAAGCTAGGTTCTTTCTTTGCTTTTCATCTCATGATTAATGTGAAATTAATTTTAAGCTGATTAAGAATAGCAAAAGATCAAGGTAGTTCATGAAAATTAATAGCTACCTGGAAAAACAGCCTTGAAATTTTGTCTGAAGGTTCCCATGCCCAGGTCCATGGAAGACAGTCGGGGCCAGCTGAAAGCCCAGATCATGAGAAAGGCTCATGGTAACAGGGCAGGTCCAAGGCCAAGCCAGGAATTCAGTATGCAGGTCAGGACCAGTGAGGATAACCAAGGTCAGATGCAGGCCAGTGATTTCTAAACAGGCCCATAGTGACAAGGTCAGTGTAAGAAGTCAGTCCACAGATCACGAGCAACAAGAGCCAGTAGCAGGCATGGAGACTAGCACATCCACAGGTCAGGAAAGGACCAAAGGCCTAAGACTGAGCTTGAATGGGCTCCTGAGCCCATGGTAGGGGGCAAGGTGTGTTGAAGGACCCAGGTGAGGCTGCCCAAGGCTATTAAATCATGCCCTCAGGTTCTCAAATTTACAAAAGTAAGTCCCATCAAGACTCCTACCAGTCTGTCCAGGAAGGCAAAGAAATAAATCATGTCAGTAAGACTACCCAGGTTGACTACCTCAAACTCATCTTTCTGCATCAAATACAAGCACATTCAGCAGAACATGGCTAACTCTTCCTCCTCTCACTGTATGAATAAATAGGCAATTTCCATCTCCACAGTTATTAATTTGAATGGCTTATAAGCACTACTGTTCTCCCTAAACTTTTGGTAGTTATTATATATGCACACATATATATATATATGCATATGAAGTGACTGGCATCTAACTTGGTCTCTCAGGCCCAACTGAAGGGCTGCTGAAATCAGCAGAAATCTTTTCATTCACTTCATTAGTCTGAATCATGCCTCAATATACGAAATGAAGCTAAAAGAAAAAATGGAAGAAAGGGAAGATATGTTGAGGAACAGTACTTGGAAATTTCCTAGCATGAGATAAATAAAACATTTGGGTTTTAACTGTGGAACTGAGTATTGATTGTTGTCCCTTGAAAGCAGTGGAGACAACACAGTTCTCAGGAGTAATAGGAGTTATCAAGGGGATAACTACAGCAGAGACTAGAGCATGCTAGAGGTGGGTTCAGGAACAAGTTATGTTTTTTAACATTTTATTCAGCTCAAACAGATTGAACTGTCTCCAGAGCAGCTCTGGATCTAATGGAAAAACTTGTCTATGACAGTATGCATATATATAAGTTCATCCCATGTTCACCCCATGTCAATCAAACATAAAGCCAATTTTCTTCTGTGTGAAATAGGATTTCTGTTTGGTCCTTCTTGCTCTTCTGCCAGTGCTCTGACCAATGTAATCTCTGTTATTTTGGGTTTAAAAAACCACAAACATAAACTCGACACTGGCAGTTCTGAAATCTGGATTCTGGGGACAGGTAAGACAGTTACCTGAGTTGCAGGAGCAGGTTAGCATTCATTACCTCATCACATCACTCTCCTAATAGAAAAGTAGAAAACTAGCCTGTTTGGCATGGCAGAACATTGTGTCATTCTCTGGGCAAGAGGAGACTGAATTTAGCTGTGTAGCTTCCCGTAATAAAGC
Source organism: Athene cunicularia (assembly GCF_003259725.1). Classification (NCBI taxonomy): domain Eukaryota; kingdom Metazoa; phylum Chordata; class Aves; order Strigiformes; family Strigidae; genus Athene; species Athene cunicularia. The sequence continues at coordinate 17,326,692 of NW_020799113.1, read as the reverse complement.
ACACAAAATTAAATTTCCATGAGTTTCTCACTGACATGTCCTCTAGGCAAAGCAGAGCACATGACAAGGCTACCAAACACTAAGATCTCAATTATTCTCAAGAGAGAGAAAACGCCTCAAGCCTCATGTGAGGATGAGCTGTTCTCTATCACCTTGTCTGACCCTCTATACCACTTCTGGCACCATGAATTCTCAAGGCTCCTTCATCCCATTGGCGCCTCTGATAATCTCCTTTCTTCCAGTTGTGAAACACAGGGTGCAAAAATTAGGGGTGGCAGCAGCAGTGGATACTGCCCAGGTGTCATGGGAAGAAAACTGTGGACAGGAACTTGCACAGTCTGGAGTCCCAGGCAGTTCTCACAGGTATTGACTCTCAAACCCCAAAATTTCAAAATTAAACAGATGAAATTTCTGTTTCTTCTGGGAATTTTCTGCCCGTTTAAACTAGCTTTTGCTCTTCTGAAGCCTTAAATAGGCTATAAATCCATTGTTAAGAAATGCTTCCTACTTTAATTTGGTGTGAAGGTGTCTCCTTCCAACATCATCATTTGCTTCCATACCTAAGAGCAAGGTATATGCAATTACTTGCTGTATTATTTGCCTTTAATTTAATTAACTTGAAAAAATAAAGCAAAACCTTCCTGACTGAAAAAATCTTTCAACATACATGAACTTTACCCAACCTTACCTAGCTTCTACATCAGTAATGGGTTTATATCCTGCATCTGTCAGCTGCCAGAGTGAAACTTTGACTGTTTGTGGAGACATACAGTGTAATACTGGTTCATAGTTTTCTGCTCTCAGCTGTTCAATGTACCCACAAGAATACCCCCCAGGCCCACCAGAACATCCTCAGAGAGGTAAGATCTCTGCCTACCTTCAAAAAGGAAATGAAAAACAGTAAGAAAGTCCATATTCCTAGAGTCCAAAAACTTTATTAATACATAGAAAGGTCTGTTAGTCAAGATTTATACATTCACTTTACCTCATTAGAGAGAAAAAGAGGTTTTACTCTATTGTTTATATCCCAACATCAATGTTACAGGTAGAAAGAACTTAAAGTAGATAACCTTTCCATGAGATTTTTTTAACCATTTTGCATGGGACAGTACTGCTGCCAGGCACGTGTTTTAATAGAAGTGGAAAACAAGTTGGCCTGAGAATGGCTGTGTCTGTTCTGGGTTCAAATAAGTTTAAGTGGCTTTTCTTCACAGAGCAGTTTTTAAATGATCACTGCCTTTTGTTTTGGGGAATTGGTAGCCAGCTTCTCTAACTTCTAGTCTACTAACATGAGCATAATACTATATGGACATGTATTTGTAGCTTCAAATAACTGGTGAAATCATGGGTTTTTATTTAGAAAAAAATTTATATGGCTTCTAAATGGGATAGGAGCGTGCAAAAATATTTTGAGAAACAAAATCCATTAGATGAAGGAGCGGTTTTCCCACAACATGCAAACATTAAAATAACTTTAGCTGATGTTCTTAGCTCAGATTGGATTTTCTACCCTTCTCCATCCTCCTTATTGTAAGGATTAATTTATTTAGGAATTTTATTTTCTGTCCAATAAATATTTACTGTACTGGAAGATAAAATACACTGAGATTAGTGTGCTGTGCTAAATAACGGTCAATGTCCTCGTTGTTTTCAAAGACCAATGTCCAAATAAAAGTACTGCAGAGTTAAGATGAAGACATAAAATGTAGTTATGTGGAAGAAAAAGCCTTGCTGCAGATATGTAGTGAAAAAGATAACTTAAGTCCACCTACCCAAGACAGTGTTAGATAGCCAGAGGCAAGGAGAAAAAAAAAGCCACCACCCAGAAAAATAATTTGGTTTTCTTGTTCCAAGGCATTCCAAAACCACACATCCTTGGAACAGTCGAAATAACAAAACTGCCTTGTACAAAGCTTTTCTGACACCCTGGTCCAGATCTGCTCTCTCAGCTAGTGCTGCACTCACGTTGTTGCAGCCCCCTACACTGCTAAAGATATGACTTCCATTTACAAAAGCAGTATCTTACTTGCACAAGTTTTCTTTATCTGCTGGAATGTGCCAGAGCGCTGAGGGCACCGACAGATCCTAACTGCCCTCAGCAACATCACCTGGGGCCAACACCCCCAAACTGCCAGCCCACTGGCCCAGACACTGCATTTAAGCCCCGGGCCTTGCTCTCAGTCATTCCCTAAACTGTACATAGTCTAGTGCCTTACTATCCCTGTCCTGTTCTCACCTTACTGCTTGGGACCTGTACAGTGGCCAGCAGATCTCCTCTCTTGTCCAGGCACTGGAGGACTGCAGCCTTTGCTGGGAAGGACACTGCCTCTGCCTGCTCACCTTCCCTTGCAGTGCATCCTTTTTTCCCTGACAGTGTGCTTGGTGAGTAAGGTATAAGAAAAGCAAGCTGCTGTAAAGGGATCAAGCTAAAAAACAATAAAACTAGCCAAAAAGAAAGGAGGCTGTGGAAGGATGTAACCACAAGTCTCTCTAGGCAACCTGAGGAGTCTCCAGTTTTCCTGTTTCTGGAGCTAAAGCCTCTGCTGGAATCCTTCCGTGGGCTCTGCTCTATGTAGCGACACTTTCAGCTGCCCAAGGTACATGCCTGCTGATGTGAGAGGAAGCAGTTGCTTAATAAACAAGTTAAAGCTAAAGAGTACCTGGAGTTTCTAGTTCTTTTAGGAGACCTTTATTTTGCTATGGGTCTATGTTGCTCAGTTTGGCCCTTTTCCATTCGTATAAAATGTAAGCTTTTAAGTGTTAATGTAATTATTTGTAATATATATGGAAGTAACAGTCTGCATTCCAAACCACATCTAAAATGTCACTTACACACATGAGAGAGAGATCTTTTATTGCATACGTTACTTTCTAACTCCCATCCTTGTGAGTGTTCTCAAAAAAATCACCTTCCAGCACTTACAGTTTTATCAGAATGTAATTGCTTTCTATGAATCAGAACCTAAAGGATATAAAGGGATAGTGTTCTGTGATCCCAGTAACTCCTAACCTCTGATACTTGGTCCAAATATAGATTAGGAATATGTGTTCTAGATGCCATAGATTCATTACCTGGGCTTTTAAAATCCTTCTAGTTTATATTTTAAGGATGTAGCATCTTGCAGACAACAGGCAAACTAAAATCAAACCTGTGCAAAGAAGCTTAAATAAGCCTGCCCATAGATACACTTTGTTACTGGTGCTTACAGCCCATGGCATGAATTTAGCACGTAAAATATACAAGTGATCTCAGTCACATGACAGTGCAGGCTTTTTCCATCCAATATGATATACACAGGATACCACAAAGACTTAAGTATGTGCTGGTTTCAAAGTAAAACACCGCAAACTTCCAACAGGAATAAAACGGTCAAATCTACTCTAAATAACATCAGTGATAAGGTATGCACACTGCATCAGTCACAGTAAGCTTACTGCAGATTGAAAAATAATGTAATGATCTACTGAATGTCACCCCAAGAACTTCTGTACCATAATATCTTGTGGTTTCTGAAAGTTACCCTCAGATCCTGTCCAGAGTCTACCCACAAACCAGAAGAGGAATCAGTGATTCATTCCCAGTTTTGAGAACTAACCCACATTCTGTTTCTAATTAATGAATATACAGAAAATACGGTATAGTCCATAGAAAAGAAGAGAAACCGAGAATACTGTGAGACACACACAATGACTGGAAGAATTAGCATTGCTCATTCCAGAGGGGAAGGGGCTGAGGCATGGTAATGAATTTGAAAACATAAAAGGCTGCTGCAAAGCTCTGTGCAGACCGGGTAGGGCAGAATGCAGTGCTGTAAAACTACAGCAAAGATCTCAGTGGGGCATTTGGGAGAACTTTCTCAGAAAGCACTCACCCCTGTAATAGATGGCCTGAAACAAGCTACCTGAGGAGGCCTTGGAGTCCATATCAGAGAGGATTTCTGAAAACAGGTTGTATAAACATCTTCAGTGGAAGACGGATCTGTTAACCTGTTTTGGAATATGTGGATGCATCAACCTTCAGATTGATGCTCTAAAGCCTACTTGGGTGGGGGTGTGTGTGGTGTGTTGGAATGTGAGGTGCCAGGATGAAATAATGAGGAACAGATATCTTCTGATTTTGCTCTTTGACTATATTGCTACTTTAATAGCAAACCTGCTCCTCTGAACTCCTCAGACTTGCAGTCTGGTGAACCTGGCATCAGTATCCTGGTAACTCTCTAAACCCTTGTGATCATGCTTTGTGTCAAGTAATAACAATATCTTAGTAACCAAGTGACAGCAACTTTCAAAATTGCAGATAGGTACAGAAGTCTCACAGAGGCTTCAGTAAATTTCCAGTTCTTTACATTAATCATAAATCTTCATTACAGTCCCTTACTGTCAACACCAGTTGCATTTGCTGAATATGAGGTTATCAGATTGTATGTTAATAGTAAGAAGTCACAGGTTTTGTATGGTTTTGGTGTTGGTACATTTTGTCAATGGTAAGGCACATTCCCAGTACCCACACAGTGTTATAGAAGTAATTATTCTCAAGCATGGAGTGGACCTTGAGAGAGAAATAAGAGTGTTCATTTGACAGCTTTCAAAAGTAGACTATAACCAGTGACTTCCTATGCAGAGACAAATCTGGAAATGTAGACAAGCAGTGCTTCTGACCTTCCTATAGACAAACCCGGTTTAAGAAAATTGTGAAGGTGCCTTATTGGGCCCACATCTACAGCAGTCCAAGACAACCACAGTGGAAAAAACAACACAGACAGTACACATCCACTATAACTTCTTGGTTTGGTTCTCCATCCTGCTCTTTCCACATTTACTGAAGCAGATGTTGACTGGCAACCAACAGAAAAGAACACGGAGCTAGGAGAGAGAACCATAAAAAAAGACAAGTCAACATGGCAAGTAGGGAAGACTTTAAAAGAAATACCCTTCCATAAATGTCTTGATTGTTAAGACTACTTTTACCAGGGAAAGGGAAGACAATATCTCAGGCTGAGAATTCAATTGCAGTATGAGTCTTGGTGAAAGCTTAGCTATTGTATTTGTCCTGCAGCAAGAATTAGAAACTCTAAGCAAGAACCTAGAGAGAAGTCTAAACCCAAAGTGAGCTCTTTGACAAGCAGGACAGTGATCTCCACAGAGACTTAGATAAAATGACTTGTAGAAGGAGGGAAAAAGTTGAGCCCTGCTTTTACTGTGAAGGTGGCTGAACACTGGAAGAGGTTGTGCAGAGAAATTGTGGAGCCTCCATTCTTGGATATATTTAAAAGCTAACTGGACACGGCCTTAGGCAACCTGCTTGAGCTAACCCTGCTTTAAGCAGGAGGGGTGGACTAGATGATCTCTAGAAGTCGCTTTCAACCTCAACTGTTCTCTTCAGCTACAGTGAATTTAACACCATGTTAAATTATCCACAAGTATAAATTTTAGCCAAGGCTGCCTTCTGGATAGAACACAGAAATAAAAAGGTAGATTTCTTAGTCCTCAAGAAGTGATGATGGATAATTTTGCATATGAACTATAGCAAAAAATGTGGCAGAAAAGAGGCATTTGAGACTCCTACATACAGAAAACGGGAGAGAGAATTTGGAAAAACTTCCAAAGATACACCAAGGGGAATGATCAGAGGGAGGGTGGACAACCAGCACTGGAGTCCAGGGAGCAAGAGGTTTCAAAACTGTGTTTCCACATGGTCAGGGATCATGAGGATGAAGTACCACTCTTGACTGAGTGTTCATTGTTGACTTTGGCAAGAACAACTATCGACTCAGGAAATAGCTCACATTTTTTGCTTTACTTAAGAGCTAACTAAAATACTAAAGCAATGCTTTGTTGTTTGGTTTGTTGAGTTTGTTGGGGGGGGGGTGTTGGGTTTTGTTGGTTTTTTTTTTCCAATCACTAATCATCTTTTATAGCTCAAGTTATTCCTACACACAAAAGTTTCTGGGAAAAGTTTCTGAAAGCACATCAGTTCCTTGGATGCTTCTAAAAAAGCTCTTCTGCATTGCTTTGTACTGTCAGTATTGCAGACAAATGAACACTTAATCTGGTCCAGACATTCCTAGCTAACTGAAAACATGATTGAAGCACATCTCTGGTGCAGCTCACTTGAAAACACCAACAGGTTTTTGCACTTATTCCCATTCCAGACTAAATCTTACTCTGTTACTGCTGCTCCCCAGCCTGTGCTGCTGATGGTTTGTTGTCTTTCACAGCTGAAGGACAGTTATATGAAGGACTCCACAGCACTTGCCTGCTAGTATCAGGTGGGAATTTATCCAAGGTGCTTGGTTTCTTAAATAATTAGGAACAGAACAGACTATAATGGAACAATGTAAGGAACTTTTAATGCCAGGGACAAGTGCCAAAATCACTCTGGACTGTTCATGTTAAGATTTCCTGGGACAGTTTGGTTTTATTTATTAACTGTAGGAATTTTTTCCTCATGCCAACACGGATGTTGATCACAGTATGTAAAAATCTACTATCTAAAATCTGGTAAAGTTCCAGGAAAGAGCTCTATATATAAAGTGATGATGGAAATATTCAATCCTGCTTTAAAAATGTTCAGCTAGCACTGAATTCAGCAGCATCCATAATGACTGGAGGCTTACCCTCCTTACCCATTGCAGAACTGCAACTGGTATGGGCAGATCCACATGTTTGTTAGAGGTTTATGTTTATACTTTTCTCCATTTGTGCCAGTAGCTCAGTTTGATAAATAGCTTGGACTGGCTTTGCAGAGAGCCTGAGGACTCACAACACCAAACAGCTGCAAACTGTTAGTTACAAAGGGAAGAGAGAGCTTGTGACTTCTCTTGATAATAAGAGCTAAAATACATAATCCAGAAGTTCCTGTTGAAAAATAGGACCCAAAGATGTGAAGACATCGTTAATATAATCAGTCACGTGAAGAGTGTCTTGCTTGGAGGACTGACCATGGGGTGCAGAAGGGCCCAGAGTAGCTTTGGTGTTGCTTAGTCTATGGAGATCAGGTCTTGATCTCACAATGCACCTCCTGAATTCTACAACCCTCCTTAGGCAGATTAAGGACACGCTTAAACAACCTACTAGACTGGAGCCAGAATGTACAGCACTGTGTAATCAAGCCCAGAAATTTACTTTGATATTAACCTGGCTCAGTTGTGATCGGAAATAGTCTCTGTGTAAACACTGTTCAGAAATGGCTTTGACACTGACCCTGCTAGTTGTTCAGCAGAGGTGAAACCCTTTTTTCTACACAACCCCTTTCATTTGAGTGAGGCTTTGCCGCTTATGTCTCCCATAACACAAATTCTTGGTTTAAATCCTTTTTGTATTGCTTTCTGGGAACAAAGGAGGGTAAGAAAGCTGCTCTTCCTTGCACCTGTGTTATGTTTTTGGCAGGCTTCTTCAGAACAGTGGGGTCTTGCACTGCCCCCTCCTCTCTGTCTCTCCTAGGTCTGTGCATTCTGACTGACCTCAATGCAGTCTTTAACATTTTGAAAATCATAATCACTGGGTCCCTGTTCTTTTTCTTTACTTATACCTTGATCACTGTTCTTAGAGGATTATGCCTGGGAACAGAGAGATCTGGTGCTGTGCTTAATTATTGTTCCTTTTAAGGGACAAAGGCCGTTCACTACACTTTTCTATTGAGGAAGATCAACACATTTCCAAAAACTCCCTAAAACCATCAATTGATTAAATTGATAAATAACCCCTGATAACACTCCCCAAATTACTGAAGTGCAGCAGGCTCACTTTTTTTTAGGATTGCTTAAAAAGGATCATTTACAGATTTGAATTTAAAGTTAATGATGAATCTTTCTGTTTAAATAAGGAAACACAAAGTCCTGGCAGAATACCACATTTCTTCATCATTCTTCTGGGTTCAGTAGTTGGCACAGAGTTAAGACATTGGGTGGAATTACTTCTCATCTTGACAAGCATCCTGAAAAAACTTTCAGATGCCTGATGCTATTCAGTCAACATGACCAGATCTGACACCACATCTTGGACTCTTCCACCCCACCTCACTTCAGAATGGAGCTGAAATGTTGCAGGGATCTATAAGGTGATCAATGGTGTGAACTGGGTAAGTATTCTTAAACAAGTAAGTATTATTAAGTCATAATACATAAAGAGTAACTGAATTACAAATTTATGGCACATGAGCTGTTATTTATTAATATATTATTTGATGTTTAATGTGTACATTGAGAAAGAGGTCCTTTTGCATTATTTATAGTAAGTAATTATCATAGAACGATATGGGTTGGAAGGGACATCAGAGATCATCTAGTTCCAAAGCCCTGCCATGGGCAGGGACATCTTCAACTAGCCCAGGTTGCTCACAGCCCCATCCAACCTGGCCTTGAACACTGCCAGGGAGGGGGCAGCCACAGCTGCTCTGGGAAACCTGTTCCATTGCCTCACCAGTGAAGAATTTCTTCCTTATATCTAATCTAAATCTACCCTCTTTCAGTTTAAAATTAAATTGTTTGATTTGAAATGTAAAATATTCTATGTATAGTTTTTCTTTAATATTTTTTTACATTGCTCAAACGAATATCACCAGTTTGTCCTGAACCGCTTTACTTGTCCCACTTAGTGCTGTTGTGCATTTATAAATAGGATAGAGCAGATAATTTGCATGTGGAAAGGTTTCAGTCATGACATTTGCCTGAAACACTGGAAAATAAGACTGATACTCTTCCAGGTTACTTTTGCTATTTTACACAAATACTTCAGGCCTAATATTTTGTCTGCAGAAAATGTAGTTTTCTATATAGCAGATGTAGTTTGGCTACATCTGAAAATGCTAACGTATTAAATCTAATATGATTCAAGGATCTAAGGTATGATGAATGTCCATCAAATCCAAGACAGGTCTAAGTGAATTCCTGCCTACAGTCCTGGCCCAGTACTCCAGGAGTGGGTCTCTCTCCCATCTTTTCCTCTCCAAACTGTTTAGTTCTGTGGTATACTTCTTGATGTGTCTTCAAAACAGACCTGCCAAGTGAACTCACCCCGACATTGTGACCCAAACTGCTCCAGGCACCACGTATATGCACGACTCCCCTGGTGCCTTAGGAGGCCAAGCAGCCCCAGGACTTTGTCCTGCACAGCATGGGCACACCAGCTATGGGCACACCACCAGCCCCACAGGCCATGTGCTTGAGGATCTCCACCAAGGATCTGGGAGCTTGAGCCTTTTGAGTGCCCCGTTTCCAATAAGACACAAACCTGAGCTGTCTTCTCCGTTAAGCTGATTCTTGTCAGTTCTGTGGGTGTTAAGAGTGAAAGACGTGATATGAAAATAGCTGCCTATATTCTATCTGTCTGTGAGAGTTTCCTATCAGCCTGTGAAACTGTCAAGGCCAAGTTTTTCATATAGCTGCAGAATTCTGGGAGTACAAGCTCTGTGTACATATAGGTCATCTGGTGCTTTTTCTCTAAGAAACAAAAATTTCAGAGAAATGTTTATTTCTTTGAACTCCCAGTATTTCTTGTGAAATAGAAATCCTCTTGGGCAAGCCTATCAGCCACCGGGCAGCATTTATCCAAATAATGCAGCAGTGACCTCTGCTGTATGGCTGATGCTATTTCATACTTCTTGAGCTAAATTAAACCTGCTGTTAATATTCTTTCAGATAAATTAAAAGAACAATATTTTCAAAAGCAAGTATTCTTGCCTCAAGGTAAGTGCACTCCTGTTTCTACTAATAAGAGGGCTTAAAACTACAGAAGATTATTTTTCAATTTACTGGCATGAACATACCACAACTGTGTTTTAATGCTTTCACTGGTTATCAAAAACCAGTGTTATCATTAAATGAACCTTGAACTACCCTCATAAAAATATTCTTGTTAATTTTACTGGGAAGGAAACTGAGGCACAACCTACTGGGTGACTTGCCTGCAGTCGCACCCAAAAATCGATGGCAGAGGCATTAAGTTCAGGGGAAAGAATGATTTCAAGCCCTGTTCTTTAATCACAAAATAACCTCAGAATATCAACCAACTGTAAATGGCATGTGTTGTGCCTGTACATTACACTCCACACTGCCCATGTGACAAAGAAAAGCAATACAAACAGGAAAAAAAGATAAAATGCATGTTTTCAGCTCTTGACTCTTACTTGATCATATGAGAGCACAAATCCCATAAAGCAGTCATAAGCCTCTGCATTTGATCTTAATGAAGTACTGAGCAACCACAAATTCTGCTAAATCTGTGGGAGCAACATGTAAAACACTCTGTCCTTCCCCTTTCCTCCCACCACTAACTCTTCTCTCTCCATTCAGTTCTCCAAGGGACCAGGACCTGTCCCTGTATTGCACATAAGGGATTTGAGTCTGGCCCCTGGAACAGTCCGGCATTACTGCACACTGCCAGTCCAGGGAAGTTAAAGTTGGCGTGGAGCAAAGCTGTGTGATCCCACACTGCCTCTGCGTGGTGAAACTGGGCTGAGCAAGCAGCAAACTCAAACCCTGCAGCCATAAGCAGAAAGCTTCCTGGCAGGTTGTGAAGTTACTGCTCATTTACTGCTGCCAGTGACACTCAATTCAGCTGATAACAGTAGTGAAAAGATTTTTCCGAATTTGAATCTCATATCTGCAAAGGACAGTGAGCAAATGTGTCAAACTGGTTTTCCTGATGGTATCAGTGAAAGACTGACACCAGCTGTGGATTAAGATTGCATTTATAGATATTGAAAGGTGGGATTTATGAAATATGAGGACTCTGACTTCTCACCTTAGACTACCAAGCATCCAGTACTGCTGTAAAGACCCCTATTTGTACATGAGTATCAGAAAATTATGAAAAAAATACAGTTTTTAAAAGAATATAAAAACTAGTGCAATATACTGTAAAGCTGACTAAATGCAGCTATTCTCAACATACTTAACCCAAATTACAGAAGTGCTGATGCGGAAGTCCTGGACACAACTTATACAACCGATGTGATCAAGTTAATGCCACTTTATTAAAGGATACACAGCAATTTATAGACCACATAAAGCACACGCACAGCGACCTGATGGCTGACGGGCCAAGGCTCCTTGTCCACGCGCCCTTTTGCCCTCTGTGGTTGGTCCCGGTGTGGTGTCCACGCGCCGCTCCTCTGCCAGACAAACATCTTGTTTTCCACAGTCCAGCTTCCTTATCTTTTTGCTGCGCACGCAGTTTTTCCATCCTTTGGCCTTGCAGGTGTTCACAACAGCTACTGCCCGTTGTTACAGCGAGGCCACTCGGTCTGGATCGCTCATAATATGTCCATTGTTTTCCAGCCATTCCACAAATTCCCCTTTTTGTTTTGAGTGATCCAGACTTCTCTTTTCTTAAACATTTTCTCAATTAAACCATTCAACATCCGTTGCAAGCACTGAAATAGACAGGGAAGAAGCAACATCAAAATCAATTAATACTATTAGCACTATTAGTACTCCTTTAACCAAGATTTGTAACCAACCACCAACCCAAGTCCAGTGAGCCAGTCAGAAAAGGGATCATGTCCTTCAGTGATATGTTTCATATTCTCATGCAGTTTTGCTAATTGCTGGTGTGTTTCTCGAATGGTCAGACAAATTAAAGCTACACATTCCTTCAAAATCTTCACATCCATGCCCATGTATCAATAATAAAAAATCTATGGCAGCTCGATTTTGTAAAGTAGCGTGCCTAACACTATCAACATCAGTGAGTAATGCACTTATTATTTGTGAAGTCAAATTGAATTGTTTTTCACCCCAACATGCTAATCTACGTATGTTTTTTGCATTTATGGCAGCCATTCCTCCTGGAAGGAAAAAGGATGTGGCTACAACAGCAGCTAATGATGTCAGCTGTACTCCATCGTTGCATGTTTCATCAAACTTTAGAACAGATCTGTGTGATCTTAGCTCATGACTCTTTCTGGGATTTAACAGTTCTTTCATGTGGGAGCAAACAAGGTTAGTCACCCAAGGTAACAAGGACCACTGACAGGCCGTACAGGAATACCAGGCCATGCTCTATCCCCACAAATCAAAAACACTCCGGGTGGAAGCTTAAAACCTCCCGTTGTCTTCATGTCATAAAATCCTCCTGTTTCCAAATCATTTCAGGAGGAATGCCCTGCTACATTTTGATAACCTGTAAACAAATCATGTTGTCCATCCTGTGCTAACCTAATAAGCCATGGATCACCAAACCAAACCACTCCTGTGCCATTCACTGGCTGTAGTTGCGGAACCACCCCATCACAGTTCCGCTTCCTGGTAACATTAACATATTCAACAGGTGTAACACTAGCCAACAAATCCAATTCTTGCAAAGGTAAAGAAGTTGATTGATTTAAATTCTCAGTGACTGTTTTTTGCCAAGCTGCATTACTCATGGAAGGCGAGATGAAGATGCCATTTGAAATGAAACAACCATCATTGCTTTTGACTGCTAGTCAAGTCCACTCTCTGCTGTTTCCAACATCCATCAAAGCTAGTTTCATTCTCCCGCAACGGAATACCAATTAAACAGGTTCGAAAAAGGTTGTCTGCTTGTTGCAAACTCACACAGAAATCCTTTACCCCAGATGTATTTGCCCATGTTATCCAAATGTTTGCTCTAGGTAATATGTTAAAATCCCTTCACTACCGAACATAAAACAAGTTAAAATAAATGTTGTCCGGGTTGTCCCTGCCTTACATGTTGTCATCATTTTTATCTCTTATTTCCAATTGTCCTGGTATACGTGCCAACTTCGAGGAACGTATATCCCAACACCACAGCTCCTATCTACTATCTTATTATTCTAATTAACACACTGCAAAGTTAACTATCTTATTATTCTAATTAACACAATGCAAAGTTAAGCATTTACAAAGCTCTAAACTAATTTCTGCTAATACCCTCTACAAGCTATGTCATGTCCCTTGATCTGATCTGTGGTAAGCAGTTGTATTCGAACAGATACAGGTACATAGGTGACTGCTGGTTCGATGGCTGAGATGTCTAAAATTCTCTGCCTCCCTTTTATGATAAGCTGTGAAAATAATTCAGGGCATGTAACAACTGTTTTTCTGGACTGGAATGGGAGAAAAATCCATTCTAAAATTCGTAAATTTGGTTTTGTTTCACTCAACTGAATAATAAGCCCTAATGGGTGTTCACGTTCACCCCCAGGGTTAACTAACAAGAGAATGAGCTTTATCAACCAATCGCCTGTGGGTATAAATTGTCATTTTATTGGCTATTACCTGTAATGCTTGTTGTTGATCCTCATCCAGTTGACAGTGCTCCTGAGCTAGTACAGAAGTCCCCGGGAGTGGCATCAATGGCTTCAGATCATCATTCGTAATTCCACAGATATTACAAACCCACTGAATATCCCCTATTAATTTCTGCACATCAGACAATGTTTTTATTGCCATGTTAATTTTGACCTTTTGAGGACGAATCATTCAATTTGCAATAATCCAGCCCAGATACAGCCACGGCCCCTCTTTCTGAATTTTCTCTGGCACTATCTCTAATCCCCTCTCTCTGAGACTGTATTGCAGCTGACCCAAAATTGTCTCATAATCCAGCTGTTTTCCTGCTACCAAGATATCATCCATATAATGATAAATAAGTAAATGAGGATACTGTTTCCAGACGGGTTCTAAAGCCCACACAACAAATGACTGACACATCGTGGGTGAATTTTTCATGCCTTGTGTTAACACCACCTAGTGATACTTTTTTTGCTAGTTTGGCCTTATCTACTGATGGTATAGTAAAGGCAAACTTTTCAGCATCCTTTGGATGTAAGGGGATTATAAAGAAACAATCTTTTAAATCAATAACCACCAGGTCCCAACCTTCTGGCAACATTACTGGGGAAGGTAAGCCAGGTTGTAAGGTGCCCATATCACACATAATGGCATTAATTGCTCATAAATCATGTAACAGATGCCACTTCCCAGATTTTTTTCTTAATTAGCAAAATCGGAGTGTTCCTTGGGCTAGTTGAAGGCATGATATGTCCAGCATCTAGCTGTTTCTGTACCAAATCATTAATAGTTTGCAGCCAATCCAGTTTCAGCGGCCACTGGTCAATCCATACAGGATCATCAGTCCTCCAAGTTAACTTTAGGATTGGCTGCTCCACCGTGGCCACACCTAAAAAGGTGAAGCAATCAATCGAGCCCCCACCTGACTGAGCAGATGTCTCCCTACCAGTGCCATAGGTAAGTGCATCATGTAGGGACGTGCGGTTACTACATTGCCATCCGGAAACATAAATGCTATTTCATCTCTACTGATGGATGTGACTTGGGTCCCTCCAACTCCTAGTATTCCTGTAGTCGCTGGCACTAAAGCCCATTGTCTAGGCCACTTATAAAAGGGTATGATCGTCACATCCTATGATCATCTGTAATTTGCTCGTTTGTCCACTAGGGTGTCTCATCTCCATCTGCTCCTCTGGTTTTCCCCGACTGATGTCCATAGCTAATAAAACATTTGGTTGTCCGGTGGATCCAAAACCTTTTTCTCCCCTCCTCCTTTGTTATGCATTGGGTACTTTTGATTCAAATGGGGCTAGCTGAGCAATTTTCGATCCCTCCATGATAGTCAAGGGGGGAGTAAGTGTATACACCATTAATTCCCTCAAAATCAGGATCAATAAGTCCTGGAAAAATACCTTTCCTAGATGCCGAAGAACGTCCGATTAATAAGGCACTTAAACCATATCCTAAAGGTCCCACCAGGTTTGAATCACCCAGCCGCACCGTAGGACCCGTAAGAGTGACGGCTGCTGCTGCTGCCGGGCGCACCCGCGCCCTCCCGGCGGCGGCGGCGCGGCGGTCCGAGCCCGCCGGACTTGTGTCCTCCAGCGACGGCGGGGCGCGCTCCGCCTTCCCATTCCCTGCTTTTCTCCCATTCTCTTCGACAGTGCTGGCAACATTTTTTCCGACATTCTGATTTTAAATTACCCAATTTTCCACAATTAAAACACTTTTTATCTCGCTTCCCTTTTCTGCTTTTCCCTCGCACAATTGCAGCTCCTTTCGCAGCAGCCATAGAGGCAGCTTTTTCCTGATCAAGCATTCGCTCAGCTGCCTCCAACAGCTGAGCAGCGGTGGATCCTCGCGGTAGGAGACTTAAGGCTTTCTTAGTTTTCTCGTTAGTATTCTCATAAGCAAGCATATCAAGAAATCTAACTTTCATTTCATCATTTAAGTCAGGATTACTATTAATAGAAACATGCAATCTAGCAATAAATTTTGAATAGGGCTCTGTGGGTCCCTGTCTTATTCCTGCAAATGCTGGCGCCGATTTTTCATCATGTACGGCTAAAATTGTTCTCAGGGCCAAATCTCGGGCTATACGTAAACGCTTCCGGTTGAAGTCCCATTTGCCAGCCCGGGTTGGCAAAAGGACCTGCCCCCACCAGCATCTGAGCTCGCACTCCATACAGAGGATCTCCTTGCTGCCGGGGTCCGGCTGTCACAGCCTCGCAGGCTGTTTGCCAACGCTGAAAAATTGTTGGGAAGGTGTTAGTAAAGTTTGTATAATCATACGGACATCATAAGGAGTTAATAAATTTGCTGTTAAAATGTGCTGGATTATCCTAATTAGTATATGGTGATTTTAGACCATATTGTGTTGTTAATTTTGCCTCCTTAATTATTTTCCAATCGAAGGCCTCCCATTCATTGCCGTGTGGGTTACTGTTACAAACACTGATCCAAGCTGGTTAAACCGCCCCTCAACTATTGCATCCCGAGTAACTCCCCGCCATCGATGTGCTGGGTCGCCATTACGTGCCCCCCCTCCCATGAGAGCCGACGATGGCAGCGGCCCGAGGGCCAGTGTCCCCCGGACCAGCCGCCGCCCCGTTGCCAAAGGGGTTAACAGCAGGAGCGATGAAACGTACAACATT
>NW_020799113.1:17270052-17310750 GCF_003259725.1 Athene cunicularia | reverse complement strand
GGCGGGGGGCGCTCCGGGGATCCTTCCCCTGGGCTTGGGAGCGGAGACTCGAGCGGCGGCGGCGAATCTGTCGATTTTGGCTCCTGAATTCCGCACGGCGCTGCGCGCGAGGCGCCCCCGGCCCCCTTCGGGAGCGGCCCTGGGGAACAGGGACCCCGCGGGCGCCTCAGCAGCCGCGGAACCCTCAGCGCCGGCGCCTGCTGCCGCCCCGGGCACAACGCGTACGGCCGATGCGATCAGGTTAACGCCGCTTTGTGAAAGGATACGCAGCGATTTGTAGCCCACACAAGGCACACGCACAGCGACCTGATGGCTGACGGGCCGAGGCTCCTTGTCCACGCGCCCTTTGCCCTCTGTGGTTGGTCCCGGTGTGGTGTCCACGCGCGCTCCTCTGCCAAACATCTTGTTTTCCACAGTCCAGCTTCCTTATCGTTCTGCTGCGCACGCAGTTTCTCCATCCCTTGGCCTTTGCAGGTGTTCCTCACAACAGCTACTGCCCGTTGTTACAGCGAGGCCACTCGGTCTGGACCGCACATAATACGACCGTTGTTTTCCAGCCGTTCCACACAGAAGTTCCGCTAAGAACATGGAAAACTGTTCTGTTCTCAAACCAGGCTTTGCTGAGAGGAAGAAAAACCATAGGCCTTCAAGAGAATATACTGAGTGACCTGTAAAAAGTTCCCAATCACCCTGCCCAGAGGTAAAAGGTATGTAGAGGTGTCTAATCACATGGGCTCGACTACAGACAAGAGCCATGGTGATGGCAATTTAAAAAGAAGCAGATGGACCCTGATCTATCCCAGTAACTTGGGTCTGGATAATCTGGCTGTATTTTTGTTAGCACTATGCATACCCACACGTCCACGCTGTTTCAGATTGTAAAACTTCCTATATATGATCCAGCTTGATCCCCTGGCTTCTATATTGCAGGTGAAAACTTCACCTGAGTAACATACCACTCCTAGAAGGTATCATAAATCAAATGGCAGACACTACATTCCTGTGCCTGTTGGGGTTTTTTCCCACAGACAGTCACATCCAGTGTTAAAAAGGTGTTCCTCTATTTCATGATGCCTCTTTCTGTCTCCAGCCATTTGTTCATTACTGTGTCCTTGCTCTTTCTGTAAAAGCCTCTCTGTCTCATCTTTCCTCCTCATGGTAGAACTTAAAACCTATGAACAAGTTCTTTCTCAGTGTCTTTTTGATAAATGAAACGTACAACATTCTCTAGTGTCTTGCTGTGAGGTGATTTTGCCAGTCTACACGTTTTCTGGCAAATCATTCTTTGCTCTTTCCAGTTTTCCAACATTCTTTGCAGAGACGTGCTGGACCTGTGTGCAGATTTTCACTGATGCCTCTACAGAAACATTATTGCCTTGTTTCTATCAGCCCTCCTTCCATTTCTGTTTCAGAGGTTCTGTTTTCCAGGATAAGTCTGTCTAGGCTGGCTCACTTTTTTTTTGCTCCATGATGCATTAGCTTCAGCCCTGTCTTTATGAAAAATACGTTTTGCTGGAATAAGCCCAACAAGCAAACTAGCTCTCTTCCACATTGCTTTTTAATAGTCTATTTTTTGCATCAATCACAAAAGTTTATCATATTTCACATTTACTCTCAGATTAGATAAGGCTACTAGGTCCTCTGCAAAGCACTGTGAAACCCTACTAGTGATAAATCTAATAAATGGCAGTTCTCTCCAACAAGAATAATCTACTTTCCTAGATTTTCATGTAAACTAGCTCATCATCAACTTCATGTCTGCTTAACATTTGTAAAATCCCTGTTTACTTTTGTAAAACTTTTTATTTGAAACATTATGGTATAATAAAGCTTTTAACAAAACATATCTATGCAGCTATCCTCTGAACTTGTAATCTCAAAGAATAAAGTTAGCTTCCTTGGAAATAAATATTTCCTATCAAAAGACGTTAGCTGACATTATATTCTGATTACTTCTCAGCTGAATCTCTTCCATGCTTTCCTAATATTTTGCTCAAAATTTCCGTCAAGCAAACTTGTCTATAGTTATTACTTCATTTGCTCTTTGAATCCTGATGACCAAGATTCACCTTTTGTAAATCTTGGCACTAATGCCCTTCTGGTTTCACAAAATTCTGCAAGTTTTACAAAACATTTAATGCCTGCAACATATTTAATGTTTGAGACCAGTAATAATCTGGATTCATACATTTAGAATGCTTTGCATTTTTACCATATTGGCACTAAATTTGTAACATTTCTTGAAGTCAAGAGTAAAAATATCCCAGAAATCTGAGATAAATATCTTAAGCATACCAAGGAAATACATACTCTGTACCAGTAAGGACATATATTCACTTAATATTCCTGAATGTTGTTCTCTAAACGAGATTCAAATGTGCCTGCAAAGCTTGCTAAATCCATGGAATGATCTCCTGTCATGATTGGTGTCAATGTGGAGTTCATAGCAGCAATTGTGATACCATCCCTCCTCTGGGAATAATATGTAAATTGGTGGCTTTTCAGTTTATAGTATCTTTCATGTATAAACTCAGTTTTATCTGCTTGACTTTTTGAAACAACAAAAAAAATATACTAAATCTTCCTGGAGATAATGAATGGATTATCACTAATACTGTAAATTTTGGCAAAACTAAGTATCTGGAGTTAAGAGATCTCTTCAGTGGCTTCTTCAGAGAACTTTTAGTTGCAAATAATTCATAGTCAAATGAAACATATTTCTTACAGTTTATGTTGTATAACAGTCTCTTACTTTAGGATTAAACTGGTTTTTTATCCTCAGCTTATACGAGCAATCAGATTCTTGCATTTGTCACCAGTATGCAGTAATTTTTTTATAAAGAGTTTTTAGTACTGATTTCTGAATTACAAATAATTTTACCACCACCATCTAAGAACGAGCTGTTGCCATTGCTAAAATGAGACAGGCGTGGTGTTCTGCTCCTAACATTTTTTTTTTTTTTTTTAGTTTTATACCCTGGACCCCATGAAGTAATATAGCCCCTTTGTCCTCAGTTTTCATCATAGCCATTCAGATTCAGGCTGCTCTGTCCAACAGTCCCATCCAAACCCCAGCACACAGGGTTTATTTTAACCAACCTAAATGTAGTCCTTTCAGTTCAAGGCATAGCTGAGTCCTCACAACAATCATCACCTCTGTTGCAGGCACACTGGGATAATTTCCATCCTTACACTGAACAGTGCACTTGTGAGATTTGTGTAAATACGTGAGCAAAAGCTATGTCTGACAGAAAGCTGGAGAGAGCATTAAAAGCCTGTTCTCCTTAAGAGAAGGAAAAAACCAAAGAGCTGAACCTTTTTCTATGTTGGTCCCAGAGTTTTGCAGTCCCCTAATGCTCTTACTGTTTAATGCAGCCCTTTGTCCACACCCACCACCCTCCAAGATGCTGAAATCCTCTAACCTTTCTGCTTCCTACAGCCTTAAAAATTGCCTCTTCTGACATTAGAATTGAAGGCTTCTACTCCCTTCCTCACCTAACAGCTCTGCTATAACTCAAAATCCAGTTCACATGTGCCTCTGCTTAAATCTTTCCATAGATAATATTGGAAAATGTCATCTTCTTGTTTGCCATGTAACTCCTGTTCCCCTACAAATCTCACTGTTACCACTGGTTTTGGTAGCACCTTCCACCTCAAAAATTCATATATCGCTATCATTTCACCTTATACCTATTTGTTCAGCACTGCGCTGATTTATGATCAGAATTTTTTTGTGCTAAGCTCTATAAATGCCCATCAGCTTTGCTTCAGCCACAGTTTACAATCCTCCCAAGCAATGAGGTAAAACAAGTGAAGAGAAAGCAAACTTGTGGAAAAGGCAACAAGAGAAAATAGCAGCTACACAACACAGCCTAGCAAGGGAGACAATATTCTCAACATACAAACTGTTTCATCACCAGAAACAAACCAACAGTTTTCCACACTATTTTTTTTAAACTGTAATACTCCTTATTTTCTGCTTTACATATACAGCACTGCTAAGCAACTTGATATTAAATTTGCAAGCAGAACCTATAAAAAAGAAAAACAATTATGTTAGTGTGTGCTGAAAGGGACAGTTTTCTCTCTAAAGTGAATCTAAAAATAGCTCCTACATTCTCAAAATGAAAGTGGATGTTTTGCAAGTAAGGCTACAAAAATTTACCAGAAAGCCCCACTGATGAAATAATGGGAAACAAACTCAACCACATTTTTCCCAATACTGAAAGAGTAAGTGAGAGACGTAGTGGTAATGTGGTAGCTGGACAAAATTAAATTATGTC
The DNA here is from genome assembly GCF_003259725.1 of Athene cunicularia. NCBI lineage: Eukaryota > Metazoa > Chordata > Aves > Strigiformes > Strigidae > Athene > Athene cunicularia. Next base: position 17,306,467 of record NW_020799113.1, on the reverse strand, counting down.
AAGGTGCAAGAAGGCAAAATAAAAATAGATTTTCTTCAATACCGTTTTATTGTTGTGGATACAGCATTATGAACTCAGTGTCTTTAAAAACAAGGTAAGTTTTTCAACTCTCAGATTTGAATGCTGAAACTACCACATGTGACTTCACGAAACCAAAGCATTGTTGTCTTTGCAATTCAGCATATACACTGATTTTTCAAAGTATGTATAGTATTTTATTGGAAGGCAAAACAGAGTAGCAACCTTTCAAACAGTATGTAACGTGTCACAACATCAGTATATTCACATGACACAGGTGATTTAGTTTTTAACATCTTTATTCACCTCTAAGTATTTCTTCTTGTTTAATTATACTCATCCTGTACATGAAATACTTATCTTCTACCACCAAAAGTGGTAGTCAGTAGACACTTGTGAGTAGTCACTGTATCACTGCATGAAAAGGTTCATGAAGAGGGCAATCCTTCTCCATCTGCCAAGCAGCAACAAGGCCTGAAGACAACTTTTGTAAAAAAGTCATGTACAGTGTTTTCTGATCACCATTCTCATATCAAACATGATTTTGTCATGACTTCTGTGATTTTTAAGAGGTGACTAAACCTATTATTATGCACAAGAACAAAGCTTTTATCTTCCAAAGTCTCTAGCAGACTGCAGCGTGTTAACGCCTAGTTTAGGAAAAAGCTGGCTGAGATGAAACCTATTAGAAACTATTTAAAGAAACTTGTTCTTTCTGATACTTCCCTCGTGGCTTTCCAACCACTGATAAAGTTCCTCTAAATAAATCATGACTGTTTTCTCTAGAGGGATACCACAGACACATGAAACTTACAGTCTCTGTGAAAGTTCCTGTGCTAAAAGAAACAAAACTTATTTACCAGTCTGCCAGCACATGCTTTTTTGGGTGTATCATCAAAACCAGAAGATGACGCTTAAAACACTAGAATTAGAGACTTTTTCAGAGGACATAACAATAATAAATTCTGTAGCTTCAGCTAATAACTACTCAGAACTGCAAAAGCATTATAGCATATAATAACATTAAAATTATTCATTTTAATATTAGTGTTAGATATTAAAAACCAGATCCAACCAAAGCATACTGAACAATTAAAAATTCATTATAGCCTAATAAATCCACATTAAACTCTTTAATAAAAATTTAGTATTTTCAAAGATCCTACCTACAGGGGAAGATAGGTTACAGCTACTGGAATTTATCTTCTGTCAGAGCTCTGAGAGCACCAACAGTCCCTAATTAATCTCATCAGGATTATCTGGGCCCTCCATCCATGCGCTGTCTGCCCCTTGGCCCAGGAACTGCATTTAAGCTCAGGCCCTCCCTGGTTATTTGTCCTCTGAGCTACCTTGTTGGTGTGTTTGAGTTTAGTCTGGTACCCTGTTGATGATTCTCAGGCCTGTCTCTTTACTCAGGAGTCATGTGTTGATTATTAGGTCTGTACTGTAACCTTTGCTGGTAAGAACATGGTCCCTGTCCCCTGTGGCTCCTGCTTACCCTCCCTTGCAGAGCAGCCCACTCTTGCAGATCTCCAATACTCATAATCATCAATGTTGACTAAAAGGAACAACATAGTACCATTCTTTTGGTCAAACAAGCATTCTAATGGATGTAGAATAACATCAATATAGGATAAATAATTATGGTAGCCTTTGTCTTACAGTTTGTTTTCACTTCTCTTAGGACAAAAGAAGTAGAATCAAGCCCATGTGAAGTAAGGTGAGACAAAGAGCGGCTGGATGGACAGAATGAAACACTTATTTGAGTTACAAGTAGTCGCATTAGTGTTGAAACTAATATAACATGAATTTCTGAAGACTTGCATCTTGTGTTTAATTTTTTTAGTTTGTATATATTGAGGCTGCAGCATGAACCTAGTGACAAGTGGTGTCTTCAGAGTCTCCTAAGAACTTTCTTGCTGTAGTACTGCTGGTTCATCGTCACATGTGCTAGTTCTCTTTCTTCTACCAAGCTCCTTATTTTCAAACAACTTTGGGATGTCTGTACCATTTGGAATCTTCTTCCTGAGTAAAACACAGTTCAGACTTTTTAAATTATTACAAGACTAATTTTGGAAGTGTCAGGAACTGAGTGTTACAGTGACAGGAGCATAGTGATGTTGCTAGTTGTGCTATACCTCACCTGGCTTAACAACACAGTTCCAATAATTTTTGACTCTATTAAAGATGTAGGACAGGAAAGTTAAGCAACTGCTCTCTGCAGGCAAGCAAGAAAAGGCACTGAAACTCACATAAGCCTCTGACATTGTGGGGAGGGAAAATACCTATAGAAAAACCCCTTAGATAAACTTATTTTTGATTATCTGATGAAGCCATGTGTAACAAGTCAAACTGGGTTGACAGGCTCAATTTACCTATTTATTATGCATTAATGACAACAAGTATTATATGTAATCTAAAATGTAAACATTTAGAAACTAATAAAGTTTAGCTGAACCTTTCCAAGCTGAGCCTTTTCCAACTGTCTGCATCCTACTCTACAGTCTGGAGAAAATAAGCACAGAAAAATATTTTTTTTCTAGACAATACCATATCATAGGAAAGTCAAAAGCACAAGACTAGACAAAATTCAGGATGCTAGTATAATACTTCAAAACAATTTATATGGCCCTAATATATAATATTTCATAATAATAAATTGAGTTTGATCTTTCTGATTGCTCTGCTTTCTAAGCTTGTTTAAGCAAGACAGCAGCTATTCATGCAAGTGCATATACAGACCTGAGCCAACTGTGGAAATCCCCATTTTAGGCAACGTTAATAGTCTTTAGCGTAAAGGCTAGAAGGCAAAGATATTAAAAAAAAAAAAACAAAACCAACAACAACAAACAAAACAACACCTAGTTGCTTAACCATGAATATGTCCATATTTATTTCCTTATTTTTATTACAATGTTTTTGCAGGTATCACTTTTCGATTGGGAGGTAACAACAGACAGGTTTCTAGAAACAGGCAGTCTGAGCAAAAGCAAGCAATTTAAGCAGTGCTATTTTTCTTGCTATTAGATTTGAATACTACACATATAAAACTACCTGTAGAGGAAATAATCTCAAATGGTTCTCCCCTCCTCTTGATGCCTTGAGATAAATTTCATATCCACCCACTTCCTTACTTGAATGTGTACATAGCTAACCAGACTCACCACAAGTCCTGCAGCTTATATAATAAAATGCACCACATTGTTGAAAGTGTTTTCCACACCAGCATTTAAAATATTGACATCTTTGTGTTGGCAGCCTTAGCAAAATAACCCCACAGTTCACTTTTGTTTGGGGAGATTTTTCCTAATTTTTCAACAGTTCAAAGCTAGTAACAATGTTAAGCAGTTGAAAATGTTTGATGTCAACACCCTTTCTTAGAACTATGTTTCACAGTTATTTTGCAGAAAGGGTTTTTTAAAAAAAAAAAAAACAAAACAAAACCAAAAAAAACCCACCAGACAAACTAATCAAGCTGTGCTTACAGGACCACGTCCAATGGGGTTTTAAATATTTTTAAGGATGGAGACTTAACCTCTCAGGACAACCTGTTCCAGTGTTCAATCACCTTTACAGTGTGTTCCTATGTTTAAGCAGTTTCCTTTATTTCAATTTCTGCCCATTGCCTTTTGTCCATTCACTGGGCAACACTAAGAGTCTTGATCCATCTTCTTTACTTCCTTCCATCAGGTGTTTATGTACATCAGTGAGATCCCTCTGAGCCTTATCTTGAAGCCAAGCAATCTTCATTCTCTCAGCTTCTCCTCCTGTGTCAGATTAATTATCTAATCATCTTCCTGATCCTTTGCTAGACTCACTCCAGTATATCCATGTCTGTCTTTTACTGGGAAGCCCACAGCTGGGGATGTTACTCCAGATGTGGTCTCACCGGTGCTGAGCAAGATCTCTCTTGACCTACTGGCAACATTCTTCCTAATGCAGCCTGGGATGCTTGTTATCCTTCTTTGCCACAAAGGCAAAGGCTCACATTCAGCTACTTATCTACTAAGGACCCCAAGGTTCTCTTCTGCAGAGCTGCCTTCCAGCTGGTTGGCCCCCAGCACATACTGGTGCCTGGGGTTATTTCTCCCTGGTGGGGAACTTGACATTTTCCTTTGAATTTCATGGGACTGCTGTTTGCTCATTTCTTCATCATGTGGACTTGCTTCTGAGTGGCAACACAACCATTGCATGTTAATCAAGAGAGTCACTAAATTTGGTGTACAGACTGCCAAATATATGCTGTTGTATTTTGCTTTAAGAGGAAAATATTTTCTGGAGATGTGCATAGCATTGTGCAAATATACTTAAAGCCAGCTGCTTCTCATGACCCTGAGCATACATCTGTGTCCTGGTTTTGGCTGGAATAAAGTTAATTTTCATCCTAGTAACTGGTATAGTGCTGTGTTTTAGATTTAGGGTGATAGCACACTGATGTTTTAGCTGTTGCTAAGCAGTGTTTATACTAAGTAAAGGACTTTCCAGCTTTTCATACTGCTCTGCCAGCATAGGCTGGGAGGGGACACAGCAAGGACAGCTGACCCTAATGAGCCAAAGGCGTATTCCATACCATGTGATGTCATGCCCAGTATAGAAACTGGGGGAGTTAGCTGAGGGGTACCACAGCTTGGGGGTTGGCTGGGGCATCAGCAGCAGGTAGTGAGCAAATGTATTGTGCATCTCCTGCTTTGTATATTCTCTTATTATTGTTTTCCCTTCTTTTCCTGCCCTATTGAACTGTCTTTATCGCAACTCACAAGTTTTACTTTTGTTTTATGACTCCATCCCCCATCCCACTGAGAGGGGGAGAGTGAGCAAACGTCTGTGTGGTGCTTAATTGCCAGCTGGGGTTAAACAATGACAAACTGGCAACTCTGTAAGCAGGAAAGATCATGGCTTTTCCCTTAAGCCTGCTGGTGTTAGGGGTCATCAGCTTCTCTTGCACAATTTCTAAATGTTTCCTTTTCAATGTTTTCCATATGGCTGTCTGTTTTGCTACCTGTTTTTCTGTACTACTGAAGCCAAGAGGAAGTGGGTGTATATGTCACTCCAGGACATGGATTGGCCTTGGTGGTTTTTTCTCTCCCACTGTACAATGGGGGAATTTGCCACAGGTCATTTCTTTTTGTTCATACTTCCTGGAAAGAACACAAAAGTCCACCCCTTACTGCCTGTTTTCACTCATGCCACACTGCTATTTTCTTAAAAAAGCAAGAGGCAAAAAAAGTAATTAAAGTAATATTATTACCATTTATTTTTCAGTTAAGTTCATTTGCCTGTATTAAAATGGATAGTTAAATTATTGAGAAGTTCAAGTCAGAATATCAGTCCAAAAAGAAGATTATGCTGTATTAGTGTGATATTTTCTTAAATCATGTTACTATTAATTATTGTATTTTTGGCTAAAGTGTCTTTGCTATAGATGAAATGCTGGCTTCCAAAGAAACCTAGGAAGGTGGTTAAACAGGGACCACACTACTGAGGACAGACAGCACTTGGCTTCTCTAGCCTGTTTGGACACTGCCTACGTGTCTCAACACTTTCACATGAGCAATGATAGTGATCTCCACCAGCTAAGCAATTAAAAGTTTACTGGAAGAAAGTACTAAGCAAAGTCAAAGATTGCAATGTTTAGGCTTCCTTTGAGGAGTTTATATGCAATGTTGCCATCTCAAATATTCAAAATTCAGCTTTTCAAACTAATATGTTTTCAATGTGACTGTGTAATAAAAAACAATGTCTTGTGTTCTTTTTAGTTGTCTTCCAAACTCTTGGGTCTGTAATTAATAGTTTTAGAGGATTTTGATATGGCAGCTTCCAAATGAAAGCTGAAACTTGTACTTACCCTCTTGATTACTACAAGATCTGTTTAAACTGTTTTATTAATAAACTTTGAACAGGATTGAAGTTCCATGAGTATATTTTTTTGGTATAAAAAGACCTGCTTTCTTTATTTTTTTTTTTGATGCTATCTTTTCATATCACTCATGCGATTCATGGATTCTAGCCCAGCTAAAATTTCTCAGGTTGACAAAGGCTTCTTTGATCTGCAAAGGGCAGTGACACTTGTGGTTGGAAAGACTGTTGGGAAACCAAGATAAATTCTCCTTTTTTTTACATCTGTGTTGGCAGCTTTCCACAAAAAAGGAGGAAGTACTCATCTCCAGAAGCGTTGTTCTTAATTGCAGTTTAGTGTGTTACTGACCAAATTCAAAGAATATAAAGGTGATAGAAGTCAATTTTAGTAAAGCACTGTTTCACCATAAGAAGTGTTTTCCTAGATGACTGAAAGTCCACTGACGTTTATTTCAGCAATTCAGAATTATTTCTCCATGTCACTACATGCAAGTGGCCTACAAGCAGACTTGATTATACCAGCCCTTAAAAGGAAGGCAGTAACTAACTGTATCTTTCAGATGCCTTTAATGTACATGTTGCAACTTTGAAAAAAAAATATATCCCAAACCAAACCAACTCAAACCAGCCCCACAATGGAAAAGCTTTTAATTTAGATTTTTTTTTTAAAATCCTTGTTGATTATTTGTGTTTGTTTGCATATTTTCATATTTCAGAATTATCAGGTAGAGAAAACGTGACAATTAGGATCAAGCCAATTAAAAAACTTGCCCACTTTCCAGTGGAAAATCCAGGAGGCAGGCATGGCATTGGTAAAGATGTTAGTGCTGTGCTCTTCTATAGGATGGGCTTCTCTGGGGGATTTGATGAGTATGCTGTACTTTCTCTCTCCTTGGAACAGGTATCCTTAGGGGAGCAAGGAGGGAGTGCTCACTGTGTTCCTTTGCCTAGAAGAGCTTGAGTTTTGCTTGGTATGGGTAAAGGCTTTGAAATCCTGCTTATATTCTCTTACATACCTATGCCATACATTCACAGCAAGGTCATACAATGTAGGCCTCTGTCATTTCACCATTAGCTTAGTTAGAACTATTTATCTGCAGGTACATAATTGATGGACCTGGAGGTTTAGCATTTCTCCACCCTGCCTTAATACTGTTTAGTACATCATGTTCCAAAACAGATTGCAAACACCTGGGATGTGGACAAGGGCACTTTTTACAAATCATTTAACAAGTTGAAGTATGATACCCTAAGCTCTTCTTCATCTTGTTGTTCACATTTACATGAATTATGAGTTGTGTGATACCTGTTTAATATTCCACTATTTAAAACAGTTAAAACAGGGCAAAGAATTAGTGAATTGAATGGTGTTCCCTGTAGGTCAATACTGGGACCGGCGCTGTTTAACATCTTTGTCGGTGCCATGGACAGTGGGATTGAGGCACCCTCAGCAAATTTGCTGATGACACGGAGCTGTGTGGTGTGGTCGACACGCTGGAGGGAAGGGATGTGCCATCCAGAGGAACCTGGACAGGTGGGAGAGGTGGGACTGTGCAAACCTCATGGAGTTCAACAGGGCCAAGGGCAAGGTCCGGCCCATGGGTTGGGGCAATCCCAAACACAAATACAGGCTGGGCAAGTGGATTGAGAGCAGCCCCAGGGAGAAGGACTGGGGCGTACTAGTGGATGGAAAACTATGAGCCAGCAATGTGTGCTTTCAGCCTAGAAAGCCAGCGGTATCCTGGGCTGCACCAAGCGCAGTGTGGCCAACAGGTTGAGGGAGGGGATTCTCCCCCTCTGCTCTGCTGTGGTGAGACCCCCCCCTGCAGTGCTGTGTCCAGCTCTGGGGTCTGCAGTATCAGAAGGACATGGACCTGTTCGAGTGGGTCCAGAGGAGGCCACGAGGATGCTCAGGGTGCTGGAGCACCTCCCCTGTGAGGACAGGCTGAGAGAGTTGGGGGTGTTCAGCCTGGAGAAGAGAAGGCTCCGGGGAGACCTTAGAGTGGCCTCCCAGTACTTAAAGGGGCTACAGGGGAGGTGGGGAGGGACTTATATATATTGGTGAGTGTATGGATAGGATGAGGAGTATTGGCTTTAAGCTGATAGAGGGAAGATTTATATATAAGGAAGAAATGCTGTACTGTGAGGGTGGTGAGACACTGGAACAGAATTCCCAGAGAAGTTTTGGATTCCTCCTCCCTGGCAGTGTTCAAGGCCAGGTTGGATGGGGCTTTGAGCAACCTGGTCTAGTGGAAGGAGTCACCACCCATGGCAGGGGGTTGGAACTAGATGATCTTTAAAGTCCCTTCCAACCCAAACCATTCTGATTCTACAAATTTCTGTGGTACAATTTAATTACAGGTGCTTGGCACTGCTCATTTTACAGAAACTGCCTACAACCAGCAGCTGTGATACTCTTGTTTAGATGTCTCATTAGTGACAAGGTGAATGCTACAACTGTTTTCCAAAATAGCATGGTATGGGTGTTTGAGGAAACAATTTTCCTAAACAACAAAAAAGGAACCCTTAGTTCAACTGCAAATCCATAAAATGGACACCATAATTTTGTATCTTGAAATATCCCGTTACAGTGGGCAAGTATCATGCCTGTTTGGAGTCCTATCTTCTAGAATAAGATGATTATATCATTGGCTGCATTTATGCACTATAGCTTAGGTTTTTAAAGGTGAAATACAGGGCATTTGAATCCCACAAGTTTGAAGTCTAACAACATTTTAATTTTCACTTTTTGCAGGACTTCCTGAAATACACAAGGTGCCAAAGAAATGACACCTTACAACCTATCTCTGACAAAATTATCCTGTACAGATGCTCAACTGGAATAACCAGATTGAGAAATGATGATGGGAACTCTTCTGAAATATCAAAGTGTAGTATTTACTGAACATACATCAGAGGCCTTGGTATTTGGGTCATCTTAATGCTTCGATCTTCTGGTACTGTGTCATTCTTTTATTGCACATACTCACTCTATTAATGCTCTGTCTTATGCTGTGGGCCTTTAATGCTGCTTCTTGTAAAGCTCCCCTTTTGTTTTAAATTTAATAGTAACTGAGTTCACGCTGCATGACTATTATGGGGGGGAACCTATAAACCATTCATGTCTTAAACTGTGTTATCCTTTAGGCATCACTATTATTCCTATTTCCAGGATGTTAAGATGTTAAAAACGTATTTGTGTTCCATATATACTGTCTTAGCTTGTGAGTGAGCCACAAGAACAAGTTTGGATTGAAAAAGCAAATGTTCTAGTTTTTCTTGCATTGTTATGGTTAAGTTTTAAAAGATCTTCACTGGACATTTTGAAAATTTAGGTTTTGTTTGTTTTTTTTTTCACTCTTTGTTCTTTGACACTTAGAGGCTCAGAGTTATGTTTGTCTTCTGAATGAAAAAAAAACAAAACCAACAACTGGTCTTTGGGTTTTTTGAGATTCATGGCTCTTATGAAACACCTGGCTGTCATTTAGCATGAGCAAATGTACATATGAGAAATAACATACTGTCTCTGAATTCTTCCTGCAGTTACAGTCAGACACTGTCTGCTGTGTGTAATTCCAATCCTGCTGTGACAGCTGGGTTCACTCACTAAAATAAGGAACCCTGCAAACACATCATGGTCATCTTAAGTGCTCTTCAGATTGCCTTCTGTTCATTGCTGTTTCCCTTTGCGTATGATCAGAAGTGCATTTGGAGGTACTTCTGTTAGAATCTTGGTCTTTCCCTGTCCTTGGTGATAGCACCCAGTCTCTAGGCATCAACCAGCTACTGGTTTTGGCAAGAATTGTGTCTACTTCTTCAGTATCTATGTATTTATGTATCTGTATAGCAATAGCATGCATAGGAGATTAGAAAGATTCAGTGTCTATCTTAACCATTATTCCTCACTGGAAGGTTTTACTCCAAGTATTCTTCATAATTAAACAAAAAACAAAACCCAAAAAAACCCAGCACAACAAAAAACCCCCAACATACTGACAGTCAAACTAAATTTGGTTTTCTTCATTTTGTCTAATTACTGCACAAGACAGCCTTTGTATGAGCCTATGGAGGTTTTTTCCTTGCCCATTATTTGTAAGCTTTCATATTATGTGAAAGGCTTTAAATTTCTCTGGATAAATTATGCGTAGGTAAAATACCAACTGATTCTTTTTAATTAACATGTTCAGTAATAATGATGCTTAATTAGTTCAGACCTGCACTGCAAATTGGCCTGTACATTTCTGGTTTCTGCAAATATGGATTAAAATTAAGCTTTATAGTTTTACACTGAGGGGGTTTTAAGATTAAAACAATAGCCAAAAAAAGTAAACAAATGCAGGATTGTTCTAGTACCCTGCTTCCCCAGCACGTAATATTCTAAAAATACAGAAGTACCTAAGACTACTTTAAGTGTCAAAGAATTTCTGCAAAATTAAGTCCTTGAAACTGTCTACAAATCTCACCCTAAGAAGTTTCTTTAATTAGTTGTAAGGATGTTGAATAGCTGAGATTCTGCTGCAGTACAGTCTGAGCCTGACAGGGAAAAACATTTTTAATGCTTTTTACAGAAGTGTAGACTATGTCAAAAATGAATGTGGTGTTAATAAATCAAAGCCAAGGGGAGGAGGATCCTGTGGCCACAGCAACCTGACATATTTCCAGCCTTCTCCAGGACTGTTATAGCTCACTTGTCATACCTTTGTTTCTTCAGATCCCTCATACTCATTTCACTTTTGGAGGGGTGTGCTGGGCAGAGAAAGCTGTTGCTGGTCAGATAGCTACAGCTGTCAGGAAATAACCCATTGTACATGAAGGCATACTCCACACTTCCTACTTGTAGTGAGCTTCCTCTCAGGCTATGGAGCCCTAACCACATGATTTTTAGATATAAGGGACTTTCTCATGGTCACAGGAGGATTAGGTAACTGCCCTACTGCTCGTTCCCTCCCTGTTGGGGCATTAGGATTTGATCCAAAACCAACAGATGTCTGTGGACAGAATCTCATTGACTGACATTGATTTTAAAGTCAGACTCTATAAAGAAATATAGTCTTCATGGAGTAGAAAGTTTGAATAAATGTGATCAACTGAAATGACTGCTTTCTCCTAAAGTCTACAGCCTGCATCCAGCAGTCCCATCAACCTTCAGTGTGAATGTATATGCTGGGGGCCTAGCAGGAACACAGTTAGGCCTTCCAGAGTTTTCATAAAATTAAAGATATTCTGGATGATAGAGACTACAACCTGAGTGGCCCATTCCAATACTGCATTATCTACCTGGTGAAAAAATGTTTCTACCATGTGGCTTGAACCTCTCAAGTAGAGACATCTGCCTATGCTACTGGTTGTTATATTCCACCATGGAGAATAATTTAGCTCTATCTTCACACAACTGACCTTCAAATAGCTGTAGATTTCTAGTTAGACCACTCCCTGCCTCCTTCACCCGACTAAACAAGACTGGTTCCCTCAATCTCTCCTTGTAAGGTGTGTGCTCTAGGTAGCTGCCTAGAGCTACTGCATCCTCTCCAGTTTCTCAACATTTTCTTTGAACTGATGGCCCTAAAGCTGGCTACAGTATTTTCAGATGCAGCCTCACCATTTCTGAGTACTGAAGCATAACTACTTCTCTTACTTTGCTGACTGCATTTCTAATATAGCCTGGTATGCAATTGTCCATACTTGTGATAAGAGTATACTGTTGGCTCATGATCAGCTTAACTTCCATCATAACCCTCACATCCTTTTCAGTAGGGCTACCTGACAGCCAGTTGATCCTTACTTCTTGGCAACCTAATGTTACCCCTATGCTTACCAACCCTGTAAACAGAAAAAAATGGCAATTTTCATCCTCTTTTAAGATCAACTTGACTTTAAAAGCTTAAAGAGATTTTGTACTTGTGCTGTTGGCTTGATCTACTGCAGAGATAAGCATCAGCTGCACAATCTGCAAGCAGCTCTACATGCTTCCATAGCTGGGCTATATCCAGTATGATGGTTTTTACTCTCAGATAGCTTTCCCTCTTGGCATTCCTCATTTTGGCAAAAAGTAGCTATCCAACCAATTTTTCTGTAATTGCTCTTATTAATTACAGGCAGTTAACAAATCAGCCTGTGACAACCCATCTGCAGTCACTAAAGAGTTACAGCTTGTATATCCGACCAGGAAATTTAAGATGTTTTCAGACAGCCAATAAAAAGAGAAATCAACAACGCAGCTGACTCACACAGGAAAGCTTGTGTTGTGTTTGAATGCAGTTCAAAGCCGACTCACACTTGGTATCTATCTACAGCAGTTTCACTCCATTGTCCCACGGTTTTTATGCCTGTATTTTCAGAGGTAAGTTGATTTTTGTTTCCAATTTCTTTTACTGAGTCATCTGAATATTTATTGTAGAATTTCTCTCATACTAAGGAAAATATCTTTGTTAGTAATTACTTTTTTAAAATTACCTTTAAAATTGGAAACTTGAAATAAATGGTTTTATAGCAGTCTCCCTCCTGCTGCTGCCTGTCCAACTACGGAAGGTGACAAAGCTGTCAGAGACTCTTAGTGTCTTACTAAAAATGATACAAAACACTTCATTGCAAAGGTCACCTAAGAAATATTGGGTTTGATAGTGAGCTTTTAAAAGGGTCTAGGAGAAAAAAAAACTCAGAAGAGTAGAACTATTGGAAAAAATGGCTTTGGTACCAAACTTGCAGTCTGGAGGGTAGAGAAAAACTTTGTTATCTGTAATTCCATGATAGTCCCATATTCCATGATTAGTCTTTCCAACTGTTTCAGGAATCTGGACAGCACCCGAGATAAATAAAAGATTTCTCATTTTATGGTTAAACTATTTTGGAGATTATCAGCAACTCACTCTAAATTGAGGTGTGGAAACATGCAAACTCAGACAGGGGTACAGTGGTGCTTGGCATGTCATGGTTTGTAACAGAGAAAGTCTGAAGTGGTTTTCATTTTGGTTTTAGAAAATCTGTAGTTAAATTAGGTTTTGCAAATCCAAAATAGGAGCTGATGGCTAGATTTATTTTTATCTAAGCATCCAGTTAGCAAGAATTTAAAAAACTGTTATAGCTTTACTGGATTAAATTTTAAATAAAAATACTTTCAGTAATGGTTTAGATTCTCTATTCATTGCTTGATCTTCCTTGTGCTATGTTTAGAGTTGAGTAAATTCTTTTGACTATTTAAATCATTAGCATAGTATATAATAAAAATGAGACATAACTTTGCTCCTGCTAGCCTTTTGATTACCTCCTTTATGCTTAGGACTGGTAGATCTGTGTGAGTTGTCTTTGCAACTTTAAAGGCTAAATGGCTCATTTGTAAAATTATCTTAATTCAGAGGAATCTTTTCAATTTTCTGAAGCTCTTAACCTGTCTGTCAGACTCCTACCATACTGGACTTATTCTGTAAGGAAACGCTAAGCGAAGCACCTAAGGCATCTATTGCTTTCAAACTAGAATAATCTAACAAACAGAAAAAAATTCAACTGTGCTTTCCTGTCAGAATAAAACACTATTAAAGCTGAACTGGTAAATCAGATGCCAGATTTTATTTGCATTTTAACTGTGATTAGATGCAAAACTGAGATTAGTACCCCTCTGATTGTGAACGTGCTGCATGGCACAGCTGAGATACTGAGGTTAACTGAAAGTAAGATGGTTGTGAACAAGAAGCTATAAGCACAGCTGAATTTAATCTTCAGGGGTTTTTTTTTTCTATTTTGCTCATGGAGAATAAGTGAACTGCTCAAAGTCAGAAGACTTTCAGTTCTTCTGCACCCCAGGAGCTCTGTCTGTAGAGCCCATCTTTTAGAAGGACACAATTCACACTCAACAGTCTTTACTGGTTACCTCAAATTTTTGGCCCTGTTACTTCAGTTCCCTCATGTGTTTCCTTTTCTAGCTCTGGTCTACTGGACCCTGAAGGGAGTATTCCAGATAGAGCTGTTCTGACTCACTGACCACTGATCTTGCAGTAATCCTTACCCATGGTTTTATCTCATCCATTTTCTTAGCTTGCTTGTTTTCCTCTTTCACCACTGACTTTTGGTTATCTTTAGTCTAATGTAGCTTCACAGATGTAAGTAAAAACATTACTCGTGTAGTAACACAGTGATGACTTGCAGAGGTTATCTCCAATCCACGTGCATTGCCATGCGATGTGTCTGAGACATTCAGATGGCACTAGAGAGGTACTGTATAGAGAGAGGATTGGCCAAATTAGTGGCTGCTATAAAGACACAACTCCATTTAGCAGAGACCTGCCAGCTTACAGAAGCAGGAAATCTGCCTTTAACCCTGCTTTTGCATTCATATGTGATGTTGTATTAAAGAAGATATGAGAGAATGATGCAGAACATGCTAAAAGGAGTTACTGAATAATTGCCTTTTTTATGAGAAGCAGGGAAACCATATTTGTCTAGCATGTAGCTCTAAGATTCTAGTTTGCTGTCTACATAATTCAGTATCACTTTAAAATCACACTTCAGTCATATAGTATAAATACTGGTCCAACATTTCAAAGTCACCAGATGGAAATAATAATGAGGAATTAATTAGCAGCTTCAGATGACAAGTAATGGTCCAGACACTCCTTTGCAATTAGTGCATTTTTCCTGTCTTTATAAGGAAAGTCTGACAGAGTGGTAAAAGGAAGCCTATTTGGATTAGGATGATAGTTATTTGAGAAATAAGGGGTGGTGCAACTGGGCTTTGGTAGTAATGACAAAAAGTAGTTCTTAAAACTTTTTTTGTTTTCTGCCATTTTTTTCCCCCAAGCCAGCCATCAAGAAATGGCCAAATCATTACCTGTAATAGCTCAGGAAGATTTGGATAGCTTTACCTTGACCAGGACAGGCTCAGGCTTTGCACTGAAAGCCTTTCATATTTCTTGGAACACTCACATCGCTGTGAAGCTGCTGACCAGCCAGGACACTACAGAGAGGTACGTGTCTTATTTGGCCAACTAACAGCGCGGGAGGGCAGCACAGAACTGTAGTGATGGCACCAGAATGAATTGTGACATTCCCAGGATCACCCGATCCCTAAACACATCTCTATTCGTAGAAATCCTTACTAGCCAAGAGGAAGCTTGGAGGCAGTTAATACTGAGAAACAAGCTCTATGTTTTTTATAAATTTTTACAAAAGTAGAGCTTAACCCTGAAGTTATTAATTATGTCTACTATATTAATGTCTACAAACCCTGATCAGTAATAGTAATACTCAGCACACTATGGCATGACATCTTTCTCAATGTCCCTGAAGAGATCTCAGTTAAGACCAGCATGTACCAGGTGAGAGAGTAGAAAAATGGGAGGAGAGAGGGATAATGGTCAGGGTTACAGGGCAGTAAGATATTTACACGTCCTAATTATAAAAACAAATGAGCAGTAACTGCCAGACATCAGCCTACTGACCTCAAAATTCCAGTGTGCAACAAAAACACAGAAAGCTTCCAAAAGTAACCACAAGCTACTTCATCAGAAGCAAGACCGAAGCATTTTAGGGAATGCACTGATCTGACTGTTTATCAAAAAAGGAGTGTCTGATGTGCATCTATGGACTAGTTACTCTTGTTAACTAAGAACACTGCCACACAGGTGGCTTTTTGTTTAAAAAAAACCCAAAGAGTGTCCTCACATAGTGTATAATTTGTTCCATTATAAAGGCAGGGGAGGAAAAAACAGTATAAAAATATTTTCAAACTGACAGTTTAAATTGTCAGTGACACTTCAAACACTACCAGAATTGGGGAAGAGTTGAAAACTGTAAGGGGTTTTTCTGTGGCTTGGGGGGAAGATTGCTTGTTTTTAGACAATAAAAGTCCAGCAATTCTGTAATCTGAACAAATGTTAATTTTTAATTAACAAATGCTTAAACAAATATTATTTGTTTAAAGACCAGATTTTCCTCTGTCCCCTCTCCATTTTTCTTTAAATCAAACCATAAAACAAAATAGTTAGTTACAGACATTAACATTTTCCTTTGCTTTAAATTTAACATGCTACCCTGATTTGGCATCTTTTCACTCAAATTTGCTCCCTAGAAGTAAAGCCATTGTTTTGCTTTTCTCTCTACCAATCTGTTCTCTTGTTTACACTACACAGTGTTTAGGAAGGAGAATAAACTGTGGTTTACTGCAGCTGTAAAGTGTTTCTGTGTGCTGATGATAAATATTTAGATTTGTGGAAATAAGTGTTAAAACAGGTGGGGCTGTGAATTCCTTCCAGTGATTAGTTTACAGACTTGTGAGTCAACATAGTAAGTATGAGAAACTGAAGTCTCACTGTAAAAAGGCTGGTTAGAATAATGAGAATGAGCTCTAGGTCTGTTGAAATCAACTGAATTTTGCATTAATTTCAATGAATGTTTAGCTCAGAAGTACCATAGAGGAATCAGATATTTAAAATCAAACATACAATTAAAAAAACCCACAAACTTGTAGCAGAAGTTTAGTTATTTCCATGAAAATGCACAATTGAATTGACAGGTCAGTGCTTCCTGTGCGCAGACGTAGCTGTTTGAAGTCCTCAGACAACAAAACTTACTCTTCTGATGGTGATCAAAGCCAAGCTTTGTTATTCTCTGTAAATAAACTCTGAATTCATGTCTACAATCCAACTGCAGTTGAGCTTCAATCAAATTTGGCAAAGTCACTAGAGTGGTACTGATTACATCAGATCTGAATTTCTCTTTGATATCATGCTATCACACACTATAGCATATATCATTTATATAACATAGTCCCATTAGACAAGCATGGAAAATATTAATGCCTTCTAAATGTGGATCCCACTAATAGCTAAAGGATACCATACAAGTTTTTGGGGACAGTAAGGGGAAAAAAACTTGATTTTTCTTCAGCTAGTATTTCGTATAATTCAGTTTTCTCCTGCCTTCACACTTCAGTCCTGCTTTAAACTGTGCCCTAATGTTCATATCAAATAATCCAGAGGTCTTTCATGTTGTATTAGAAAAATATATTACACAAGGGATAGCTTCATTATCTTAGAATTGTTTGGAAGGTGAGATAATATTCAGTTTATTGGGAGAATTATATTAGCTTGTGTTCAACTATATGGTTATCCCTCATTTCCATATCCTACACAATCTCATCTCTAGCTGAAATTCCCTTCAGTCTAACCTGCCTCTAACCCTTTTTTTTTTACAGGGAGTGGAAGTTGCTACTTCAGGATATAGCAAGTGTCAGATGCTTTGAGTCTGAACGTCTCCTGCCTTCTCTTGGGATTTACCAGTACCACAGACTTGTGGGAATAGTGACTGAATGGATGAACAATGGATCCCTCCACTCGCTCATTCATGAGGTACATAAAAGAAGTTGTCTTTTATGTGACAAAACTAATTACAATGTCAGCTAATAGAGAAAAATCAGCATGTAAATTATGGACAGTAGTCATAGTCAATCTGTTCTTTAGCTTCTGTACTGTACTTCTGTTTATTGTCAAATGAAAATGTGAATAGTAACAATTTCATACTACCAAAACCTGTATTTTGTGTTACTTAGCATCAGCTGTACCCGGAGGTCCCATTTCCCTTGCTCATAAGGATCCTGTCGGATGTGGCTGAAGGGCTGCATCACCTTCACAGCCTCAAACCTGCTTTCTGTCACTGTAGCCTGAAACCTTCCAATGTGCTTTTGGATATGCAGTACAGAGCCAAGGTAGGAGCTTCTACTTTTAGCCTTAATGTAAAATCCAGTGAGTGTCCTATTGTTGCATATATTTATCCTGATAGTCAAAATTTTAATACCAAGACGAGGCACTGTTACTAAAATTTACTTTTTTTCCCAACTCTGTAGATATCTGATTATGGTCTAACCAACTGGAGGAAGAAGCAACTGAGGTCAGACCTGCAGAACTGCAATCAGAGAAACTGCCAAGATTTACTGTACCTCCCTCCTGAAATACTTGAAGGAGGCCCTCCTTCCCAGGAAGGTGATATTTACAGGTGAATGAGATTTCTAAGGACAGGTCATACCTAGTCCTTGCTACATTCTACAATGTTGCTGAAATACTTATTTTCAAAGACACTACAGTAAAAATGCCATGTCTACAAAATGTAGTAGGATAGTGTTCCATATGAGGCCAATTTCAGCAGTGAATTAAATATGAAATTCCCTATATTTAGTGAATAATATACCAAGGATAAGAACGGTTCTCAAACTTTGTCTTGTAAATATTTATATAATGGACTTAAATGTCTAAAAAGCATAACATAGCTGCCAAAACTTTCATATACATTTAGAAACCTAGTAACTACTTCACATAATTTCAAAGTGTGAACTGTTAGCTTTAGTTTCAAGAAGAAATGTTTATGCCTAGATGAGGCCCAGATAAAAATAAGATCTTTCTCTCAATAGTGTCCCATTTGGGCCCTATGGAAACTTTGCTGGAACAACTTACTGAGCCACTCAAGCATTCATACTTTTTAAAAGTGATTTATACAAAGGAGGAAGATTACCTACTTGCCACATGTCCCTTTTGGATATGTTATGTGCTTTGTGGTTGCCTCAATAAATGAGACAATCTCAGATTGCAACTGTTGTCTGTATGAACATGCATTTTCACAGCTGGCATACAAAACCTGTGGACTAATGTTATAAATAACTTTCAAAATTGACCACTCTTCTGCTTTCAGAGCTTTTATGGAAGCAACAAATTTAAACTCCTGCTTTATTGTCACATAAATTATGTGATTAATCTGATGTTGTTCATAAACACAAAATTTTTGCGCAGGAAGAGTGGAGGCTTACTTTCAGGTAGAATAATTAATTTTCCAACACATCATTCTTGTATAATTTTAGATGCTCTGATGTGACTCAGTGCATGAGATTGGTGCACGTCTAGACAGTGGTGCAACAGAGAAAACCAAAGTGTATGTCATATATGAAATGTTAAATACATGTAAGTTACATGTATGTCCACATTACATTGATACTTTCCTAGAGCGTATTCAAGTAAAAGCACTTTCAGATTTCATGTGGAAATAAGGCAGAAGAGGGCATTCTTTTAAACACTGTAATTCAGCACTCCAGTGAGATATAAGCAGATATGTTTATCCTAGAACTGCTTCTTCCCCTTTTGATTGCTTTGCTTCTGACTCACCCATAGCCTGCTTTCTCCCTTCCAGAAGACTCCTTGCTTATCCTTCTGATTTTGCAGCTTGAGCTTTCTATCAAACAATTGTACCTTATACCACCATCTAAGCTGTGTGTTATATATGTAGATCTATGGTATCACTGGAATACTTCCTAGGATGTCAGAAAAGGAAAAAGGTATCTGGACCCCCATCAAAATTTGCTGAAGAAAACAGACACACAGTGGGTCAGAATCAAGTTTTTTTAGGTTAACTGATGTGCTTGTCAGTACCTGAAAAGTTCAGCTCTTTTACTTGCTATTTGAATTACTTGAAAACAAAACAAAAATGATAGAGAAAGGAGAACAGAAGGTTCTGAAATTCACAAGAGCAAATGGAAATAAGGTGGTAACTTGAACTGTAATTCCAATTGATCTTGTGTTTAAAAATGTTTTTTTAAATAATAAATCAGAATTAATATTTTATAAGAACAGCTCAGTTGAAAACTGAAACTTAATAATGTAGGAAAAAGGATCTAATAAAATTAGAAAAGACTTGGATACACTTAGCCTTGAAAAACTCCTTTCTCTTAAACCAATAAACTTTCTCTTGGAAATGAGAACACAGATATGGATTGCAAACCAATGAATGGTATTTCACTGTTCTTTTTTCAGTTTTGGAATACTTTGTTGGGAGAGCCTAAGCAGACAGAAACCTTTTGAAGGTATTTATCTCTATTGTTCATATCAGACTTTGTGTTGCCCTCATCTTTTCCACAAATTCCCTTATTGTAGGGAAATTATGATACAAATTGCACTGTCTTTTTCAGATGTCCCTTTGCCTTCTATTACTGTTACAGCAAAGTTCCACATTATGGGATGTAAAGATTAGAATCCCTCAACAAATGCTCAGTGTTTCCAAGGAAGCTTATCTTTCTGAAGGGGAAAGGCATAGCTTCTAACCTGACTTGTATCATCTCCCTGTGCTTGCTGAAGCACTCTGTTACTGAGTTGGATTTTACACGTACTTTTAGTGAGAAAGAATATCACTTTATATTTGAGAGTTGTAATTTTAAAATTGGGGAACATTTTAGTAACAAACAGCTTAACTGGATGATGAGCAGAATGCTGATTTTTAAAGTTGCTGTGAGTTTCAAATCCCAATCAAGCGATGCCAATTCATACTGAATTCTCTTAACTAATCAGGGGATCTTACTTTCTTAGATGCAAGTGTGAGCAGTTTTAAACAACTTAGTTTGCAAAGCATTGTATAATAATTGCCACACTCTGTGAATGATCCCTGCTTCATGGAGGGTGGAGATCAATGAAAGGCTTCTTTGCTATAGGCTCCATTCTTCATGGCAAAGCTGACTGAAGGACTCCTGTATTTTAGAAACTGAGAACCTTTTAGAAATACTGTATAGAATAGTACCTTAACGTTCACACAGTTTATGGCTGCCATCTTGTGGCTGCCATCAGGAGATCTTTTTTGTACAATAGGAGTTACATTCTTATAATGCAGATGGATATAAGACTGTGTTTAGAATATACCCATAATAATTACATGTATTCCTGATGTATGCGTGCATATAGTTTACAATGCATTTGTGACAATATTTGGACAGAATTCTTTATCTTGAAATATCCTGTTCCAATAATCAGCTATAGTTAATTGTTAAAGATTAGCCTATCTATTCACAACAGTGTTAATATATTTTTGCTTTTAAAAAACAGCAGTCTTTGTTTTAAAAATATACAAAATAACTTATGTTAAGTATCATTTTAAGAAAGTTTTGTGGTCTTTAATATGCTTTGCAGTGACATTTTCCTATGAATTGCAGGTCAAACAACCCTGCTGGAAGTTTTGACAGGAATCTGCAGTGGTTTGCGGCCTGGCATTTCAGAAAAGTTTATACCAAGTAATTTACCTGAGAGGAATAGACTGTTGCAGTTTATCGCTCTATGCTGGTATCAAGAACCAGATTATAGACCACGTACTGCAGGTAACATTCAGGAGTTGCTTTCTTTGCAAGATATGCAATGGAGATTAGTCTTGCTGGGAACATTGCTCTAGCACCCTAAATCAACGACAGAACAACTGAAGTGAAAGTCTTTAGATCATCAGAGTACTGTAGATGGTTTTTCTAACTGAAGCTTCCTACCAGAAATGGCTAACTTATCTCCAAAATTGTGTTTAGTATAAAGTAAAAATGAGTACAAATAAACACAGGGATATTATTAGCTATATAATCTAGTTTAACAGAGATCAACCTGTCTTAAGGATTTCTTGATTCTATGGCATGACCAGTTCCCTCTGAAGTGTGCTATCACTGTTTACCTTAGTGGAAATGTTGTTTATCATCTGTTTCTAAAAAGATAACCAAGAAATGTTAAAATTGTGATATTTGAGGACTTTCGAGCAAAATTTCAAAGTTGAAGTGCTGAGGAAGCAAACTGCATATAGTTTTATTGTGACAGACTTACATAGCCACGTGTAAACCTTTTGCAAGTAATTTCACTATATCCGAACACTTAAGAAAATGTGATTTTAATGTGACTGTAATTTTTCTTTAAAATCAGTTCAAAAAGGAAACCAAAAGCAGGACATAAGAGGTGGAAGTTATATTAAACTAATTTCATCTAGTTTATCTAGCTACTCAACAGTAATAGTAAAATTGCAATACGCTGATTCCTAAATATATACACACTTTCATATGCAATGTGGTATTTAAAATGCTTTATTACCCTGCAGAATGTGTAGACCTTCTAAATGGAATTCTGATTAGTATAAATAAGGAAGAAATTTCCACTGCAATCTACAATCTGATGGATGCAAAGGTTAGTGCAAAATTAAGTTTTATTCTCCGACAAGGACATTACTTGATTTTTTTCAATTACAGTCTTTGTGGTCCAAAACCAGGAAAGGCTTTGTCTTCGTTGTTTTATTGGACATGCCAGAGAGCTGGAGAGCAGGTTCATTCAGGAATGGTACAAAATATATTTTGTTAGGTTCTCCAGGAACTATGTTAATTGCTACCTGCGACTATAAAAATATGACAGCTTCTTTCCAGCCACCAGCTGTAGTCAGACTGGGAAACTCGTGTGAGTGAGAGCAAATACCAGCCTTAAGCAGATCAGATTAGGGCTAGAACCAAGGACAGTCTTTGTTGCCTGTACTGGTTAGAAGGCATTTAGTCCAAAACCTGGACAGTGTTTGTATCTGTTATAGCAATACTAGTATCAGCTCTCTTTGGTACACTTCACTGCTTCTAGATTGATATGCTTCAGGCACAAGACACTGCTTGTCCCAGGGTCTCAGAGTTCTCTGATACCACAGAAGTGGATGGGGAATGGCCAGCAACTGAGGGATACAGCTAACTCCATATACTTCTATACTGCCGTGGGAAATCTGGCACAAATCTGACTCCCACAAATATAGCAATATCCTATGTAGTTAACTTAGTCATAGTGGGGAAACTAGTGACACATGCTTCAGCCCTTGAACAAGTATTCTGACTCCATCTGGATTTACACAACCCATGCTGTGTTGTTGGTTTCATTGCTGTGTTTATGAGAGTTGTTTATGTTAATGCATGCTGGATTATTTCTACATTTTGCAATCACATTCTGGGATTACATTACAGACTTGATCAATGTTTTAAAAGGTGACATAGTTACAGTCCAAGTTATTTTTACTACTGTTGAAGTTTGTTTATGATTGTACTGCCAAATATTCCATAATCTAATACTTCAATCTGCCTCGAGCAAGGTTTTATTTTTCTATTTGTTAAATTAGCAAAGAGCACTATTTATTATTCAAACAACAGAACTGATAATGTGTTCAAAATGACTGTGAAAATCCTACTGGGGATTCTTAAAAATTAATTGTTTCATAAATGCTGAACTATTAAAAAATAGTTTAACAAATCTGCTGTGTATGTACAAAATGGAAAAAAGTTTCAAGTATTGACACATCCTTATCGCAGACAGTTTGGCATGCTAAACACAGGATGGCCCTGCTGTTTGGATACTTAAAGGAAAGCATGTTATAACTAGCCCAATCTTCCTTTCTCTCAATATAAGGCTATTTTTTCCCCTCCATGATTCAAAACTGGGTTTTAAAATAAATTTGAAACAGCATAAGCACTAACAGGGTAGAGTTGTGTCAGATTCTACACCCACTTACATGTGTTAAAATGCAGAATTGTTAGTGTCAGTACAAATTCTTGCTCCTGACAACTGTGAATTGAACAAACCATACATATGCTTACTGGAGTTACTGTGCTGTTTTTTCCAGGAGACAGCACTCAATGCATGCAAAGGTTCAGAAATATACACATTGCAGACGGGTATATGCAATTCAGAGGTAAGCATGTGGCATGAAGTCAAGATTACTTTATAAACTGCTTGTTTCTCCTGCCAGCCCTGACTTGTATAATACAAACACTGTACAGCAAAATGACCTGAACTCTTTTTGTCCCTAACCAGGATAACTCCATCCACTTAACTAACAAAACCCACTGTGTTACCTTCTTCCAAGCAGCTGACTCTGACATTGCTCTTGCAAAAACAACCTCTTCCAGTTAAGAGTTGCTTTGAACCTCTCCTTGAAAAGGTCCTAATAAAACTGCAAAAACCTAACCTTTCTTGTAGTGTGTTCAAAATGATGGCTGGAAAAAGTGCTAGTCTGAATTCTAGCATTTTCAACCAGTTTTCTTAGAGCAACGCCAACTCCTTCATGATAGCTCCAAAATACAGTTAACTCCCATTTTCAGAGTGATTTTGGCACTTGTGGCAGCCCTGCCAATACTAAAAGATACAGAGATAAAACCTCAAACTCACATGTCTGGACGGGAGCTAACTTTAAATATCTCAAGTTCTAATGACACCACGGCTGTTGACAGCACAGGCTGCAGAAACAATCTTGGACTGCAGTAAACCCTAGGACAAAGGACAACTAGCTGTGGCTTCGTGCTGCCACAGTGACTCAAGGCAACTGGTTAAAGTTGAATTAAGTGTATCTGCAGGCTCAACAGCTGCATACCCACTGTGCCCTGCACTATGATACTACTGCCTCATATTCTAAGAGAAAATTGCTTAGAAAAAGCTTTGGAACAAAAGTTTCCATGAAGATAATTCTTCTCTATTTTGATCTCTTTCAGGTTATCTGTCCACAAAAAAACAACTACTTAATCAGCAAGAAAGTTCCTTTTGTAGTGCCAAGCTTGTCAGCTATTCTACTTGATAGCAGTGGAAGTAATGCCGGAAAAGAAAATATTCTTGAGACGGGTCTGTCAAATATTATCCCACAGAACACAACAACAAAGAAAGGTCTCTATCTTGAAACATTCAGCTCCAGCTATTCTAAGAAAAGGATAAATAATATTACCAGTTGTTCCATATACATATTATTTTCCATGTAAAATTGTCCCTTCTCAGAGTACAGTTGTGCATTCTACTGGTATCATCTGCAGAAATCAAGAGATGCCACAATAACATTTGATTATTTTTTTTTTTTTTTTTTTTTTAGAACCCTAACCTACATGTACACCTGTATTTTCCTCATGCATCAAATATTGCTTGTTGCTTTAATAGAACCCCTGTCCTGAGGTTTCCTCCTAGGAACCACACTGCCTTTGTGCCACCAGGAATAACTGCTTTTTTGTAACTTGCTAATAAGAAAATAAATATGTTTTAAAAAGACTCTGTTGCAAGGAACATGTGAGTGATTACTGGTAATCACCATTCCTAAATAAGTAACTTCCTTTTGCCTTTCCAATGTGAATTTGTCCTATCAAAGTGTTAGAATTTGTGTCAAGCAGAGATATTTCCTTAAAAGCTTTTTCTGTACTTCTTAGGCCTTTGATACAAAAGTTGAGCCATAGGAAACTTACTTATAGCAACACCTGCATTTCCAGGCATTTTAGTTCTGATCAACAGCCATCAGACTTATGGACAGAATAGAATGTTCCATAACTTCAGAAACAAATTCCTACAGAGAGTTTGAAAAAGTCAGATGTATGTAGTAATATATACCAAAATCTTCCTAGGAATAATGATGTATTAACAAGTGCCCAAAGAACAGCTAGTAATAAATAAGTGCTCTCAAGTTAGTCTTCGGTTACAGTTTTCTGCAGTGTATAATGTTCTGTTGTTGTTCAATTCAAAGGTCTCATCTTACTCAAACTTTTTCTAGGTCACCCAGGCTCTAACAGTAGAAAATCAAATTCCTTTTGCACAATTCCTTTACCTGGTTCAACTGCAGGCAAAGAAAGCAATCAGCATAACGACCCACCACTGGCTCTTAAGCACACAGCACAAGCAGTGACAGGTAAGACACAATTTCCACTTTGAGGTGGCAATATTCTCCTTGGCCAGATCTTAGTGATTAAATTGTTTAAATTTTGGAGAACACGGATGTCTAAATTTTGTGCACATTTTCAGTTATTCAATGTAATACCTCCTCCAAACTTGGTACAAATGTCTCATGAGTCCATTTGTGTATAGCTGCTCCTATGTTCTCAGAAGTTCGGGCACTGGCCACTGAGAATCTTGGCTTCTTCTTTTCCAGGGTCATATTCAGGTGGAGAACAGTTCTGAAAAGACCATAATAAAAATAATACAGCACACATTGGATGTGAAATACATCAGTTGATTAAGTCTGGAATTTTTTTTTGTTAATTTTAAGCTGTGTAATCTATACCTCCAAAAAAAGTAGCTATTGACCACAGGTGACTAGGAGGAGGGGGGACATCCATTTCCTTTACTTACATGCTCTCAGCTCTTTCTGCCAAACAAAGGCAGAAAAGGCCAGCTTCTGATCTGTGAAGTCTGCCTCTGTCTGTAGGTGAACTTTGAGCTTTTTTTTACTTTTTGCAAGCTGTGATACTTCTATGATACTTCTCACATCTAGCTAGCCATCCTTCTACACTTCCATTTACTTCTGAGCGATGATTGTAATTTCTGCATAAATCAACAGATTACTGTGTGCAGGAAAACATCACAGAACTCTACTGGTAATAATCAGAAATCAGAATGACAGAGGCATGTTCTCCAAAGCAGCAATGGCTTTTAGTTACTAATTTTCTCTCGGTGTGTGATATTTACTGTACACTAAGAACTCTACTGTCAGTCTAAGAATTCCAGTCAGTTTGTGGAAAGAGACAGAACACAAAGCTCTTGACCATTTTGCCAAGAGTATTACTTTTGTTACTCGCTTGGCTTTGACATATATTCAGGTTCCCAGTTTCACGCTGTTTCAAACAGTCCTACTACCCTGAACTACCTATTATCTGTTCTTCCACTTCCTATAGGACAGTTTTCTCATCTATGTCAAGCCAAGATACTTTGTAGAAAGTTTGATACAGATGCAAGATGAATAGCATGAGACCTGAAAATCGCGTTCTCTTACGCAGTCTGAGCATTTAATAATTTTTAGAAACCCTTATTTTCTGTTATCTGATCTTCATGAGTTTTGAACGAAAAAATGAAAATACATTGGACTAGTTTTTAACAAAGAATGCAAATAAACTAACTCCTACTCCTTTCCCATACTGAATTTTTTTCTGGTGTTGATGCTATCACTTGCTAACAACTTCTGGAAGAAAAGAGCACTTAGTTTATCTCACTTTTGTTTCCTTTTCACTCAAGATGCTTGCTGCAAAGGAAACTGCTGTCAAATACTAGCATGCCAGAGACAGATCATACTGAGCTGCATGACAGAAGGACGCCTCAACCACATCCTTGATGTTCTTCGCTCACAGCAAATGTTGTCCCGAATGGACTATGAAACAATTGCCTCTTACCCCACAGTGACTGGGCGTGCTCGGGCATTGTTGGACACTTGCCTTTGCCTTGGAGAGAGGGCAGCACAGGTTGTAGTGACTGTACTTTCAGTGACCAAATGTAGTCCTCTGGGACTGGGCAGCCATTGCCCAGACTGTCCTTCTAAGGTAAATAGGTTGTTGTTGTGACTTAATTTTTTGCAGATTGTTACATGCAACAGAGCACTGGTAATAGCAGTGATTCCTGTTAATTCCTCATTAACCTACTGACTGCATTCAGTCCTTCCTACAGCCCATGATTTTAGTTCTCTAGTGGAAAAGGCTAGCTGGATTAATAGGTCAAGTCAATCACTGCCTGCAGAAATTACCAAAACTGGTATAACAAATTCTAATGTGGACCTCAGAGATGAGAGGACTGCAATGTGTGCCAGAGCAAAAAGGCAGATGGCACCTTATTTCCTTGATTTTTTTTTCTTTTTGAAGGGAGGAAAATGGATAATGACTTTTTGGAGGTCACACTATGGAAGAACAGCTGTTACTAAATCCTTACAAATAAGGATAGCAAACAACAGGTTACTGGATGAGGAGAAAAAAGTTTACTGCTTTTCACTCAGCTGGTATCCGAGCCAGCTGTTAGAGTGAAAGGCTTAAGAGAATCAAGAAATATTTGTTCACCAGGGCCTCAAGTAAGACTTGGAAATTGTATATTATGCATAGAAATTACTTTTTTTCACTCACAAATGATCATATGTTCTGAAAATGGGGCACTGATAGCAGCAATTTGGAGAGGTAGTCTTAAAGTATTTACTAAATGGAAAAACATTAATACCGTACATCCATGTTGTCTGCCAGTTCAAGTGTAAAGTTAAACAAGGAAGAAGAGGTGCCAAGCTGATGATTTTGAGATGGTGCTTCTGCTGAACTGTAAAGGAAAGTAAAAAGATTATTTTAATTATAATAAAAATGAGGTTATATAAGATGGTGATTTTTTTGTAGGCACAGTGGGATTCCTTCAAGCTTCATGGCACCGGATTAACATGAGAATTCGTTATATAATCTACAAGTATTTCAAATGCAAAACCATGTTACTCTGTTTCCCTGTGTTGCATTTGTTCTCTCTGCAGTTTCAAACTGCTTACTGAATTCAGTAGTTTGGCAGCTTGCAATTTTAAATAGAGGGATGGTGCATTTTCTACACAGATTTAAGAGATAAGAAAGCTGTTACATCGCATACAGCAATGCTGCTGGAACCATAAACAATTTTTTAAATGTAAATTCATTAAACTTTTAAAACTATTAAAAGCGATGTCTATCACATTGTGTTGACAACTGTTTTGCCTATTAAAGGAGTTAAACATCTACTTCACTGTTGAATTTTTTTTGGTCTACACTTTAAATGGGAATTTTCAACAGTCTCTCCTGAAAAAAGATGTCTTGCTTGTGAAGAACTGCTGTCATGGTGTTTTGACTCTTTAGAAGGCATAAAATAATCAGAGTAGAACAGATAATCACTCACCTGTGGGAAGTATTTACAGACTTTTAGAAGAGAAACTGGCAATATTTTTGAAACTTAATTACCAGCTTTCGCAGATTAATCCATTGAATTGTTCTGCTGGACACTTTACGTTTCTGTGAAAGATGTGCCAGCTGGCAGACTATGCTGATTTTTTTGTCATTATGTTTTTGACATAGAAACAGTTTTGGCTCTTTTCTTGAAACAGCTGCCTACTTGAGAATATAATTTCATGCCAGACCTAAGACCAGTCTTAACTGTTAATTGCAGAACTGGCATCAACCCAGTGGGAGCACAAGTTACCTGTTTTTCCAGACAGATTTTTGTTCTTCTCATATTTAGCTTTCCAATTTAATGTAATAGGATGTGACCTTAGAGTTAAATCTATTACTATCATGCTTACCCAAATATTTTAGAGATAACCCAAGAAGACAGTTTATAACAAATTACAAACCAAAGGCAAATTTGGTAATTCATATTCAAAAAAGCCTGAACAGAATTCTTTAAATGTTATTTAATAATTAACTCTATCCACAATCAGATTTTTGCTACCTTGTTCAACTGAAATCAATGCGTGAGTTAGAGAATTTTTTGTGTGTTGATACTTTGGCTAAAAACACTGTTATAACTAGCTATGCTAGTGTCAAAACCTTGCTATAAACATATTTGAGTTGATATAGCCAAAAGCATAGACTTCCTCATAACTCTCCCATGTGTAACAAACATTTAAATTTTGGAGTCTGACAGTTGCAGCTGTTGGGAGTCTTTAACTTTTGAAGGAATGCTACTAATTTATTGAAATGAAACTGCTGTTGATATAAAAAGTTTTGATATAAAACTATAATACAGTGACCTGAAACTAGCATAATTTCATTTTATCTCACTAAAACCACATACTCTTATAATGCCTATAAAGTGTTGGGTGTGTAACAAAGATATGGGTGTCATGTTGATCATGTATTAACTGCTGATCATATCAAACTGCTTAAAACTGCTAGTATTCTACTTGTACCCAAGCTAGTTCATTGCTAAGATTTCTACTGGCATTGCCTCTGTGTTCTGCAGTTCTCTTGATATCACAAACCAAAATAGAATGACACCAAGCAAGGGTAAAGACAGAAGAATCAAACCTTTCTTTAGTATCTATGGGAAGAAACGAGGCTGAACGTGAAGAATGTCTAGAGTTCCAGGAAGGAAATAAAAAACATGGGTAACTCTAGAAAACAGCAAAGGGAATAATAAGTCATCACTTCAGGACTGACCATACAGAGTGATTAGTAAAGCTCTCTCTTGCAGTTACTCAGAAAAGACAAAACTGGAATTAATAGATGTCCAAAAAAAGCCATATTCAAATTCTATGAAGCTATTTAAATTTATTAATGGAACACTAAGTGGAGTATGCAGGTGGTTATTTTTCTGACTTTATTATAATATTTTTCTTCTTGATGCTGGTTGCAGCTATCTTTTGCTGACTTGTAAAAAGATGACTGTCCCTTGCCCTTTTTCCTATCTATACAACACCTTTATCTTAGCTGGGATACTTCCTGCAATGTAAGAATGTCTGCACTAGAATTTGTTTGAGGTTAATTTGTGGAAAAGCAATCTGAGGTACTGGAATGAAATGTCTATGAGATTAATTCTTCCAGTAGAGAGCAAAACAAACAAAGCTATAAATACCACTCAATAGTTATCACCAGTGCTTGTTAAAAACAGTTCTAGAGAATAACAGAGGAAGACAACAAGTGCATATTCATAAAATACAAATCTACAAAACTTTAAAAAATGTATTAGTGCACTGCTAATGTACACAGAAGAATTTTCTGCCAGGTATGTATGAAAATTAAAACACTAACTAAAACATACTAAACCTCAAGGATTTTTATTTTATTGTTACAAGTTTGAATTCTGCATAACCTTGTAAGAATTTCCATGCTTGCACAGGCTTAGTCACGAGTTATTCATGTGTAGATTTGTAAAGAAGATTAAGTGCACATATGAATACTTGTGGAACTAGGACCCAAACATCATCAATGGAGGCATAGATGATTTTGGTTTCTTTACTCATATTTAATGATTATAGTGCTATACAGCTATTATCTATGCTTTCCTCCAGTAATATATCTTGTCTCTAAAGCTGATGGAATTTTTTTATGCATAAAGAAATCATCTTGTGCTATATTCTCTTTCATTCTTTTCCTGCTCCCTTTGCAAAATATTATACTTGAGCTCAAAAGGCCTTAGCATACTTTTGATTTTGTTCTTTATCAAAGGAAGTAATCCTTTGCTTGCCTTGTCTGGTACTAACTACATTCTCTTTACTGAGTGCATGGTCAACTTGACAGCTGGTATGTCAGGCAAGTTAAACAAAACTCCTGGATTTTGAAGGTAAGTCCACCATAAATTAAACTGACAAGGTCTGAAAAGAACATATTTAATGAGTTATTTGTGTTACTTTAAAGTTAGCTGCAAGAATACATTAACTGTACAGTTAAATTCAGTATGTGTTGAAGAAAGGCTGCTGGTAGCTGCAGCATTGCATTTTGCTTAATCCCAACATGACAAAAAAGGTAGACATTAAGCTCAGATGTACTATTTCCAGCTCTTGTGTTCATATGACAGAAATTTGTGATCAGTATTTTGTTATTTCCTGCCTTTATCTCTTTTCCAAGAACATCCACTATATGGCAGTGATTTAGAAAAACTTCACCTCTTGAAATGTGATATCATTCTGAAGTACTGCAACACCTAGTTTGAACTGTTGGTCTTGAACTTCCCACAGAGCAACAGCAGTGTGAGCAGAAAGTGCAGCTGAATTTCACCTTTTCAGAAATAACCTGTCCTCCACAAAGTTCTGCACAGTTAGTCTGTTCTTAGATTGTAAGGAAAAGTGTTCATATTAGTTAACAGAATAACTACCAACGTTATATTTGTTTTCCTTTGACCAAAAATGGCTCAAATCTTTTTTTCAACCCATTAGAATGTTACCTGGGGAAAAACAAAACAAAACAAAACTGAGAGAAATAACTAAGGAATACACCTGAAAAATAAAAAAAATAAAACCCCAACCAAATGTGTGACACTTTTGACCTTGGAATAGCTGCCAAATACGTTCCTAAAAGAATTGTCTTTATGCCACTTATATGTGCTGTGATAGCGTCCTGACACAAAAGAACAGGAAACTAGAAGGAAAACACTGTCAGGTGAGTGCCTGCTATGTTCACCTGCGTGTGTGCAAGGTGTCGAAGTAACCATTGTTTTCCATTCCATGCTGCCAATGTTTTGGCTGGAAAACAGTAATCAGCTGTAAGCACGGACTGAGGAGAGCCCAGAAGAGAGAGGAAGACTGAGAAGCAGTGAGAAAACCTGACATGTAAGGACAAGTTGATAAAATTGTTTGGTCTAGCAAACAGGAGGCAAAGGGAAGATAGAAGAGTCTGGAGCAGAGGTGGTGAATACACAGTGATGAAACAGAGGACTCGGTACAAAGTAGTTGTCTGTTCTTACAGCTTTAGGATTCTGGAGTGGCTTTCAAGCAGGTGCTCAAAAAGATTTAAAGGCAGTTATGAAGACAGTCTCCTTTCCCACACCCAGAGCAATTAGCAGTATGCATGGAACTTTTTTTTCCCCAAACAAGAGCTCTTTAGTTGACAAAATTAATATAAACAAGAGTTATTTGCTAAGCCTTTTCCCTCAGCCTGTTCAGTTTATTTATGCAACACACAAATGTTTAAAGTGATTTAAGGGAGAAGTGAATGGTTTTTTGCTGGGAGTTACATAACATGAATACCTACAACTGCCCTGTAAGTCAATCACTATTTATTTCACTAAAATCTATGTGTGAAGTCATGTGCCTGTTAGCAAGTCAGCTATCAGGAAGAAGGAATAGAGAAAACCTGAATTAAAGAGCCTCAGATTATTTCCACCCTCTACAGTGTTTCTGTGAATTCTAGAAAGAAGGTGCTCACACATTTTTTCTTCTCTGCAGGTCATGGTTGATCATCTTTCAAATACCATGAAAATCTTTCCCATCTTTATTAAAAGGTGTTCATTATCAAGCAAG
This sequence comes from Athene cunicularia, assembly GCF_003259725.1. NCBI lineage: Eukaryota > Metazoa > Chordata > Aves > Strigiformes > Strigidae > Athene > Athene cunicularia. The sequence continues at coordinate 17,274,127 of NW_020799113.1, read as the reverse complement.
ATTTCTGTCAATCCCTTAAATGTTTGCTGAGAGCCACTAAAACACGTATTCCTTTTCATTTAGAAAAAATAATTAAAACTATTTAAGATTCTTTATTATCCTGAACCTTCTCTTGTTCCCTTTGTCTATTTTTACAATGCAATTTTCTTTGTGTTAATATATTTTCCTCCCTCTTTTTGCATGAAACCACAGGAACATAAAGAAAAACTTACAACATACAATGTTAAAATGCAAACAAAATCATAGGAAAAAAATAGAATGTTGCTTGTGCTGAACTGGCATGACCTCACACAGAAATTTGATTGTTTTTCTGATAGACTGCATGCCTCAGACAAGTGTTACTCAACCCTGTATGAGACAAAAAGATTTACAGCAATAAATATTTCAACTCAGGGAAGCTTTCTGCAAAACAAGCCAATACTCCTGTCTCCTCCCTTCTGCTCTGACTCCTGCAGAGCTGGTTCAAATGCAGTCTGGCATCTCTGGCTAAAACCTGTTCTCTCCACTAAAATCAATTGTATGCTGCTATTGAAAGCTGCAGATTTATTTGTTTTACAGAAATCTCTCTGTTAGGTATATCTTAAGTTAGGTATATCTAATATTAGGTATAAAATTAATGAAATATTCAAGAGAAGAGAGATTTAGATGCTGGTTTATATTATGTTTTTCAAAAACAATTGGATAGTCTTTGATTTCTTTTTCTACATGTAATAGGGTTTGAACTCATCGGCTGTTGCATTTTATTTTCTTTTAATGTGTTCAGTAGGAATGTTTTCTGCTATTCCATTACTAGTATATCAATACAGCAATTTAATTTGTTCTTAGAATCATAGAGTCATTTGGATTGGAAAATACTTCTAAGATCATCGAGACCAACCGTAAGCTGCCCAGTCCACCATGTTCTTAGCTGGTCTGAGACAATATTTTTTTTAAAAATCCTATGGCAATTCTCAGCTTCTTTGGCCAAACTAGTCACCAGCAGTGAAAGCTGTCATTTCTTTTTCCATGTTCCTTATGTTCATTTTCAGTAGCAAGAGAAGGTGCATACACTGTGGCCAGGCCTCTCCTGCTTATAACAGTGCCGATTAACTGTAACAGTTACTGTGCATAGTGGCAACAGCAGAGGTAAAGGTTCACTGCGGATTTGTTACTGTAAAGTATGCTTGGGCATGTAGAGAGGATTTTCCTGTCTGTTTTTACCGCTATTTAATCACAGGGTTTGGTTTGGGTTTTTTTTTATTAGACAGAGGAAGCCTTTTTGAACAAAATTAAATATAATAATCAGGATTTCACAGCTGTAATTGTACTGTACAGTACATACTGGATTTAACTCCAAGAGCATGCAATGCAGCTGTCTTCTGATTGTTTCAGTACAACCACCTAATGTCTTTGGGTTTTGTTTTAATGACAAAACCTTATGAGCAACTATGATGTACGTTATTCCAGAACAGAATAATGCAAGAGAACAATTTCTTCAGTGATGCAATACTTCAGTAATAAAATGTGTCCTTTGCAATAAGGACAAATACAGAGTTGTTCATGTAGTGTGACACCAAGCAACCTACGTGATCAAACAATTTAAGTGTGAGGTGAGGACGCTTAACAGGACTCCAACCATAAAGTTTGTTGCATGAGATGACACTGATGACCCATCTTAACAATTAACGTCTATCTCCTAGTTTCAAAATAAGTTCAGGTCTTCCAAGTTTTCCCATACTAGTAAAACAGAGGTAGACACTGAGGTAAAAATATCTCCCTGACCTCCACAAGCAGTAATATGACACCCATAACCATAAGGTTTAGTTTCCTTTATCATACTGCCCGAGCTCCGACACAAAAGCCCAAATGCTGGCTCTCACTTAACTTGCTATTCCAGATTCATATGAAAGTAAAGACAACAGTGTCACTAATGTTGCACAAGTGAGCATGTCTCTCATTAAATCAATGTTACTGATATTCAAAATGCTCTTAGCTTGTGGGATTTAAACTAAGAAAACCAGTACTGCTGTAAACTTTGACAAAAGTAACTACTTTCTGCTGGAACTAAAATATACCTTTAAGTATGCACAACACAGCTTTGAGTGTTTTCAAAAGTTTGATTTATGGCACTTCACAGTATGTGACTGGGAAGCTGAAGAGGCTTTTCATAGTTGTGGGGATCTTGCATAACTTGGGAAACTCTTGGTAGTTCTTAATTAGTCCACTATGATTTGCTCTGTGGGACACTGTATGCACCAAGTAATCAAGAGCCAAGTGTGGAACAAAGGAGCAAAGTGCAAAATGCACACAAATAGACTGCTGAGAAATCGTTTCTGAAAAGTTAGCAAAGCCAACCATAATTTTAATTTTAGGGCTGAATACCTTCTAATATTAGCAAAGAATGGATTATAAATTGGAACAACTGTGCCGGCAGACAAGAGACTAAATCCATTAATGGATTTACTGCAAAGGCAAATGGACTGGCAATAAATGCTCCCATGTTTCAATAAAATGCAGTTCCCCTAATCTTCAGGACTCCCTCAATGTTAAAATATTTTACATCTCAATTTTTAAGGTATACTTTTAAATATTAAGACATTCTGAAAAAGTTACACATGGAACATGCAGTCTTGGACAAGTAGCAAAAATTTCAAGGGGGAAACAACAGGTTTCATGTGTTTTACAAGGAATGCCTATGCTATATAAACTTAAGAATTGGAACTTGTTTAATTGTCTCTATTTCTGCACATTTAAAGGAGTACACAATCTGTCCACTTTATAGGCAAAATGTATTAATTCAGGTCAACATGCATAGTCATATTTGATTTGCATACACTGTGTGGGAATCTATACAGAAAGGTCTCTGGGTTTATGTTTTGGAAAACTTTACTTTTAAAGTCAGCCTAAATTTGGAGCAAATACAACTACAGAATCCTGCAGAAGTCTGAAAGCTTGGGGAATAAAGGCTATCCTTATCATCTGTTCACCCAACAACTGTTCCCACCACTGTAAATATTATGCTATTGTAAATTCTCTAAATAAAAAGGGGAGAACTCTTTTATAAAAGATACAAACTTACTTGTATCATAGAGACGTTTCAGGGTAATTCAGTAGTTAGGAGAAAAGTAACAGAAGTGCACTAAAAGCAAAGAGACATCAGTGGGGTCAGCACTGATGGGGTTGTACTGTAGCACACTGAATTCAAAGTAGCTCTGCTAAGGAACATCTGGTTGAATTTAAATTGGAAAGTTTGGACTCAGCATGATAATACAAACAAAATGATGACATTGGCTTCAGCCTCTAGTGACTAGCTGCTTGCAAATAGGGTCTCAATGTAACTACTGCTGAGTATTACCAGAATCTTCTAAGCTTCCATGCTCCTGCTTTTAATCAGAGAAAGAGACAGGTACCACAAGTGAAGAAAGTATATTAAAAAAGGACTGACAGTATAGCAAAATCTGTAACAGAAGGGAAGTTTGCTGTTTTGAAGAAAGTCTGAGCAGTTATATTGGAAAGCCGAGAGTTGCGTAACATTAAAAAAAACAACCAACCAAACAACAACAAAAAAAACAACAGGTGTCTTCAAACTGTCTTGTCCAAAAGAAATTTACCTAAATACTGTGAAACTGGGTTACAAACGCTCCCACTAAGGACTGCATAATCAGTGCATACCCACATACTAACTTGGCACCTGAAACAAGAAAAAAAAATTATTATTAAGAAGCTATTTTTTACAGCTAGAAATCCTCCTGGGCTTGTTTTTATACATAATCATTTTTATTAGCCTTCAAAACAGACACAGACAAAGAGCATTATCTTTAAAAATCTCTGCAGCTTTTTAAGTCTTGGTGAAACTATTCAAACTTCTATGTTGTTTTCCAATAAAATGAAGCCAGTGATTCACCCACTCTCAATAATAAATAGCCAGATCCTTATGAAGTTAATTCAACTTAGATAAGACAATTTGTATCACCAAAGGGTAGGGTCTCAGAGTTGAATGATTTAATTGTCTAAAAAAATTAAGTCAAACCATATCTTAAAAAAAACCCCCAAAATTATAAGGGATTATTTTTTCTAAATAACACCCCCCCCCCCC
>NW_020799113.1:17266085-17270002 GCF_003259725.1 Athene cunicularia | reverse complement strand
AAAAAAAAAAAAAAAAGTAGAATTAAAATAGAAAGTTTGGGACATTAATAAAAATAATGCTGAAGAACACTAGAGTCCTTTGAAATTTATCTGAATATTTTGAAATTTTTGCTGTTGTTTTTTTTCCCCTCCTAGTAAAGTTTTATCAGTAACATTTGAAAACATGTCCATACTTTAGAAGATATCTATTCCCGCTTCTGCTTTGCAGCATGGAGATCACTGAACAAAAAGAGCTTTGTGCAACAAATAGATGTATAAGCAAATAATAAACTTTGATGAGAATGGACAAGGCAGTGAAAAGGAAAAGGTACCTAAAAGGCAACAGAATCAAACAGGAAAAATAAAACTAAAAGATGGGATGTTAAAGCTTATTTTACAGTATGTTTTTTAAAACCGCAGTATAGAGAAGCCAAGTTTTCCATAAAAGAAGGTTTTCCATAAAAGAAGAATGCAGATGGACAAGACAGAGCTATCCCAGTTTCTGGTCCTTAAAGGGACATTTTCCACTACCTTCTCCTCTTCCTTTTGTTTCTGCTCTTAGCTTACTACACATTTGTACATTTGTGATTATGATAGTAAAATACTAACCACCACTAAAGTATTTTCTGCCAGCTTAGTGAGCAGAATTGCCTCACAGAGGGGATCAAGCAAGTGCCAGAGCCAGTCAAATGCTGAAAGCCAGTGGAGTATGAGGAGACATACAGCTAGGAGCAGGGGAAGATAAATTTAGAAGCCTAAATTTAGCCTTTTTTTAATTGCCGAGCATTTTGGTGCTTGTAGTCACTCTCATTTGTAATATTTACTCTGCTTAAAAGTTTGTATGATAGAAGAGGAAGGTAAAAAGAAGGGGCAACGTAACAGCTAATTTGTTTTTGTAAACAAAGTCAATCAGCTTTAACCAGAGACACTTACACTCCCTTTTTAACTGTTTTTGTTGCTCTCCTGAAAGACTACAGACTACATGGTCGACACTTGAGATGAAGGTTGAAACTACCAAAAAGAATCTGCTTTTAAGTACTTATAAAATTATCGTTTCCTGTGACCCTACAAATAATTCCTTTGTACATTTCAAAAGAAGCACGAAACTCGTCCCAAGACTCATTCTGTATGGCAAAATTTCAAAAAGAACATAAACCCTCAAACCCATGGCTGGAAGCAACAGGTCCATGATGGTTAATAGTGTAAATTCCATGTAGCAATTAATTCACTGCTGACCTTTAAGGAGCTCAGTACATGCTCATTCTTCTATGAATTCTTGGAGGACTTAGGCAGTAAGGATATGCTTAAATTCACCCTGCACACCAGAATGGACTTGGTAGCAAGCACAAAGCTGATGATCAGGTTTCAGATTCACTTAGATTTAACAGCAATTTTTACCTTGGCTGTCATGTTCTAAAACCATTGCATGAATATCCTGTGGATTCTGTTTCCTTTAGTCTGACTCAAGTTTCATTTTTATTTGTATAGGGGTATTTAATCTGTTTATTCTTCAAGTTTTTTGAGTTGACTTGCATTTTCTAAGATGCATTTAAGTGGAAATACTAGTCAGACAGAAAAAAAAACATAGGCAGAAAGGGCAAAACTCACAGATTTGTCAAAACTCAGTTTGACTTTGTTCTCTGCAGCTAAAAGAGATGTAACCTTAACTTGATTAAATTGGTATCAGATAAAATCCTAGTGGAAACAAAGTCCTTTTTTTTTTAAGGTTTTCTCTGCTAGTGCTTAAAGAATGCACACTCCTGCATAAACATAACAGTAGCCATTTATGGAGGATCAGGGATGAGGCCTACAGTTTGTAGAGGTAATCTGTAGCAAGAAGAGAAGTAAAGTAAGGAGTCTATTTGGTTTCCATAGTAAAATTGAAGAAGTAATTTATAAAGTTATGAACCTTGCCAAAATGGACAAAAATATTTGGATGATTATTTGGGTTCCGGTCAGTTGCAAACAGTTCAGAAGCATTGTCTAGATTTATGATGACCCTAACTTGCATCTTTCATACCAGCCTCTATGGTATTGTTTTTCAGAATTCAAAGGGTGAACTTCTATTTTGAAATTCTCAAATGGGCATTTTTTTCGAATCTTTTTCAAGGTTCTAAAATAAAATATCATCCTCTGTATTTCCAGCATATGCCTAATAATTTGTTTTCTATGCTTTTTCAGCTCTCACCCATTTCTTGTTCCTAATGCAATTTTAGAATTAGCTCCCATTTTACAAGTTCATTTTTTGGAGGAATGAATGTTGTCTCAGGTGGATTCAATTTATCAGAGAGCTTAAAAGGCAGTCTAGCAACAACTGAAATCAGCTGCATCTTTTACATTCACACTCAATCCTTTTCTTGATTAACGTGTGAGACAACTCTTGCAGGTATCAATCTACCTGAAAGATGCTGTTAGTATTACAGAAAATAGAGCACTATCAATATTTGTTACAATGACTAAACACTATTACCATCTAATAACTGCTTTCTGGTTCATATTATCTTTATAACAGCCATCAATTAGTTTCATATTTAGAAATTTTAGTTATATTCCGGGGATCTATCAGTCTGTATAAGTGGCTTAAAATCAAAGTAATGTATCAGGGCTGTTAAACTCCCAGACAAAGGCAGCCCGGTTTTGTTTGCTGCTTTGCAAAACTGACAGTTGTTTTAAGAGGTAATAGATTTAGTGTTGTTACCTCTACATGTACTTGCACAACACCTAAACCTAAAAAAAAAGCCAAACAAAGAGTTGAAACAAAGATAATTAAAGATTTGAGATGATCAGGCTCCTTCAGATTATGACCTGCAAACGACAGTTTGTTTTGCTATGGTGCTTGTAGCTTTGGAAATTAAGTCTATTGTAGTTCTCTCCCATATGTGCACTTAAAAAGCCAACTTCTAACAAAAAATACTTTCTTCATTAATTGTTGTCCAAACACCATGTAAGGAATATCTGGACATACAGAGGAGGGCAGCAGTTGCTTTGCCAATTGTCTCTGTGACAATAAAGGTAAAAAAAAACCTCCTTGATAAAACAAGGGAACTTTGAAGGAGGAAGTAGTATGGAAATTAGAAATGCAAGCCTCGTGGCAATGGAATGGAATTTCACCATTGGATTTACTCACACATTTATGGCTAGTAACAGTGCCTAGTTTGCCTTTCCCTGTTCTTTTACAGCCTTGAAATTTTTATTTGCCCATAAGGTTTTCAATCCGGGATCCTGTTGAAAAACTCCACCTTTGACTCATCTGTTTGAGACTGTAGATAATAATCATGGACTGGGGGCGGGGGGAGGGATAATTAGATTGTTTTGAGCGAGACGAAGAGTACCATGTCTCCTGAGCCTTGTTGTCTTTCCAGACACTGACCTTCTCTTTGCCTAGCAGGGAACAGCAAAAAAGGGCAGTAAAAGAACATTAAGACGGGGCTGTAGCCCGGAGTTCACTGGCTTAGACATGATAAAACTATTAACCTGGTAGAGGAAGGTGAAGAAAGCCTTCCTTATGCTATCCCAGATAAGTCAGCTGAACAACAAATTGCTTACTATTATTTTCAGACACCGCGGGGCACTTTTAATCACGATTTTGAGAGATCCATTAGATATATTTTATTGAGCCAAATTTTGGGTGTGGCTGGCTCCTCTTGAGGGCAGGAATATGCTAACGGTACTATTTTAAGGGCTCCCTTTTTATTTCCGTATCCACTAAGTCTGGAGCTTACCATGTAGTAGTCATACCCCAAAATATCACCAGATTTAAGGCCTTCGACCTTCTTAGTCCCCTCATTTTTGAGCAAACTCCTGTGTGTGCAGCTTTGTGCCAGGTCACCCCCTGGGGCTTCACAGGAGCTGCGTGTCCCCGAGGCCCTCACGGCCCCTCGGGCTGAGGGCAGGGCCCACCTCCACCTGCGGCAGCCCCCGGGGCAGGCCGCGGGGCC
>NW_020799113.1:17228446-17266035 GCF_003259725.1 Athene cunicularia | reverse complement strand
GGAAGCGGCTGCCCCGCGCTCCAGAGCAGAGGCGCCTCAGGGCTGAGGCGCAGGGCAGCCGCTTCCCTCCAGAGGCTGTTCGAGAGGCGTGAAATATGTCTGAACCTCGCTTATTTTATAAGGAGAACAGGGTAGCCACCGCTTGGGGAGGGAGAAGCGGCCACCGAGGGGCGAAATGACCCCAGATCCTCCCTGCTGCGGCGCGACGCCGTGACCCCTCGGGCCGGTCTCCTCACGCCGTTCCCGTCGGCGACGGCCCGTCATGTCCTGCACATCCAGATTTGAGGGTGGTTCTCTGAAGCCACGTGTTTTATTTAGTTTGGCAGCAGGCTAGTATGAGGGTTGGTGCTCAGGTCGGGTTATAACGGCATGGTTTTCAGTGGTGGGTGCGTGTAATTATAACTACTCGGTCAACTGTCACAGGGACCCGACGTGGGTTTAGTAATACCCTCAGTCGAGCACGTTTTTGTTTACTAGCGTTTGGTAGCGATTTTGATTGTTTGTGTGTTTTTTAAGTGATGTATTAAATGCAATCTGATGAGGTGTGACTGTAAGTTATGGCTAAAGAGTACCTGAGTACAGATTTGTAGGTAAGCATGTGCCTTCTGACATTACTTTCCTCCATTTTGAGAGATTTACACTTTTGTGCCCTAGCCTAAAAAATACAATAAATTATTTTAACAAACTCTATTACTGCCCCTTCTGCCTTTATCTGGGTCTCACTGTAAATGTCACCAGATGTTCCTCTCATTGCAGCTTCTTTCATGCACTCCCAACTTCACTTCTGTCTAAATCAAGACTGTCTACCACAAAGTCCCTTGTGAACTTGATTCTATTTTTTCCCTTGGAAATATAAATTAGAAGTGTGAAGGATATGGTGGCATGTTATTTTTTAGTTGCTAGCACAGTGCCCTAACTTTAAAGTGACTTGGTTTAAAATCTGGGGTAGTATTACTGAGGTGGATATATCTAGGATTGGTACTTCAGGAAAGTTTGAGACATTGTAACTATCTGTTTGTGAGATTATCATAGATCTTTCCCTCATTTAATGGTCATAATCTTATCAGAATTTGTCTAAACATGTGGATAGTATCTGTATTTGCTGAACATCTCTCTCGTGCAGTTGTGTCACAGGTGTGTATAGACAGGACTTACTGCCATCACTGATATACCATCAAGTGAATAATTGACATAGTAACTTCTCTTTCATACTTTTTTACATGATAAACACACCTTCTCCTTTTTTAAAAAAATGGATATTACAGCCAGTTCTATTTAATCAAAGGTTTATGTTTTGTTTTATAGTGCTAAGGATGGTGTGTTTGTCTATGTGAGCACAAAAGACTGAGTTGGACAGATTAGATCTTTACATTGGGAATGGCTTTTGTTGCAAGGGCTTCCTGTCTGCTAACTGTATGTATGGCAGGGAAGTGATTCTTCTCTCACCAGAAACAAGAAAAACACATACTAGGCAAACTCTAAGCCTTTCCCACTTAAATCTGTACATTGTGAGGAATAGGCATTTCTGGGACTTACAACCTTTGCTCTGTTGGTGCTTAACTCCCTGAAGACTTTTGTGCTGTTTGCCTGTGTAGGGCAATCTTGACTCTTACCCGGAGGGCCAATGATTGTGTTCAGAAATAGGTTTACAGCTTGTATATGTGAATAGTCAAAGTATATATGTAAAGTTATGTTACAACAAGAGCTGTTTCATGCACTCAAGAGAACGGCAGAAGACAGAGGCAAGAACGCTAGAAAACATAGTGAGCTTTTAGCAGTTTGGTATTTCATAGTGGTTATTAACCCGCTTGCAGGTTCACCCCAGGTTGAACAAATGACAGGTCAGCTGCTGTCCTGCTCAGTGGGAGAGAGGGGATCTTGGCGGGTAGTTCCTCTTTCCCTTCTCTTAAAGGAGGGCCACCCTGCAATGTGGTGTTAGTACTTTGCTAACTGCATGTTAAACTTCATTAGCTCCTTTGGTACATGACTGAACTGTGATAGGCCTTATCAGAATATATATTTTTGGTGAGACAATGAAGTGATCCTAGTTTCAGGTCACTCTGTCCTGGTTTCCTATCAAAGCTTTCTACCTCAATGGCAGTGTCATTGCAGTAAAAAAAATCTTACACATATCAGCAAAAAGATTCCTCACAGCTGCAACGATCAGCAAAAAAAGTTTAAGACTTGCATTGCACAAGGGTGAGTGATGAGGAAATCCATGTGTTAAGCTTGTGTGAAGGCGTAAGCTTGCATTAGCCGTAGCAGTCCTGTGGCAAGATTTTGGCAGCATTAGAGATGGTTCTAACAGTGTTTTTAGCTGAAGTATTACAGGACTGTTGTATGTTAGAAAATATATACTATTCAGCTCTGGTTCTTCTCTTCCAAGCCTGTCTTCTGTTCCCACAGAAGTAATGGTCTTGTGACAGAATCATGGTTTTTAATTATGTGTTTTTTTTCTCTATATTGCCAATCTTGACACAGCTTCAGTTTTCTCTAGTCTCTGCTCTCCCTCTTTCTTTGTAGGTTTGTTTTTTTTTTCAGTTGGTGAAAGCTGCTGAGTTTAGTTCCAGTTAAGATTAAGTGAAGTGCTTGTAGAAAAAAACCTGCCGATAGTTTTGTTTCTGTCAGAGGTGGTGTAATAAGGCATGGGACTCAGGCAAGTAAACAACTCCTGCCTTGAAGGCTTTAAGGGTATAAAACAAGGTTAGAGAAGAGAATGAAATGCCAAATCTTGAGTGAGCTGTTTCATATATCTTCATGCAAATTCTAGTTGTCAGCAAATACTGAATTTGGGAATAACAAAAGCTGACTCAGAGAGGAAGAGAGAGTATTGGGGGACAAAACAAGCTAGGTTGTTCTTTACTGGGTAGAGTAGGGCGAGAAACAGTCAAGGTCATTAGTAACAAAATTGTATAGAACTGCAGTCATGTGCTGCTAATTGAGGTGGGGCATTTGAACAGTGACAGGGTCTGTAGTTACAGGTAATTAAATGTACCTCTGAACCTCAGACCATGAGGTAAATCATGGTGACTCTTAGTGCAAACTGCGAATGTGTGAACACATCAGATTTGATTTGAATGATTCAATTGATTTGAACCAAATCAAATCATGAAAGTGACAGTGTTCAAAGTAATGTTTATGCTTCCAAACAAGTTGTACTTTGAAAGGTGTTCCAGGAAGAAAGGGGAATGATGATTAGGATATATGGAGTAAGAACTCATAAAACAGTGTAGTTACCACCAAAATGTTGTTTTACATCCACGAATCAATTCTTAACATATTACTCAGTTTTATCCTTTAGCTGGAAGGGCTCAGAATGGACATGGCATTTTTTAAAACTGGCAGTCGGATGTCATAATAATAGCTGTAGTGTTCTTATTTCTTCCGCTGACATTTGTTCAGGGTGATTTTCCTTCTGAAATACATTTGCAACTAGTGTCCTGTCCACGTCAAAATAGAAATGAAAGGACTCGATTTGGAGTTGAATGTTAGTTTTACAGGTCACAAGTGTTCTTTAAATCCACTTATGTCAAATTTGTCATGAAGACATCTGCTTTGATTTTTCTGTCCTGCTGTTTTACACACACTTTCTGATGATTGGATTATGTTTGCAATTGATTATTATAATAATATATATTCACTTACACAGTAGTAACTTTCACTTGTAAAGCAAACCAAGTAACCTTACAAGCTCATAGGCCACATGTCTTATTTGAAGACTTAGGTCTACTACACCAATAATAGAAAATCAGCCAGTATATAGTTGCAAATGAATTTGGCACAAGATAGGTGAAAGAGTAAATAACAAGGAGAACTGGTAACAACTGGTGAGATAAATTTGCTTTGGTTTTCCTATGCAGTTTTGGGCACGCTCATCTGTAGAAACTGTGTGGATCACTCCCTCCTATTTAGTTTAATTTTGTTGGAGATGCCTTGTTATAATACTCCGTTTTTAAGTCCGAAAGTAGCAGAGTTTAATTTCTGGAAGATTGAACATTTTTAATCTAATTAAAAATGTGAAATTTGATGGCTTGTGATGTATATATGACACTAGAGAAGATGCTGACTCGTGTATAAATGATAAAATATATATTTAGTCATTAACCATCTTTAAATTGTTTCTTTGAAATATTGAGGGGAAAATAAATCAGAAGGCATCTGATTAACCAGACTGAGGATCTCATTTAGCATTACTTAACACAGTCTGTATTTTAATGTGGAAAAAGCTAGAAGATTCATGATTTGGAGATGAATGATTTAATGCATTTCAGTAAATGGTTTGTACTCTATTTTCAATCTATAAAGTAACAACTGAAATGATCTTTATCATTTTCACATCTTTAAAACTATTCAAGTTCAGGGCTATCAAGTCAGATTTTCTCTACTGTAGTATACAGGTGTTGGTTTTATAAAGGAAGAGTATGATTATGCAGTTTTCTTTCCAGAAAGGTGTTCCTCTTACTACAAGAGCAAAACCTTGTATATTCATATGTTACTAGATGCATAGATATATATGTAGTTTGGGTGTTTGCATACTGAACTTTCAAAATCCCCATATTCAGGGGTTTTGTCCTCTTAGTTGACAAGTTTATTGTTGGAATAACAAAACCTTTTTTAAAATTAGTGTTACCCCAAAAAAGCGCGTGCGCGCACACACACACACACACACACCCCCTTCTAGGTCTGTTGTTTTATTCTAATTGACCCAGACTTTTTAATTTCTATAGTAAATAGCTGAAGTATACACAGAGGGTTTAATGAGGGACAGGGCAAATGAGTGGTAGTGCATTCCAGTAATTCTGGCCTATGCTTTATGCATCTGATAACTTAGTAATCAAAGGTACATTTGCAATTTAAGCTGTTTTCCATACAAGGCTGTTCCTTGAATAGATTATTTCTTACTTGAACTTCTATAAAATGGGCCTTATTCATAATTACTGCTGTCAGTCTATTGTCATGCTAACAAATGTTATTAGGAGTAGCATGCCTATGGGAGACTTTCCTGGAGACTTGAGAAGAAGGTGGCTCTTCTCCAAATGGTCAATTCTGAAGCAGAGGAAAAAGTTTTATTTAATTTCTGTGTTCTTAGGTACTGTTAGATCAATTGCCAATGGAGGAATTTGGATTCAAACTACAGTGGGTTTTTTTCATGTACAGCCTGCACTCATCTCTAGATAACTCCAAAAAATGAGGCAGTTGGAACTGGGAAGGGTTTTGGGGAGGGAGTGAATTATAGTATCAGTTAAAAGTCAAGAGTTGGATCAAGGGGATTCTGGGGTGTGTCTGTATTGCCCTTAGCAAGAGCCCACACTGCATTAGTAACATGTGCAACCCTATTATTCGGTCACTTGTAAATTGCACATTTAAGTACAATAATTTGATTTTTTAGTACTGCAGTAAATCTGTGTTCATGTTTAGAACTTCCAGCTTGGTTTTACACAGTACTTGCTTTTTTATGTTTTGCCAGTTATCAGTCCTAGCATAAAGGACACAGCCAGCATAAAGATGAACCAATAACCAAACTGTATTTGATACAAAAGGGTCAGTATATGGGTGAGCGCTGGGGTTACAAACAAGTCAGTCAGATTATACATAATCAACATCAGTCCCACTGACCCCAACAACAACACCGCATGACCAACAATGGGTGGAATAAATGGTGAAATGCAGTCTCCCATAGAAGGGATGGGAGACAACCGAGTCGTCAAGCCAAACACACAAGACCAAGGAAGCCACATACTGAATCTCTACACAGCCCGTGTTTACAACAGCCAGACCTGACTGGAGCCCAGTCCCAGGGAGGCAGGAGGTCCTTCCCCAACAGGGAACTCTGCACAGGGCATCCCCCTCACAGACAGACACTGCCCCTGCCTGCAAGGGGTACCAGCTTTTATCCCTCAGTGGGACACTGACCTTGGGTTACTGACTGCAGACACCTGGGGCTCCTTTACCCAATGGCTCTGCCTGCCAGGCCAGCACCACCCTGGGGGGAAGCCTGAAGGGAAACTCACCCCCCCTTTGGGAAGGGCTGTGGCAATCACCCACATGTCAACATTAATTTGGGGCTTGGGGTTGAAACCCCAGCATTTCACTATGTCACCTGACTTTGCTTCTATCTGTTCTTGCCTTTCAATGTTAGAATCCCTTAATTCTGTTCTTCCTGTGGTTTTGGTTGTTTGGGGTTTTTTTTCCCTTAAAGGTAGAAGTTCCTTTCTCAGCTTATGTTATATTAGGCTTTTTCTCTTGCCTCGTGTGTGTTGGTTTTTGGTTTTTCTGTTTATTTTAAATATGTATGAATTTACCTTTGTGTAAGAAAAGGTATGAAGCAGAAAAGGGAATTTCTTAATTTACATTTGTAAATCATAGCATAAGAAGGTGGAAAGAAGATTTGGCAAGAAAGCCCTGGGATAAATTTTTTTTTATAATGATTTTGGCTGTCTGTATTTTGTTTTGATAGTGATTTGGAGTCGTGGAGAATTCACAGTGTTTCCACAATGGGAGAAAGGACAGATTGTACGAAGTCGCATAGTTCACTGGCTGAATACAGCCCTGTCAATAAATCAGACGGGACAGATCCAAGTGACAGCTGTGAAATGCAGGATGGAAACCAAAATACAATGCAACTGAAGAAAGAAATATCTTTGATAAATGGGATAAGCCTTATAGTAGGCAACATGATTGGTTCAGGTATCTTTGTCTCTCCCAAAGGAGTTCTCATCTACAGCAAATCCTATGGATTGTCTCTAATAATTTGGGCAATCGGAGGAATTTTTTCAGTCTTTGGAGCTCTCTGCTATGCTGAACTTGGAACCACTATTACGAAGTCAGGAGCCAGCTATGCATATATCTTGGAGTCTTTTGGGAGCTTCATTGCTTTTATTCGTTTGTGGACTTCACTGCTAATTGTTGAGCCAACTAGTCAGGCAATTATTGCCATCACTTTTGCAAACTACATAGTTCAACCTTTCTTCCCTTCTTGCGATCCTCCATATTTGGCTTGCCGTCTCATAGCAGCTGCTTGTGAATGTAAGTATTTCTTAAAATTTACTATAGTAATTTTTTATCCAGGGTTAAGTTTTATTAATACAACTCCTACCAGGTACCATAGTTCTTGCATACTGAATCTGCAATGGTTTGAGTTACACTGGGGAAAATAATAATTTCCAGCTCATTAATAACTTGCAGTTATTCAGTCCGTGAATTACCATTTTCTTATTCAGAAGCAGAACAAGGTATTTAACTTGTCCAGGTTTACTTGCATGGCAAAAACGGAGGAATAAATTTGTTCTCCTCGGAGAGGTATATTAAATCAAACCTCAAGGTACTTTTGGTGTGGCTGAAGACTTGTTTCAGAATAGCTCTTACGTTATAAATTCTGGTGTATTTTATTTTACAATAGCTTCTCAGTGTAGATGTGCTTAAGTAATTACGCTGGTAGGTTTTCAAAAGATCATTCAAGATTATTCTTTATGCTCATTAGCTGTAACATCAGTACAATAGTACCTGTTGTAAAGTCATTTTGAAAAGCAGAAATTTTGTGTGCACATGAAACGTTTAAATGTTTGTAATCAGATAACCAGCTTTGTTAGTATAGAGGAACAACTGTCCACATGTTTCAAATCAGGACTGTTCTGCTGGATCAAGAGAATGAAACTGTATGATTGTACTCTGTGTTTCTTATTTAATGTTAGGTATTTCCTATTAAGTGTTTATATACGTATTGTACATTTCCAGTAAATGGTGAAAAATGTATTTCAGAAGGTGTGTATGGCAATCATTCATCATGTACTATCAGTCACCATGTGCCATGGAGCCTGCCATCCCTATTGACATAAAGCTAATACAGAATTTGGGCTTTTTTACTGCCAACAGTATGCTACAGGGAGGAGATGTGCTGCTCATAGCTGGTTCCTTTTTGAGGCAACAGGTAGTCTGTTGAAATAGCTCTAGTGTTCCTTATTTCAGTTGTCTGTGTAGAACTAGGAGAGGGGAATGCCAGAGAGAACAGTAGTGTGTGCTCAAATATTTGACCTCTATAACTAGTTGTAAACATTATGTCTTCCTCTTCCATTTTTGTAAGTTAATTTGTTACTGTTGGGAAAGCACTCATGCTGGTCCAGGTCCAAGTAATGGGAAGAATAATCACAAACTTCTTCCAAAAAATCTGTCAGCTGCCTTAGTTCTGTTCCCTTTATCTCCCTCCTCCCTTCAAATTGAGTGTCCACATTTTATTGTGACAACTTCGGGAAAGAAATGAAGGACCTGTAATGCCATGTTCATGTTCCTTAGACAGATACTTCCCAAGGTATCCTGGCACAGATTCAGGAGTGTGGAGGAATCTGCTCTTCCATTTTAAGGTATCTCACCCCTGAGAGGAGTTAGCCCTCACAAAAAGCAGTTTATCAAAAAGCAAGAAATTAAGACAAAGTGATTCAATTAAAATTCTTAGATAGTAGATGTGGTAGGATAATGTGATGTCCTCTACACTTGCTGCTAAGAAGGGGAATTTCTAATAGCAACTTTTTCTTTAGTGGAGACATGTGACAGCAAAATCACTCTCATAGAGGTGGAACAACTTAATTTTAACGGTCCATTTTATGGTTTAAATGCTTTTCTACCCAGCTCTAGGTGTCAGTGCGGAGACTCTCACCCCTGCTCTATAGCTTCATTTAGCTGTTCCTGTTAAAGCCTACATTTACCCCTGGCCTGGCAAGGCTAATGATATGTGTCAAATCCTTAGCTCTGGATACAATTAATTACTTTATTAATGAAGTTGCTGGGGGTGGAAGTCTGAACATTGGTTAGGTACAGATTATATGTAAGAATGGGTGGATTTCTTGTTTTTTGTTGGTTTTTTTTAATTTAGTAATCTAGTGTCAGATCAGTCTTAGTGTTATACAGCATTATTTTTTCATTTTATGCAACATTACTTATTAATTTTTGCAATGGGGGTGGGATCTGGTGCTACAGAACTAAACTTGTCAGTTCTCAGGAACTTTAAGTAGCTAAATGATAATTAACTTGAAGAAAGTATGAGAGAATAATTTTAGTAAAAGAAAAAGGGAGGGGATGTGGCTTATTCAGCTTCTTGATTATTTTCCTTTTTTTTTTTTTTTCCTTATAAGATAGCAGAGACAGAGGAGTAGCATTTCATCTGAAGTAGAGACCAAGCCCTAACTCACTAAAATAGGGAGTTAATAATTACTCCCAATGAAAATTGCTAAAGATAAAAATAAAAAATTACCAAAATAAACCCTGGGAGCAAATACTCCATAGATAATACTGATCATTAATACTGAAGAGCAGAGACCAAGCAGAGTTGTTTTTTTCCTGCGGGCTCTTTGGGAGCTGCCTCAGTCCTGACTTTTGAAATTTGATACAACTATTTTTCTCCCCTCATCTTGCCAAGCTCAGTGGAATCTTGTTCAGCTATTCCACTTGGCCAGACTGCCTGGTATAATCATGCCGTGCTTTTGAGATCATTACCTTTCTTTTGTTATCTTTTAAAAATTATTACTTTTCTATTTGGTAACTGTGATAAGTGCATTTTTATCTTAGTAGTATCACATTTTTCTTGGATTATGGGAAGTAATTGATCACATCTTTTAATTTAATTTTGATTTGCTACTGCTTACTCCCTAAACAGTTACATTGAATTTTTATTTATATCCATATTTAAAATACATAGCGGAAGAAAATAGTTTGGGGATAAAAAGTATAGTAGAATATAACCACTTTTTTACTAGCTAGAGAAAAAAAATAGATTTGGGGCAAATGCTTAAGCTTCTGGGTTGGAATCAATAATGTAATGATAATCTGTATAAGAATCATGCATTGAATTAGTATTTTGTTCAGTAAAGAATACTGAAGATGCTGAATCCTATTCAGTAGTTGGCATCTGAGTTCAGGCAGAGGTTGTCTGGCTCTCCGCTTGAGCAAAAGGTAATAAATGCAAAAGCAGAATGTTGAGAGCCATGTGTATTTAAACAATAGTGTATTTAAACAATAGCTTGATAAGTGCTTGTTGGGGAAGTTGATCATATGAGTCAGTTTAATCAACCACTGTTCTAAACTATTTGTGAAATCTGAAAGTCTTATTTCAAGTTCCATTACAATCTTGTTCAATAGATCTAACACTAGTTTATTTTGGGATAGAGGGAGAAATATACTCAGGATATTAATTACTTACCACCAGTTCTTAAAAATCTCGATTAATGTTGCATTAGCTGTAAAGCATATGTTATTTGGTCAGGCCTGTTCTAACCTCATTTAGTAATACAGTTTAATACAGCTGGAAAAGAGTACTGAATCGCCTGTGACCATATTCACTATTGCAAATACTCCGTGGATGTAGAATTCGTCCTCAGCCTAACAAGGAAGGAAAAAAACCCTTTTCAAATACTGTTTTAATATGTTTGCAAAAAGGAATTTCTAGGTAGTCTTTTATTTATCAGAACAATATTGATACATTATAATGAATTATTTCATGTAATGGTTTTTTTTAGTCTCAGGATAGTTGCAGAGTGCAGTTGATAACGGGTAATGTTAGGAAAATGGGCATGAAATCAGAGAAGGGGAAGTTTTTCCTTCCATCTTTTGAAATAGTGTGATTAGAACATCTGTTTCCTACTGTTTTGTTTAAATCAGTGTGTTTTCAGTACCGGTATATTTTGCTTAGTTTAACCTAAGTATTAGTATCAGGTAAGTGCATATTTAGATTATAATTTAAAATGTTTGAAAAATAAATGAAACTGAATATTGTTCAAATAGTCTTTTCATTTTTCTTTTTTCTTTTTTTCTCCTAGGTCTTCTAACGTTTATAAATTGTGCCTATGTTAAATGGGGAACACGGGTGCAGGATATATTTACTTATGCTAAAGTTACTGCTCTTATTGTCATAATCATAACCGGACTTGTTAAAATATGCCAGGGTAAGCTTATAAAATTAAAGCAAAGGTTTGTATTTATCAGTTAAACTGAGTAACTGGTCTAAGGACTGTAAAAATACCTCTGTATGTGTAATCAAATGCCTCAGTACAAGCATAGTGCTACACTAGCCACTTTAAAAACACCAATACTACCAGTGTTGGGTATTATCATGATATTATATCATGAGAAGCTATCCTATCTCAGTTGACTTTGAACTGGGTAAAAGAAGGTAACTGATTGCTTGGCAATATTGTGCAATTTACAGCCCGCAGTATGGGATAATAAAGGAAATGAAAACAGCAAAATACAGAGCTAGCAAAATATGGAAGCAGAGAAAACTGTAAGTTTATATAAAAAAACATTACAATGAGATTAACTGAATTTTATTTTACAAAATTAATTTTATGTAAGTCTGAAAGTGACTGAACTTAAAGCAAAAATAGTTTTCTAAGAACATCTAAATAGATTTGTGAAACAGCAGCTCTTTTTGCTCAAATCCTGAGTTGTATTATAGCTATTAAGAATTAGAAAGTTGCTGGGGCTTTTGATTTTTATTTTTTTTTAATTTGTGTGTGTGTGTTGGGCATTGTGCCTACAAGTTAGAGGAATTCTGAACTTAGTTTTGTTCTTAGCCCTTCCTTTGGGGAGAATTTATTGGTGTGTTAGCTTAAAAAAATTAGCCTGCTTTCAAAGCTGCCATAAAGGTCTTTCCCTGGCAGTCTGGCTATTTGTGTCCTTTGCTCTAACCGGTTATTGTTGAAAGTCCATGAGCAAGGTAATTACTGTGAACAGAACAAGAATATGAATATGTGAGCACCATGCTGGAGTGCTTATTCTTCAGCACATCTGCTCATCCCTTCTTTTGTGGATACTGAGCTTGTTCACTATTAACTTCTTTGACATTGTCTCCCTTCTCTGTTTCTAATTTAGAAGTTATTCCACTGATGTCTGCCAGGAGAATAGCGATGTCTGATTAGGATATCAAGTAGGGAAGATAAATAAGTGAAGATACTTTAGAGGCCTCAAATATTTGCCTGGATAGTTTTGATGAAGTCTAAAGGTTTCAGGATGCATATAGTGCAGGGAGTATTTTGGAGTTACATACTAACTCACCTTTCTGTATTTGGTGGTTTTGTGTGTGTGTCTGTATCTGAGTATATAAAACTGCCACTGATGAGTTTGTCTGGACTTGTATCATCTTTTGACGTTAACAAGTTCTCGCAAATACTCTGCAAAAAACCACACTTTTTTCTTAGCTTGGGAAAATTTTATCTCAAGTAGAAATATTTTATGCTCTATTAATTGTTCTCAGTTTTCTATTTTTAATAGTTAAAATGTAAACATCCATTTAGGTGGGATTTTTTTGAGTCGTCATTATCTAAAATCAACAGTTACCTTTGTTTTCTGCATAGGCTAAATGTCTGAAAATTTAAAAGTATATGGAAGGATAGAGTGGATTATTTTATAAATATATATGTTATAAAAATTACCCTTAGCCTGCGTGCTGTCATTGTCGGTTGTTTGCAGTGTAGTCTGAGCTTAATGTTCCTGAACTTTTTGTGCCACTGTGGACAAACTAGGTGTTTAATTATAGAATAGTATCATCCACAGAGGATATTTTTTAGTAGTTTAAATGTCATGCCTATTCTCATGGCTGAAGCACCGAGTAAAATTGGAAAAAGGGCTTAATAAGCAGCTTTGAAGGAATTAGGGTTTCCAAGGTGTTTTTGTGTTTGTGTGCCAAATTGAAAAAAATTACTTGCTGTATTTTATTATCCTGTACTTCACTGCATCTCTTCCACACACAGGACATACATCGCATTTTGAGAACTCTTTTGAGGGATCCTCTTTTGATATTGGAGACATTTCCCTCGCACTCTATTCTGCCTTGTTCTCTTACTCTGGTTGGGATACACTCAATTTTGTAACAGAAGAGATCAAAAACCCAGAAAGGTAAACAATTTGAGCTTTCTAAACTTAGATTGTTCCTAAATTGCTTGTTTTGTGGCTGTCTTTCTCTAATGAGTCCTAAATTTAGGCAGAATTGAATAGAACTGCTCTATAATTAGATTGTAAGGCTGTGAACAGTCACTAGCAAAGATTTACTAGTTTTAAACTCCATTAAAAATGAAAGAAAAAAATAAAAGGTAAGAATAAATAAGTCTAAATGATTGCAGGATGCTGTACTCAGTGCTTGATTAGCTTTCAATTCAAGATGTTAATACTGTTTATTAATAGGTGTTAATATTGCAGTGAAACTGTTACATAAATATAGTTTATGCTGTGTTTATCTGTGCAATAATTTCATATTTAACAATGTTATCTTTTCCATGAATTTATGCTCTAAAAGTGTGACTGACTAATCTTGTTCAGTTGTGAGTCTATAAGCAGATGCCTTTATGTTAAAAATAGAATGCCATTTGATCATTTTTACTTCCTGTTATAAGCAACAGCTCAGATTGCTACAAATGAAAGATAAAGAATGGAAAAGATTTTTTTTTTTTTTTCAGTTCCCCCAACTGATTTTGACTTTTGCTGTTTGTTCTGTTGCCTCTGAGTTCTGTGGGCATTTATTTAGCCAGGAAGGTTATCTATTAAAAAGATAAAATAGCAGAAAATATTTTAAATCTAAAAATAACTAATTTTAAACAGACTGAATTTCAGGTTGACAGGGTTTCCTTAAATTGTCTTGGAAATACTTGTTATATGTATTCAGAAGAGATGTATGTTTTGTGTTTGCGTCAGTCATTTGATCATTCAAATAGGGTTTTTTTTCTGCTGAAAGAGCTCTCTTTTTGAGTGCTGTTGCAATGCCTTTTCATCTTTTAAAGATAGTGTATTGTTTTGTGTTATCAGTTGGATAACACTTGTATTAGTTTTATTGTTTTGAAAAAGAATTTTTCTCACAAAAAGTTCAGCTGATGAAAATTTCTTTAGATTCATTTGCCATTTATAGGCATCAGTCCTAATGCAAGCTTTGTTCTTGGTAACAATTGTAGCTGGAAAAGTGAACTTCAAATTCCCGCTTTCTACACTGACAGTTCTTGAGAATAATGAGATGTTTCAAACCTCTATAAAATTGTTCCCAGGGTTATGTCTTTTTCATCTTCACTTGATTCATAGTGCCCTCATGCTTGTCCAGTCAAAAGTTGCAGTCCTCAAGTTAAATTCGAAATAGTCCCCGGCTCCAATCTTGGATGATGCAAAGTTCTTAAAATGCTCTTTCAGCTTTTTGTTATATTATGTGACATTTCTGAATTAATATCTACGTGGCTTTCTAATCCTATTCTCTGCACTGAGGCTCACAGGTCTCATACTGTGAGCGTGCATCCTGGAAGCAGAGTCGTAACTCCCAACTACTAATTTACTGATTTATATGGGCTGTTGTGGTGTGTGTTTGTTTTTCTGCTTCCACAGCATCAAACAGACCCAGTTGGAGTTCTGGACCTCAGGAAACTTTTGAGGAAACTTCCAAATTGTATTTCTTTTTTCTGCTTTGTTGGGTTTTTGTTGATTTTTTGTTGTTGTTGTTTTTTGTTATTGAAAACCACGTTCATGACAAATGCTCATCCATGTCACCATGCCACGTTTGATTCCAAACTGGGCAAATGCGAGAGTAACACTCTCAGATCTCCTTTCCCTTTTGAGCCATTTGAATATGCTTGCAAGCTTTGGGGAAAGAATAAGGCTGAGAAAAGTTTGCTTCTGTTCCTGCAGAGTTTCTCCCTGTGGAGCTGCAGACACAGGGCTGTGAGTTTCTCAGCTTTATATTAAATATTATCTATTTACATCTAGAGTTTACAGTGTTTTCACATCACTCTAGACTCTTTTTTTTTTTTTGGTATAACTTTCTAGATACATGTTTGCTAGCAAGGTACACCACATCTTGAGGTTCACAGCTGTGTAGCAGTTTTGGATCTGCCCTCTGCATCTCTACTTTCTGCAGTGACACAGTCCAGTTAGTTTGTTCTCTGCAGTGAAGAGTGCAGGTGAGAAGATCAGGGGTTTGGTTTGGTTAGTGGATCTCCCTGCCTCAGAAGTAGGTGCTAGAATAACAGCAGCATTTCCCAGGGAGATTTAAGTGCAGTGACTCCGAGCTCTGCCCCTTTGGGTTCTAACACGGCCAGTAGGAAATAATTTAAAGCATGTAAATTTGCAGGCTGTTATGGATCTGGAAACCCTGAAGTTAGGGTACTTGAAGAGCAGTTGCACAGAATCCCTTTTTAGACATAATTTAAGTTTTTGCAAAAAAATATTATTTTTCCAGTATTCTGTATTAGAATTTCTAGTTTTAAAAGAAACCAAACTCTTCCAGAGATACCTATTTTGAAATCCTTATTCTGTCTTGATACCTTTTTATCTCTAAGGTAAAGGATGCAAATAAATAAGTTTATTCTGTAATTAATGGAAATCTTTTTTCCTGGGTTGTGGGTTTTGGGTTTTTTTTTGTCTTACAGGAACTTGCCACTGGCTATTGCAGTGTCTATGCCAATTGTGACTGTTATATATATTATGACCAATATAGCTTACTATACAGTGCTGGATGTTGAAGCTGTTCTTTCTAGTGATGCTGTGGCAGTGGTAAGTTGGCCATGTGACATTTCCCTATATTATTCACTTTTCACCTTTTAGGGATGCATTTCATTTTGAGAAACGAAACCAGGAAAAAAAAATCCCTAGTTTATTATAGTACTTCACAGAATACAGGAGGACAGAACAATTCATCATGAATAATTTAATCTTAAATAGAAAAGCAGTTAATGAAATCACATATAATAATAATATATTATCAGTTATTAAAACAAGCACAGATGCATCTTGTTAATGTTTTGCAAAGATGCTAATTAGACCTTCACTTTGAGCTAATTGTAACTTAGACTCATTGGTACATAACTGTCTTTTCCTTCATGCTGTAGTATGTGGAAAGCTGGAGCAGTATGCTGAACAGTGTTGCGCTGAGCTACATTCTGTTGAGCTAATAATTGGCGCAGTGCATATCTGTAAATGGATATGTTGCAGCTCAGCTATGACAAAGTTTAGCTTTGTATCTCCTTTTCAATAACTTAAATCACTGTCTTCCCAACTTTGTATAAATTCCAACAAATTTTAATATTTTGAAATTCATTATTTTTGTATATGGATGGGAGTTTGAATCCAATTAAAATATATAAGCTGCTTAAAGTAAAAGCTGGTCAAAACATGTTTAATACTTAAAGCTAATCATTAAACAGAAGTGAAGGGTTTGGGGTTTTTTTGCCCTGTAGCTAGTGAATTAATTGGAGTTCTGGTTACTATATCCTTTAGAGTTGAGACTTGGAATATTTAATCATCTTTTTTATTATTTAAATTGAAGGAATAGAAATAGCTTTCCTCCCCTTTAAATTCCCAATTGGCTTCTAAAATTTCAGCAGTTAGACAATGGACAGAAATTTTTAAATACATCAAAATGAAGGAGGTTTTCACTCTGTTCCCAGAGCTATGATTAAAAACTGGCTTAAAAAATCAGCAGACTCTTGTTTCAGGTATTTAAGCAGATGGTTCCACAAAAGCACTTGACTGACTTTCAGACTTGCAAAATATTTGTGTTTAATGTAAGCTTTCAAAATAGCTTATGGTAAATATGGGCTGTAGTTTCTTACATTTCAAATGTAATTGCGCAGATGTTTATTTCAAAATGCATTGGAAGTAAATAAACTCTAATTATTTGCCTTTTTTTAGTTGGAATATGGAAATACAAATTTGTCATAAAATATATTGTGAAAAACTTGGTAAAACACTTTGGAATGAAACAACACAAGGACAGAAAATACTTAATTTTGAATAAGCATATGCTAAGGGGTAAAAAAATCTCCAGGAATATTTATTTCTGTTGTAGGCTATAGTATC
The DNA here is from genome assembly GCF_003259725.1 of Athene cunicularia. Lineage (NCBI taxonomy): Eukaryota > Metazoa > Chordata > Aves > Strigiformes > Strigidae > Athene > Athene cunicularia. The sequence continues at coordinate 17,249,220 of NW_020799113.1, read as the reverse complement.
CCATATAAAGTACCTTCCAGTTACTGATAATGGAATTTTAAATTCTTGTCTAGTATTAACTAATCCAGACAAAACTAGAAGCCAATACACAGTCCACTGTCCATCCTGACTTCTGAAAAGGAACACACTATTGTTTTCTTTCAAGGACAGACTTGGAAAATACACTCGTTTGACAGCAATGAAATTCTCCAGTCCAGCCTATTCCCTAAAAGTTTTCTGTGCCTACTCTACTGCTCCTGTCCTGTGTCATCACAGAGGTTTATCCAGCCACTTGGTGAATGGGATCAGGGAAACTGATCCACCCTGGGAGACTGAGGGAATGATTCACTGTAGGCCTGTCCAATCTGTGTTGCTGTATACAGCAAATAGTAGCACTGCAGCAGGAATTGGTTGCCAGGGAAGGGAGGAATGATGGATGCCTGAACCTTGCTACACGTGTGAAACCCACACCTACATTTTTATTATTTTATATACCCTTCATTTAGTTGTTCTTTGACATTGTTCTTGACCACAAGTGAGTATATATTTATTTTTGTGTGTGTATACGTTTATGTATATATACATGCTGTGTAATTTTACATGAAATTGTAGTACTCAGAACTGGACAGATCAGGTCTTCCTGTCTGGTACAGGATGTATCTGGACATGGAGGAGAAAAAAACAAGACTTACGAATGATATAAAGTCCTTAGTCAATCTAATTGCATGCAGAGGTATGGGGTGACCAGGATAAGAATGAAAAAATGTATTTGTGATTTCCAAAGGTATTAGGAGATACACTTCTTGTGCTAGTTTTAATGGAATTTAACTGAATCAATGACTTCAGAAGTCTAGAACTGTGCTTTTTCTCTAGATCTCAGGATTGCCAAATACTTGCACTTAAAAGCTTAACTACAGTTCCATCTAAATGTGTTTTTGCTGAGACATCAGCTGGCAAACAATGGCCTTCTGATTGCTTCTACTTGTATCCCTTTTAGAATGATAAGGTCAAAGTGCAGCTGAAGTTAGTGACTCATTAAAGATTTCCTTTCTGTTGCTGATATGAATTTAATTGCCCAGTTTTATGAAACCAACTTTAAGCTTGATCTACTCATACATTAACAAGTAGTGTGGACCTCTGGAAGGTTGTAAAGTGTAACAGTTGACACTGAGGACCTGACATGCATACTATATATACTTCAGGGGTATTGTAATTTGGATTACCTCTGATAATGAGATCCTATGGACTGAATGCTTATGTGTGGTTGGATTGCAGTGGGGGAGTGCAGTAGGTGTGCTCTTAAGTTCATCTTCCAATTTAGTCTGTTGTAAAAGGGCAGCTCCCTTTAGCTCCAGTGCTGAACAATGTGAACCAAAAAGTAGTAAGTGGCAATAACTGGGAGAGTTGCTTCAAAAGTGCACTTGTGGTCGGAATTAAAACACTCAGAATGTGCCCATAGTTTTCTAGTAAATAGGTGGAAAATAAGACCTAATGACTGTAATGGTCTGTATTTGAAAACCCTCCTATAATACAGAAATGTAAAAATCTTCATGGTGAAATCTCTCTGGGTCGTGGAAGAGAATTTTATCCTCAGTGGAATGTTTAACACAACTTAGGGCATTGTGGTCAGTGGATGAATGAAGAGATAAGAATTAAGCCATGCAAAAAACTAATGCAATGAAAATTAGACATTTTGATCTGCTCACGTATTCTACATGTGATAAGTGATAATAGATTGTTGTAGTTTCCTTATTGCCCTCTATGTAGCTGTAGGGTGAAAATTACAATAATGCTTTTTTAAAGAAATATGTTAGTAATATTGCTGCACTTCTTTTGTGTAGTAAAGCAGCAGTTAAATTTAATCTTTCCTTGTTGCTATTTTGGGAGGGAATGGAGTAGCTTTCTCCTATTCATTTCAGCCAAGAGGCTTTGAGTGGGAAATGGGGGAGGAAAGCTATTTCCAGTTTCTAAATGATGACTAAAAGTTTTAAGTAAAAGAAATACTAGTAATAGTGTGTCTTTGCACATTGTTATGCACTTGCATACTGTTTTTCTTGGTGTCTGGGAGGTGAAAGAAGACTTACCAAGGGATGATATGGAACAAAACTAAAATGTCCTTTTACTTAGGTATTAGCTTCATTGTAGTATAGTCCCAGTGTTGGGGCTAAGAAACTAATTTTTTTAAGCTCTTTTTTTGTGGAAGTAATTTAAGTAATACAGCAACAGCTAAAAGTTCTGCAAATGCTCTTCAGATGGTTGCTGATCATGTGAAAATCGCTTCCTTTTTCAAAGATTCCTGTCAGTGTTTCACAGTCGACTTCTGTTTTACCTCCTTATGCAAACCATCACAACCCTTACTGTTTGATGTATATGAAACAGTTACTATGTAGAACAAACACACTTAAAATTTCTGCATTTATGTATTTATTTTATCTCTCTTTCCCCTACTGCTGAACAACTGTTTTTTTCATCTGAGAGTGCCATTGCGTTTTTTGTTTGTGAAGATAGCAGCTGGCTCCACAAGCACTTTTTGGGCTGGTTCATCTTCTAACAGGAAAGCACATACTGGCCGCCAGTGCATAGCCTGTTACCTGTTTCCTCTGTTTGGTCATGTCTGGAGTTTATTGATTGAGTTCATACAATAGGTGTTATTTAGCAGCTTGCTTCTTTTACTTGTAAAAGCTAAAAATGGTTCTGGGTTGAAGCAAACGGTTGTCTTGCATATCCAGCTGTCGTTTTTCTTGGAGCTGTACAGCTTTTTTTTTGGTAGACCGAGGATAAAGATGATAACTTCAGTTGCAACTTTGAATACTATCTTGCAAGTCCAGTATTTACCCTGGTTAACTCATATTCTAGAGCAGACTTGCTTTGCTTCGACATGCCCTCTTCCTTCATGAACCAAGAATGTGGGAGGCTGTGTGTTTTAGCTGTTTTATTCTTCTGTGATGTATAGTTCAACAAATGAGTCTTTTTCTTCTAACTGAATTCAACCACAAATTCTTAAGTTACTCTTAGACCTTTTGAGTATTTCACTTCTCTTCCTTCATTTGGCCAGTCACTGGCTTTTCTCAAGAGGAAAATCTGCTTTTCTTTGGCTGCTAGTATCATGTCCCACTTTGCTTGCACTGGTAATTCCCAGTAAGGTTCTTTTGGATGAAGTGCATATCCTGTACCTCATAATGGAAGAACTCTTCATCAGGGACAGGTATTTGCTTTTAGAAGAGAGCTGTTTAGGAAGTTGTTTGCCTTCTTTCTTGGAGCTAGCTGTAATTCATTACCAATGCAGCAGTGCCGTTGCCAGTTATGTCGAAGTTCTCTGGCTTTGAATGCCAAGCTGGCAAGCTAAGCCAGAACTTGAAAGAGTGCTACGTAATATTTTCAATATGAGAAAAGTAAAAGACTTTGGAAAACATTGAACCCTTATTCTACAGCTAGCTATTAAAAATGCGAAGAACAGGATAAACACTGGAGAAGATTTAGATCAAGTATCTTCAGCACCTCCACAAAGACACAAATGAAACTATTTTACTGTGTCAGATGGCATCTGTAATCTTAATACGGGCCATGCAGAAGAGACATGCCTCATGCAGTAGACATGCAATATATTAATGCAGTAGAGTAGTGCTGGTTTCTCTTCCCATAAGATTGTATAGAGTGACTTAAAGATGAAGAGAGAATTTTATGAGGGGCCTTGCACTGCACTAATCCCTTTTTCTCCAAGAAAAGGCATTGCCAGTAATACAAGGAGACACTGAATGTCTATTTGAGTAGAGTAAGTTAACAGAACGATAGTTGAAACAAGAATTACCGGAAACCTGAACACTTAACTTGTTTTCTTTTGCACCTTTAGAATTTTCTGACTCTGTTTTCAGTTGATTTGCACTCTCTTAATATATGACATTAAATCTTATTTGGTCAAACTGAACAGATGTCATACAGTATCTTAACAAACATGATCTGTGGCAGTGGAAGAAAACTCCAGCTCGGTGGCTTCTTTGCTGTGTGGTTTCCTGATTGCCATAAATTGGAGTTTCTTTGTTTCCTTTAGGAAGCAGCTCCTTAAAGGCCCAAGAAGCTAAAAAATGAGAAAACAGACTGTAGTTCTGACTGCCAAATCTTCCTGTAATATGGAAATGTATTTATACTCTGCCTCAAGAGAAAATTCAAAGCAGAATTAATTGCACTTCCAAGATAATAGTCAGATTGCTCATATATATTAATCTCCTTACTGCTCTATATGACTTTTCAGGGTAAGAGTGTTCTAGAACTGAGCCTGGAAAAGCTCACGTGTGCGATAGGTTCTTGAGCTACATAAAGAGGCTCTACAGATGACTTTTAGGCCTTCCTAATAGAAACACTTTATCATTTTAGGGCATAGTTTTGTATGAATTTCTTGCTCATGTTGGACTACATTCTCTTTGCACTTACCCATCTGATCACTACTGTTTACTGCTTTGCCAGCCTGACATGTGCTCGCAGCTCCACATGCTCTCTGTAGCCTGACTTTTTTGTGTGCCTTTAACTGCACTGTGTGCAGCTAAGTGTGAAATAGTTCCCATCATGTGATTCATAGTGTAAATGTGGGTCTTTCTAATCATTTGTGTGCCTGAATTACTCAGTGTGAGGCCATATCCTGTGTATTTTGTTGTGGCAGCTCTGTATGTGGGGGCAATTCCCGCTGCTTTTAGTTCCACCTGTTTGTATAGAACTGTTGTTTGAACCTCTAAAAGGACAAAAAAGTGTTCTTGTAAACCATTCACAAGTTACCAGCTGATGATCATGAGATCAAACTAACCCAAGATAAAAATAAAATGTAGTTAAATCAGTTGTTCATGTCTTGAAACAAAACTGAAATGCAGTTTTTGACCATTCTTCTGGGAGTAATGGAACATTTTAGTCATGACTAAATAAGGGCAGTTTATCTGAGAAGTGCATGGCTGGAGGCCTTTTTCTTCATTATTATTCCCTGTTGATGATTTGGAAAAAACAATCAGAACTAAGGGGAACAGTTCCAGGTGCATGTCTTTCTACAGTGTGCGTGTATATGTGTATATCCTACATGTCCAATGGATGGGAGGGCATAAAAGGACTTTATCTGTAATTGCAAGTGCTGTATCAGCCACTGAATTCTCTTACTGTTTCCTAGCTGTTAGAAGCAGTTATAGTTCAAGTCTGGACTACAGGACTTGTCGGACTATAGCAGAGATGACAATTTAATCTCTTAATCCTTCTTGCTCTTTAGACTTTCTCAGAAGAAACCTGAGAAGAAATCCATCCCCATAGTGGTGGCTTTCTCCTGTTATGGTGGACTAAATGCTTCTGCTATAGCTGCCTCCAGGTAGGCTCCTCTGTCATCCTCCACATACCCTTGTGAATGCTCCATTCTTTCCCCTGCTGCCAGCTCATTTGTTTTTATAAATGCACTTCACTACTCCCAGAAGTAGTGCTAGTTAAAGTGGAATTGGTCAGGTGCTCAGTCCAGAGCCCAGGTCTAGCTCATTTGTGGAGGATCTATGACTGTACAATTGCGGTTTTAGCAGAAAGCAGCCACTGACTTTTCCCTCCCCTTTTTTTTCCCTCTTGGTGCACCTGGTGTATGTGCTTGATAATTTGATTGCTTTTTGTACTTTTCTCTGCCCTTCCTTCTTATGCAAAATAACCCTCTGAAATACGCACACAGTTGAATGCTTATTGTGGCCACTTTTACTTACACTTCAGTAACACTTTCTGCAAGAAACACTGTAAAGATCTTGGGTTTTGTCATTGTTCACAAGAGGGTATAGCTCAGCTTTGGAGAAGACATTTCTTGGCATCTGCTAAAATGAGGGTGTTGAAGGATTTATAAATGTGTACTCTGAAGTATAAAAGTGTGTTTACTGTCTGAGTAGTAATAGATGAACATGACTGATTTTTACGTTAGAAATGAGGGTTGAACCCTGTCAGAAAACACCTGTGTAAAGGCAGGTGGGCCTATATTTCTCATGTTAAGATAGTTAATATGACAAAAAAGTTTAGCCAAACTTCAGATACCCTTCAACTTTGTTTTGCTGAAAGATCATTTTGCAGGCAGATCTACTTGGCAAACCAAGCTGAACATTTTAGATCATTCTCAATGAAAATGCTCTTTTTGCATTACCTTGCTTAGGGAAAAGTTAAGCTCTTGATGTTAATGCTTCACCCTTTGCTCTCTTACAAATCCCAACTACAACGTTGGAAAGTACATGGGAAATGACAGTGTTTGGTAAAGGCTGTCACTAGATTATTCTCTCTTTTGAAGAGTCTGACTTGTACAGATCTAGAGAAATTAATTTTTTAGACTTTGAGCCAGATCAGCAGTTCTTATACATCGTATAGCTTGCATCCAGAATATATTGAATCTAGAACGTCTTGATCTGTGTATAATTTATGGCAGTGATACTGTAGCTTTGCCTTAACTCATTGTGGTTCATTGTGGTTTTTACTGCTCATATGAGTCATTGCTGTTTTCCAGGATGTGTGGGACAGTATTAGCATACCTTAGAAAGGTTGGATGTAGATTACAGGATGGAAACGGCCTTTGAGTTAGTCCCACATCTGGCATCCCACACTGGTGCATTACCAGATGATTCAAAACAAAATGGGAAATACTTGCAAAGAACAAACACCAACCTGCCTTTTGGGGAAGAGAGTTTTTCCACAGACATATGAGCTAGTTTGCATCTTGCAGTTTAAGATCACATTCATACCTTTTCTCTCTCTTCTTTAACTTTAGCTGTTAATATTACTTATCTAAATGCTTATTCTTTAGGCAACCTTACTAAACGTCTTAATTCTCTAACATATTGATGAGTGAGTTCTGTATCTTAGTTTTGTATATTTAAGTAAAAAATCCTCTAGCAGTGTTCATTTTGGTGTCTAGTAATTTCACTTGCTGTTTGGCTTCAGAAATCAGCCATCCAGGTTTAAATCATCCTTTAAAATATTGTAACAACTGCCTATTCGAATTTTCATCTTGTCCTTATTCTTACTTGTTCTGGAGAAGTTGTCTTGATTTATTCACTGGATCATTATGAATTACATTCTGCTTTGGGAGACCAGGTTTCTCAGAGCTGCATCTAGACCCAGTGAGGGTCCGAGAGAAACACTGTGGGTTCGAGTAATTATTCATTCTTGATCAACAGAAATCTTTTATATGCAGTAATGTGAATTATTATTTACTTGTCCAGTTTCAATTAACTGAAAATGGGTAATCCATGGTATACAGAACACATTTCTTATGGCATGGTCTTTTGCTAAATTGATGTTTGGATTTCAGCATGAAATAGATTTTATACATGCATTAGTTCTTTTATGTTTTTCTCATGTTAATTTTTATCATTTCTGTGGGAATCTGTGTATGTGTATTTTTCCACCCCTGTGTTGAAGCTCCTTTTGAGGGAGGCTGTGCTAATGGGTATAAACTAGAAGAGCTCAGGAAGAGAGGTGCTTTAGTAAGAATCAGGGTTTTTGTTGATTCATTAACTTTGAACCTTTTGGCAAGGTTCCCATTGAAGTGATTATATGTTTTTGCATTGTGCATTAGCAGCAGGAAATCCTATCTGCCTTTGCTGAGGCTCAACTAAATTTCACAAAAGGATGGAATAAATTTTGCTTTTTAGTGTAGAGGATGGTATACAGCTAAGCAGAGTTGGATTCTGAACCTTAACCTGGATAATGGGCTAAACAAAGTACTTTGTCAACCGAGAAGGAACGGCCAAGCTTTGGTTTATGTCTGTAAATTTTTCTGTATTTTATGGTTTAAAGATTTATGCTATTGTGCAGGGTTTTGCCTCATGAAAACTAATCACTCATTTCATTAAAAAAAATCTATATAAAGTCATTTAGGCTTTTTTGACCTACAGTATTATTAAGAAAACAGATCATAATGCAGTGGTGATCTTGTTCCTGGAGTAATTAAATCAGAATTTGACCAATGTTAAATCCAGATAACTTTATATGCTACAAACAAACACTAATACTGAGTGTTAATTCCACTTTGACTGAACTCCTCAGCTCAAATGTTATGGTGAAGTAGTAGTTTAAAGGGGAGGTCAAGGGGAAGGTGTTTCAAAATACTAAAATAAAAACTGAAGAAAATATTTGTAATAGAAAAGGCAGACCTTCAGAAAGCTGAACTAGTATATATGCTTTTTATGCCTGGGGATCTTTAAATTGATAAAGCAAGAAAGAGCTAAGGAAGTGCTTTAGAGAAATACTCATTAAAAAGTTTAGATTACTGCTACCTGCTGCGGTATAAAATGTTCTAATTCCCACAAAATCTTTGGGGTTTGTTTGAATACCACTTACACATAAGTATGTACCTTTTCTGTTTTTATAAATAGTGATTTCATGCTGTCTAATGTAGACATGATCCATTTTGCTACCATGTCTATGTTAACAACAAATAATGTTATTTTGCTTCCGTAGAAGAAATCATGGAACTAATTTAGCTTTCAGTAGGTAGAATTGGGATCCCTGTGTCTTCTGAACACAGCATATGGTTTGCAACATTAACAAATGACTGCTAATAAGATGCTTGGTCTGTCATTTGCCACATTGTGAGAGTAGAGCTCAGAGGCCCTGCTGGTGGATCTAAGGGAATAGAAGATGTTGCTTAGGAAACTAAAAAAGAAGGAGAATAAAACAGATTCCTAGAAGAGTGTCTGTAAACAATAGGTGTGATGGTGGCAATGTTTATCATGTGCAGTATAGTTGATATGTAATAATATTTTTGTCCTTTATTCTCTGTAGTCACTATGTTATGCTTGAGTTCTGTAGTTCAATAAAATATATTAGGATGGGTGAGAAAATTCCTAAAACAGTTTGTTTTCCTTTGTGAACATTATTTTTGTGAGCAGAAAATGTGAGTTCAGGTGCTTGGCTAAAGAAGTTTGTGTTTATTTAAAATCTATAAATAAATAAAAAAGCTGTGTGCTTCTTTGTGCTGCATTATGGATTGTCCTTACTATATTACTATTTTTCCATACAAACTTATTACAAAAGCTTTGATGTCCTTGTTTTGTGTATGCTTTGTTGCAGATATTTTCATCTTTTCTTTTTCTCTTCCCTTTCATCAGACATTTGCTGACCAGGTATTTGGTATCTTCAGCTGGACGATTCCCATTGCTGTAGCCTTTTCTTGTTTTGGTGGACTTAATGCATCAATTCTAGCATCATCGAGGTAGTGTATATTTATTTCTGTTATACAAGTGTTTATACGTATTTTTACATGTTATTGTTATGCTCATGTATTATGAGAATACTTCTGTAACTGAACCTATAATGAATAGCCACAATAAAATAGCAGAACTAAATAAACTCCTCTGTGTGTGGGCGCGCGTGTGTGTGCATGCGTACGTGTGTGTGTGTGTACATACAGCCTTAACACTGCCTTACTTGCCCAAAGCACTCCTAGCTGTATGTGGAGTATAATTAAAAAACAAACGAATGTTGTCTCTGGGGTGAGTCCTCAGGACTTTTGGTTATTTGGATTGAGTTATCTTCTGTTTTACTTGATACAGTAATTGCAGCAAGTTCCTGTTTTCAGATGTATTTACTTAAAACTTACTTTTTAAAGTCAGTATCTCTAAGGTTTTTTCCAAGTATAAAGTTTTAAAAGTTGCTACTGCTATTAAGCTGCAGTCAGAAAGCTTAGGATACAGTATAGAAGCTTTCCTCAAAGCACTGATTATGGATGTGACTAGTGAAAGTTTTAAATAGATCTATACAGGCATTTTAAGATACTTCCTGCCCATTGAATGTATGCGCAGTGCCTCTGTACTGAGAACGAATATGATCAGGTAAAGTAGTCAAAATAGAAAAATTTGGAGTTGATAATCAAATTACGTTATTTTGGTTTTTGAGTATGTGGTTGACTGACCTCTTTCTAGAGATCTGGCAATCTGGTCAGCACTGAAAACTATTCTGCTATAAGCTGGAATGTTTTCAGCACTAGCTTTCAGAATTTTCTAGAACAACAGAAATTTATTTCAGTTAATATAGATGTTTTCTATTTTACCTGTAGGATTGTTTTTCAAAAATGGGTGTTAACAGAATGTTTCTAAAAATGCATGTATCTTTTAATGGTTGTTGTACAGTACATCTTTACAAGAAGGGTTGAATTCATGTTCCAGTTTAAAGGATGGAAATTCAGTGCTGTAAATACTTATTTTGACTGGTATTGTTCTGTAATACATTCTCACCTGTGGCCTCAGCATCTATTTTCTGACTAATTTTTTTTTTCAGGCTATTTTTTGTAGGATCTCGAGAAGGTCACCTTCCTGATCTGTTATCTATGATCCACATAGGGAGGTTCACACCTGTTCCAGCACTGCTCTTCAATGTAAGTTATTACTGCTTTTCAGCTGTTCAGATGTGACTGTATGAATTATTTAAAGGAAAGCTTTAAAAAAATCACAAGAGAGAACTTCAGATTTACTGTCATCGAGGTGATTTTGAAGAGTGATTTTGGAGGCATAAAATCATGCCAAACACCAAGGAGTGTAAGGTGTTACTTTCAGGCAAGAAGCTGGATAAACAAGAAGTTTCAAACTTCTTTTGTTCATCTCACTCTTGTTCTTTTCTGACAGTGTGTTATGACCCTTATTTACCTGGCTGTGGAAGATGTCTTCAAGCTTATTAATTACTTCAGTTTCAGTTACTGGTTTTTTGTTGGTCTGTCTATTGCTGGGCAATTATATCTACGTTGGAAGGAACCAGATAGACCCAGGCCTCTTAAGGTAATATTCACTTATTACAGAATAGTTTAAAATCCTTGTCTTCCACGTAATATGAAAGTACTATCTAAAATTTGGACCATGCATGTTGTGTCTAAAGGTTACAAACTGATCAGGACATAGAACATGGCTTACAGTTTTATATTGTACCATGAAAGTTAGCTTGTCTGCTAGATAAGTGATTGTTGCAATAGTACATTTGTTCAATTATTATCCCTTCTCTCTGTCAACTGGAGAATGTCTAACATAGTAGTTAGTCTTTTTTCTTTTCTCTTGGATTAGAAACCTCTAATTTGGAATGCTTAAGTTAATTAATTCTGTCAGTGTAGATCACATTTAACTCTGATGGTGTTTCAGTTCAATATCTGATCCTCTTATCACATTCTCATACTTGAAGTTGATACTCTACAGGAAAAAGTTGTTCCTGTTTCCTGAGTCTTATTGGACTTGTCTAAGAACCCTTCATGCTGCTATACAGTTTCTTTCAACACAGCAGCTACTATACTTTATTACTTATGCAGTTTTTAGCAGCAGTTCTGTTCAGGAATAATTCTGCAATTTGCTTATGGTTCCAAATAACCAGATGTATAAGAGGAAGAGCAGATAATTTCACAAAGTGGGATTGAGAGGGACGGGTCTTTAACTCTTATCAAAATGTTTGTAACTGTAGACAATGAATATTTCGATAACATTCTGTTCTGGTTTTCTGTCTCCAGCTGAGTGTGGCTTTCCCAATAATATTTTGTATATGCACAGTATTCCTGGTGGTCGTGCCACTCTATAGTGACACTATAAATTCATTGATTGGAATTGCCATTGCTTTATCTGGAATTCCAGTCTTTTTCTTGGGAGTCTATTTACCTGCATCAAGGAGACCACAGTTTATCAACAAGATTTTAGGTAAGTTTCTTTCTAGATGGAGACATTATAAGGAAAGAGGAAAATTAAATAAGTGAATCTTGGTTTGTTGGTGAAAAGGATTGTAATCAGCTGACGCCAGCCACCAGCTAAGTACCCACAGAGCTGCTTCCTCACCAGCAAAACCCCTAAGCAGGATGAGTGAGAGAGAGAGGAAGAACAAAGGTGAGAAGACTTTTTGGTTAAGATAAAGAGAGTTTAGTAAATGAAGGAAAGCCTGCAGCTGCAGTTTTGCCACCTCCCACAAGCAGACCAGTGTGCAACAGTCTCCAAGCAACGACCACCTTGGAAGACACCCTCCCATGTGCATGCACTTCTTCCTCTACCTGTTTTTATTGCTGAGAATGACATTATATGGCATGAAATGTCCCTTTGCCTAGTTTGGGTCAGATGTTCTGTCCACCTCCCCTCTGAACTTCCTGCCCATCCCCATCCTGCTGGTTGCAGAGGGCAGAGTGGGAGGGGGAAAGAAAAAAAAAAAAAGGCTGTGCAAACACTGTTCAGCAATAGCAAGAACACTGGTGTGTTACCAACCCTGTTTGAGCCGTAAATCCAAAACACAGCACCATATGGGCTGCTATGAAGAACGTTAACTGCATCCCAGCCAGACCCAGTAAGGGGTATACTGGTAATATATGTATATATATATATCTGTGTGTGTGTATGTATGTATGTATATATGTGTGTGTGTGTGTATGTGTGTGTTTTTACACCCAGGTTTTATTTACTGTATATTTAAAAGACCATCCAGTTTCTACAGATTTTTGGCCTCAGTTTTCATACATTTCTCTTTAATCAAGCACATTAAAAGTTTCTTAAGCAAGGTTGTGACACTAAGAGCTGGACACTCTTGGTAATGCAAGCTAACTGTCTTGCTTTACTGAATCAGCTGTTTGAAGATGGATAGATTTTATCTCAGTCACAGATGGAGTTTTGCTTTCCATTGAATTGCTGCAGTTAAATGATACATTTTTCTCCAGCAGTGCACTGTTGTCATTGTTACTGTGTTAGAAAACCATGATGAAGGATGTGGGAAGGACTGTTTATAACATAAGCTAAGAATCTAACAGGATGTGGTGCTGCAGCAGCTAGAGAATATGTAAATACTTGGTACTTGTCACTTCCCTGTGTGCTATTTGGTTTGGGTTTTTTTTAATTCTACTGATTTTACACTCTTAATTATAGAGAAAAAGGATGTTACTTCAGTTACTTGGCAAGGTGCCTAAGAAGAAAAATACCTCAGGATATCAACAGAACAGTTTAAAACTTTATCTGTTCCAAAAAATTGAGTGGAAGACACCTTTTGTATTAACTTTTATTGTTCATTTCCCTTAAGAGAAGTGAGGCAGCATTCTTGACAACTAACTTCCGTTAGTCACTTGCATGTTGTGTGCAGTTGAGATAGGTGGCTATTCTTTTGATTTATCTCCCAATTTCCTCTGCAGGTGCAGTTACACGAAACATGCAGCTGCTCTGTTACTGTGTTTTAACAGAGATGGACACAAATGAAGGAAAGCAGTTAGAAATCAAATCCAAGTAAAATTTCAAAGCCCTAACAAGAAACAGGAGGGAGGATAAAGCAATGATGACAACAAAAGGGAAGAGATGGAACTGAAAAAACCACAAAAACTGTTTCCAGTGGTCTTTAAGAAGCACTGAAAATGTACTTGCTTGCAGTTGGATTCCCACAGATTGTGCCCTTGCACCACCCTCCTAAACTGTGGCATATTTTCAGGGCATGTTTTCAACGGATAATGATTACCTGCTCATTTCAGGCACACAAGCTGTGTGTCAATACTGTTCCTTCTTCAGAATTGGTATTAAAATGGTAAGAGCTAATGGATCAAATTAGATTTCTTCAGAACCAAACAGTGAAGTAATGCATTTTTAAGTTAGACTGAAAACAACTCTGTCTCAAAAGACCAAAAGTCATTTCCAGCTTAATTCTGATGGATGTTTGCATGAAATGATTTGCTGTGCTATCTCAGTTCTTATCCCAGAAGACAACTGGTTACAACAAACTACCTGATTTGTCATTATTATCAGAAAAATGAATAAAGTTGTGCTACATTATTTAAAGACTGAACCAACCTTTCTCCCTTAAAGATAAGTATTCCGTATGCTATGTGGAAGTGTGGTATCTGACTGTGGCAAAGATTTAATCAACAAAGCACCTCAGCACTGAAGATTCGATTAACATTTGATGATTCTTTACTGTTAGCTTTTTAGTACTTGGTCAAATTCTGATAGGCTTTATGAAACTTCCAAAATTAAAATGTTCTGTTTGAAACTTGTAAGCAGTTGTTTCTGAACTGTTTCAGTCAACACACATTAGCAGTATTACCTCAGTAGTCAGAAAATGCCCTTTCTAAATTACAGTGCTGTTCACTAGAAAATGACCATCCGAAATATCACAGAACAAACCACTTACCTTTTTTAATTCTATAGCAGTAGTTCACTTCTGTGGCAGCAACTATACCTTGAAAGCTAAGGAGCAGGGAGAAAAAACAGGACTAAGAAATTAAAAGTAATATTGCAATAACAACTGATGGTAATTAATAGTATTTATAATTCCAAAGCTGTAAGCCTAATCATCAGGACACTTTGATACTGAATTTTGGTGCAGCAAAAGGTAACATGACACCAGCCCGTTTAGCTAGCAGAGTGAGATAAACTTCAAAAACATACCTGAAATTTTTCTTAGTTCAGAGTGTTTACCTCAGGTGACCTGAGTTTGTCCACATGTGCAGTTTTTTTGTGCATGTAAATTTAACTAAATCTTGTAATTGCAGTATTGTGGGTGAAGCAATGCACACTTCAGACAGTGCACCACATTTGCATCAGCTACTTGGATAATAGTGAAAATATTTAGATACTTGCATTAACTCCCTGACCAAGGCTATCTTAAACAAAAAGCTACAGATACTTTTAAGTGGTAGTAGATGGTGAAGACTAATATAAAATGGAGTCTTGGGCTACCTTTATGCAGCAACACTGGGGTTAAAATAATTAAATTCTAGCTGAGGAACTTTGTGCACAGCTGGCACAAACATGTAGGGTCTTAAATGCTAATTTTCATTAAACTATTACAATATAGCTTTTTGATCTTGCATAGGATCTAGTAGGCTCTCTGTATCTCTGAGATGTTGTTCAGTCTAGCTTTAACAGGCTAGGGTTGTGCCACTGGTTAACAGCCCTATTAACCTTTCTGTGAAACCAAGGAAAAAAATATTTTGCCTCCACTACCTTGACATCACCAGCCAGAGTTGACCTACAGTCAGTGCTGCAACCTGCTGCTTCTGAATGACATTGATCTAACATCACATTAGCTATTTTTTACAGACTCAAGGAGGAAAGTGCTGCAATACTCTGTGTGTCCAAACAGGTAAGATTAAATTGTTCAGAGATGGATGAATGCAAGATAAAATACTGACGTGGCTTCAGCTGTACCAACTCCTATGATCTTTAAATGAGTAAAGAAAACCTAGTCAAAAATTCTTTATTTACAGTTTAAATACATCTATATTGTTCTGCTCCAGTAGTAGAATTACTGGAGAGAGATCCAGCAATGAAACAGACAGGTCAAGGCATTTCTTATGCTCAAACACATGTAAAGAAAGTAACTTGAAACAGTAACAAGTACAGTAGAAAGCAGCAGAACAGAGTACCTTTTCCTACAACTTGCACTTGCCCTCACAGCAGACATGTTGATCTTTTTATGCAACCTGACAGTTTAGTCATGACCAGAAGGACAGCTGCCAGCAGTACCTCCATATGTAATGTGGAGGTAATTTTGGTACAGGTATAAATGCCTGGGCATGCAGCTTGGCAGGTTCCTTCAGAATGTCAGCATCACAAAATTTTAAAGTATGCAGTAACTTTTGCTTGGAATGAAAATTTGTCAAGTGGCCATATTCACATCCATCTGTTTAACATCTACCAGCTGAAATTGTCTGCTCAGATAAGTAAAAGGTTTTAGCATTTACTGGAATCCCAATCTAGTCTCTAATAATTAAGCCTAGTCAGTAAGCATTAGGATGAACCATGCTAGTCACCAACAGTTCCAGAAGGCAGTTCAGGGAAAAATTTAACTTAAAGTTCATCCACATGAAGACCAGGACAGTAGGAAATGAATGAGCACAACTTTTACCAGGAAGTTGTTTTCCGGGGGGCTTTTTTTGGGGTGGGGTGTGTTTTTTAGTCAATGTTCTTACGAACAGCCCTCAGCAGCTGTGTGGATTTTCATTCAGTTCTACTCCAACAGTAGCATTTCATCTTCAGAAAAGGACTGTTAATCAGAATCCGAATCCTGGATCTCATCATATCCAAATTCCTGTAGAACCTCCTGTCGGTATTTGTTCCATGTTCTTCTCCTGTAACATTGGTCCTCATCACTGAAGCTCTCTTCGGACTCTAAAGAAAGACCATCAATGCTTTTAGGTTATTCCTTCTTTTTAGTTAAACAACTAAGTTAACCAGGCTATTTTAAGCTTCTTGAATAACTAACAAAGTCTGAACAACTGCTATGTTACATGAGATGTGTATGGTGCTTGGAGTGGGAGGGGGAGTTAAAGCAGGGGTAGTGTTTCACAGGCACATGGAATCAAGTCATCTGTTCCTTCTCAGAACAAGTAGTTCTTTGCAACTGCAGCAACCTGAAATGGAGTTCTTAATTTTGGCTTTACACAAACACTAAGATCCCTTGTACTTCCAAGATGATGATTCTTCTGTAAGCAGATTTAACCCATTGTAAGAGCAGAACACTACCCCATCAGTGCTCAGGTTGTTTTTAAGACTGCATGTAAAAAGGGTGGGATTTTTATTTGCACAGCATGAAAGCAAACAGCATTTACGACAGGCACACCTTTTTCTCCATCACCATCTTCCTCAGGTAAGAATTCATCTTCATCAGGATAATCATTACGCCAGTTATTTTCATCATTTTCATCATCTTCATCTTCATATATTTCCCCTTGCATGTGATCATCATCTACCTGCATGTCAATACACAATGTTCACTATAAATACTGACACTCAGCATCAAGTGGTTTTTCATCCACTTATACAATACTGTACAGATCATAAAGAGCCAAGAGATACTTATCTACTGCATGCATGAGTAATTGTGCAGTTGCACAAAGCACAGAAAAATCTGTACTGTCACTATATTCACCATAATATAGGTAACTGACTTTTCACCTAAAGCAGGTAAGTCATGCATTTAGATGGGCTGCTTTAACATTTAAGTGCTAAGATTAATGTCTAAATTCTACTCAATTCAGTAGTAGAGTAGTAGATCAAGGAAAAGTAGTTGCAGGTTCCTGATATGCATGCGAGTGATCACAGTATCTATACTAAGACTAAAGCTTACATTTAACTTCCTAACTCCACAGTCACTGAAGGACAATTGTATTACAAGAAAATGTTTTGTATTAAGATTCAAGTCAAGTCTTCAAATACTGAAAAAGCTCTTGTGTTCCCCATTGCTCTTTTCACTCAACTGTATTTACAATTACATTTTAATCACTGCCTCCTAATCACAAATAAAATGTGAATTACTTAAGTTTACATTTTTGTGCCAAAATGTATTTGGCAGTTTAAAGCCAGAAAAATTCTTGAGTCCATGAGCACTATCCCTTCATTTTTCATTGTCATATCATAATTTGCTTGAATCAACAATAACCTGCAGGAACACGGGATGGGCAGTTACAAAAAGCCTAACACAGAGGCCACTGACCATATGTGTGGTATCTCAAAGGATCTTTCTTGGCACAGCACCTTTTAATGATGGGACTTTATGCATGTTTATTTGTGACCTTTCTATTTAAGAAAGATTGGTTTTCTCACACCCTTACCAGTTCATATTCTTCTCTATAGGGCTGTACAGAAAGGATATTTTGGATCCAACCAGGAGCTGATGTTTCCATATAGTAGATGTCATAAACATACTCATCTTCTTTCTCATGGTGTTCTTTTTTACCATCTTCAGAAACATGTAAACGCTCACGGATCATCTCTACTGCATTGCAAAGAATCACATCTGGATCAGCTTTCTGCTGAGAAAAAATTTAAAAAAAAATATGTATTTCCACTGAAGATATATACACATTAGTTACAGCCAGCAGTTTTCTTTGTAGACAGTAGCCAACAGCTAGATAAGGATGACATTCTGAAATCTTAGACCAAAACACTTTCCTGTTGGATTGCTTATATTTAGAACAGAAAGACACTGAAGAATTTTCCAATTACTGTAGTAAGGTGCAGTCACACCTTGTTTCAGATGACAAGTTTTAAGACAGCCTCTGTTTTGCAGAGCATTACACTTGCAACACTGGAGGAAGGATGTGCATACTGTAGTGCAGATCATATGCAAGCAGATTTCAGTATACCAAGTGTGCAGGAGAAACAAGGAAAATGTGATGGATTAATGGGAAAAGGCTGACAGGCCCTACAGGCAGGCTTTTTATTTATTTTTTCACTTCAGCTTGAACACAGAAGAAACTTCTTCATGCTTTCACCTTCCTAATAAATTATTTGCAATGTATTTGCTTTAGTAACCTGCACTTGGATGGTCTACACAGGCAGGGGTTTGCTGCCAATTTTTCTCTGCTAGAGCTTCCGAGAATATCTTGTCCAATCCACAATGGTGTCTCCTGCACCACTTAAGTAATTCTGAGGAACAGCTACAGACCAGCCTTTCATTCACTTCCAAATACTTACAGAATGAAGAAGCTTACTTGTTGCCTTCAGCACTTACTGCTAGGTCTAAAAGAGTAAGATTCTGCTGCTACCTCAGTTTCACTTGTTTTTCTAAACAGTGGAGTGATATGTAATGGTTAACATATCTCAAATGTCTGTTTGAACTACTTAACAGAAAGTGAGTTCCTACTAAACTTTGATGGCAAAGCCCTGAAATAACCTAAAGATGCTGAAGGATGACAGCTGATTGGGCTCTTCCTCACCTGGCTATCTTTTAACATTAGGCCTTTAAGTTTTCCTCAGAGCTGTGATGTGCTGCACAAGTAAAGCATCCATGTGTACTTAAATACAACTAAGGAACTACTAAAGAAAGAGACACAGCCCTCTTACCTTCTTTTCCATATGGTTATGAGTCTCTAACGCAAAATCTTCTTAACACTGCATACAGGGTAACCCTAAACAGAAGCAGAGCTTCTTCATACTTAAAACCACGCTAGATGTAAGCACATATTCCTCCACCTGAAAACACACTGATAACACCAACGAAAACGGGACATAAAGGCTTAAGCAGCCTGTCAAACACCTAGAGTTATGCTAAAACCAAAACATACAATAAAACCTTATATTGAAATTATGAGAAGGGGAAGCTCAAAACTATCTTCTCCTTTAATGAATCTTGCCTTCAAGTGACATTTCTAGGCATCTGGGCAGATAAGAAGACATTAAGATTTTTTCCATTCTAGGTAGAGAAGAAATTAATAACAAACCTCAAAGATCCACCTTACAGATGAACATGACAATTTATATATCAGAACAAGGTACAGAAAAAACAAGGTGGTACAAGTCCTTCCTGCAGCAGCCAACTCCACACAGCTGTCTGTCTCAATTAGTGCATTTAAGGAGCCTCATGAAAGTTACTCCCTGTAAGATATTCCAACTTGCAAATATCCAGTTAAAGCTCCTATTAAAACAGTGGCATACTTACAATGCAAAAAAACTTACATAGCAGTCAGTTTTCCCACATGTACCAGTCAACAGCGATATCAAAGTACTGCAAGTACACTAAGATTGTTTGCTGACCTGTGGGTTTGCAGCAGTTATGCTGGGGTCTCCCACCACCTCCTCTTCTTGTACAATATCAAACAACTGGAATTGCCCACAGCAGTCTGAGCTCTTATCAACAGCACCGCTCTCCTTCTGTGAAGCATCTTCCGTTGCTTCAGAGTCTGATCTGTCACCATCAAGTGATGCCTCCCCATTTACGAGAGGTGCAGCTGTTTCAGTATAGTTAGGTCGATGGCTGGCTATTACACGGTAACGGTTTTCCTTCCTTTTCACTTGCTTGGAAGAGCGGAGTTCCTGAATGATTCGCTGAGTGCTCCCCAAAGAGGGTCGCAGACTTTGAGCTGCTTTGTCTCGAGTGATCACTTCTTGAACGTATTTCTGAACTGGTTCATTCTGGGTAGAGGAACAAGAAGGAGGAATATAATGACACCGTCAACATAGTAAGTAATATGCCCTCCTAGAAGTGGTTAACAGCTACTGTTACTGGTGCTTCCTATTTGAGGACTGCAGTACCAATGTTCCTATCAACATTCAAGAAACTGCTGCTATCTAACACAACTATCATCATATTCTCTTGATATAGGGGAAAAAAGCATCACATAACTGTAAATTTAAGACCGCTTCAATTTTATTTTTAAACAATATATTTTGTGGTACAGAATAACCCTCCAAACAAAAACACGTGCTTTTGGAAGGCTAGTTGTCCAAAATTTAAGGACTATTATCCTTTAGAGCCTCCTGTAAAGACCAGTTTTATTCAAAAAAAAAGGCTGTACAGTGGATGGAGGTTGTTAGCCTTGTAGTGCTTCAGCGCCTCAAGCAGCAGAAATTCAGGCTTCACTTACTGACTATCCCGTAGTCTGTAAGTAAAGAACAGTCTATAAGTATAGAAAAGTCGGTGGGAACACAACTTTTGACGGTGGTCACTCTGTGCTCCGTTCCTTAACCAACCGCCTGCCCTGCTCGCGGAGCTGCCGCCGCGCAGCCGGCGCTCAGGCCGCGGGGAAGCGACACCCGCCGTACCCTGCCTGGCCGGCACCTCGCACCCCGCCGCTGCTCTCCGCGCCGTGAGCACAACTTCGCACCTCCAAGAGATCCGAAAGACCCGCGTGGGGCAGCACCGTGAGCCCCGCGAGCGCTGGCTGCTTTCAAACGCCCCTTCAGGAGCACAACGACGCCGCCCTGCGGCGGTGAGCCGCCCCCGCCCGCCTGAGGCAGGGCCTACACCGGCCCCGGCGCGGGGCGGCGAGGCCGCGGTACCTTGGAGGACACGGTCGCCACCAGCTTGAAGAGACTCCTCTCCACCGGCTGGGCGGCGCCGCCGCACTCCGTGCGCAGCCGCTTGCAAGCGAGGAGCAG